>NC_084570.2:33369160-33504160 GCF_033978685.3 Nerophis lumbriciformis
GTCATACCAAAGATTATAAAAATAGGACCCATTACCTCCCTGCTTGGCACTCAGCATCAAGGGTTAGAACTGGGGGGGGGGGGTTAAATCACCAAAATGATTCCTGAGCGCAGCCACCGCTGCTGCTCACTGCTCACCTCACCTCCCAGGGGGTGGAACAAGGGGATGGGTCAAATACAGAGGGCAATTTCAGCACACCTAGTGTGTGTGTGACTATCAGTGGTACTTTAATTTGAACTTTATTGCAAAAAAAAAAAAAAAATAAATAAATAAAAATAATAAAAATAATAACTTTATTATAACAAATATTACAGTATATTATTATACTTTTCAAACATGTTTTTGACTTTACAGCAAACTACCCATCAAATGAATAAAAATGACAATACATTGTACATTGTTCTTAATAGCATATTACTGTTAAAGTGAATTAATTGACTCATATCATGTTCAACATACGGTGAATGTTTATATCCAACTCGGATTAAATAATGGTTGAGAAAGAGCCTTAGATGGACATTGGCATGTGGACTGGAATTTGTTCTCTCCAAGCAATAAAAGCAGGCTTCGGAATGCTAGAGTTATAGCTCTATTCTGGCGGAGAGATTCCATGTTTACCTTAAACGTCAAGTTATGCTACACATCTGTTGTTTTCCACCCACTACACACGAACATCTCCTGGAATGGTCATGTGGGGTTGTTTGGACTTAGCGCACACCCAGACAGAGAAAGAAGGAATATATAAACTGATGGTTTGGCTTCTCCAGTTAGGAATCCTCCACTTTTGACTGAGATTCCCCCGGGTACTGCAGACCTGTTTAAATGACGCTCGCTTGCAATCAAGCAACTTTTTGGTTCAGCAATGCGTCTCCGACGTCTCTTTTGATCCAACTACGACAAGACCAGAAATACACTTGACTGTAAATTGAAAAAAAAACTACTACTGTTTTTGCGTTAAAATTGTGTTGACTGAGCTGCCAGTTTTTGACTGTAAAATCTAAGGTTGTTGTTTTTAACGGTGTATTACTGTAAATGGAAAGACGCTACATTTGTTTTTACGGTAGAAAAACTGGTAGCTAAGTTGCCAGAATATAAAAAGGAACTCGTACTGTTTTTCCATGAACAATATCATGTTGTATAAACCAATGTCCATTTAACACAAAAATTCTGGCAACTAAGCTGCCAGATTTTTATGTAAAAACTCCCCAAAAAACAGTGGTACGTTTTTTTCATTTAACGTAAAATGTTGTAAAAAAATAAAACAAAAACAACACTATTTTACAGTAAAATTTTGTAAATATAAAGTCCATCCATCCATCCATTTTCTACCGAAGTTTTTACTGTAAAATGGACAGTCTACCTAAAACAATTTATATAATTAATAATGAAATCCAGAGGCAAATTCATACATTATTCATTATTCAGCCATAACTGTGATGTGGCCCTCAATGAAAACCACTTTGACATCCCTGCTCTAATTACACATCGCACCTAATAAAAAAAATTAAAAATAAAATAAATAAATAAAGACAAAAAGGGAAGACATGATTACATTATATAACTCCTCCCACAGTTTAGAAAGGTGTGATGCACACTATTAAATCTGGAAGTGGGTGACAAGCTTATCGCTTATCATGAAATGTGAGATAAGAGTCACCAGGAGGGTAAACACCGATTCAGGAGTACACTACAAAAAGTGGCACTCTAAGATGTATAATATCTAAAATGAGTCTTTTTTTATTTCAATGATCCAGGCCATGTATATATTTCCATTCTGTCGCCGTAGTTCTCAAACGTCTCTCACCAAGTGCCACCTCAGAAAACACTCTCCAAGTACCACCATACTGACCAACATCAAATGTGGTAGCCTAGTAGGCCTAAGTAGTCATGAAAAACAGCAGATGTGTGGCAAAAGTAGACAGCCTGTGGATGGTTCTTTCTGATTAGGGACAGACGGACAACATAAAAGACACGCATGCGGATCTGATTACACAAAAATACACCCACACAAATTAGTACACACTACACACGCACACAAATTGGATTACACACGCACAAATTTAGATACACGAATAATTTTGCCAGAATGATACTTCCATATTATACATTTATATTCACACATATTCACTGTTACATGAGGCCCTCTCAGGGCCATAATTGCCACGTTGGCCCTTAATAGAAACGAGTTTGACAGACCTGTCTTAGACCATTTATTTGATTGATTTCTTATTATTTACTATTATTTTTCCTCAATTTCTTCTTCTTTTAGCATAGTTTTCCCTACTAAGTATATATACTGTATATATATATATACACAAGCCTGTTTTGCAGGTTTCCCTGATTGCTCAATAACAGATACACCACAGAAACCTTGACCAATATACAGTATATATACAGTATATATATATATATATATATATATATATATATATATATATATATATATATATACACATACATATATACATATATATATATATATATATATATATATATATATATGTCTATATAAATACACATATATATATTTTCACATAAATATATATCTATATATACACATATATACACACATATATACATATATATGTATATATACACACATATATAACATATATACATATATATTCACACATATATACATATACATATACATGTATATATATATATACACACACCCATATATATATATATATATACATATATATATATATATATATATATATATATATATATATATATATATATATATATATATATATATATATATATATATATATATATATATATATATATAAAAACTGCAGTACACTAACAGATGTTGATGTCCAATGTTTTGCAAAATATATTTACAGGTGAAACTCACACAATTTCAGTAATTAGACGTGCAAAGTACAACTAATACATGACATGTACTCTTAAGATGCAACTAAAGACATTCCAAGCCTTCTTTAAATATAACGTCAGTGATTACAGTTTATCAAACATCCAAATGAACATTTCGGGTGGTCAAAAACTGCCAACCATGATTATCAAAAAACATTTCACTTTGTACGTAATGAGTTTGTATCGCACATTAGTTTCATATTCGAAGTTGAATTACTGAAATGAAAGGACTTTTATATTAAATATATATTTAATATAAAAAATTATATTAAATTATTATGTCTGATAGACATAATAATGTCTATCAGAACTCAACATTATTATGTTTGCAAATACACAATTGTGGGATCAGAGGGACTCGTTTGCATTAATTGCCCCATGCACCTCCACGGGAGAAGAAACCTGAAGGAAGCCAGATAATTGCACTGCAAGACGCTCAATAACTAACCAGGAAGCTCATTTACCAGATTGGTCTTTATTCACCATTTTGCTTCAATACATTCAGCACATCTTTCTTTTGTTCATGTAAAGCAGGGATTTCAAAGTGGTTTTCATTGAGGGCCACATCACAGTTATGGCTGATTTCAAAGGGCTGCTTGTAACAGTGAATAATGTATGAATTTACCTCTGGATTTCTTTATGAATTTTATAAATTGTTTTAAGTGGACTGTCATTTTACAGTCAAAACTTTACATTTACAAAAGTTTACTGTAAATTATCATGTTTTTTTTTTCTTACAACATTTTAGGGTAATTGGAAAAACAGTACCACTGTTTTGGGGTGTGGGGGTTACGTAAAAAGCTAGCAGCTTAGTTGCCAGAGTTTTTATGTTAAATGTACATTGGTTTTTACAACATGATATTGTTCATGGAAAAACAGTACAAGTTCTTTTTTTATTCTGGAAACTTAGCTGCCAGTTTTTCTACCGTAAAAACAAATGCAGTCTTTCCATTTACATTAATACACCGTCAAAAAAAACAACCCTAGATTTTACAGTCAAAAACTGGCAGCTCAGTCAACAGAATTTTAACGCAAAAAACAGTAGTAGTTTTTTTTCCAATTTACATAATATGCTGTAAAAAACAACGTAAAATGAATTGTCATTTGTATTCATTTGATGGGTAGTTTGCTGTAAAGTTAAGTATTTTTATTTAGACAAAAACATGTTTGCAAAGTATGATAATATACTGTAATATTTCTTGCAATATTGGATACGATTAAAGTTTAAAAGGCATGCAATTTCAAGCAGTACATATATTTTTTCCGTCAAAATGAAAAAATATCAATGACATTTAGTGAGAAAATATGAAGTACTTTATTGACACATCGTTTCCAGGTGTTTGCGGGCCAGATAAAATGATGTGGCGGGCCATATCTGGCCCCCGGGCCTTGACTTTGACACCTGTGCTGTATAGCAATTAGCTGCTCAGCCCCACAAACAAAAACAAGCTAGTGTAAATAACATGATTAACGTGCTGCCGGCACAGACTCGTTAAGTGTCATTAACAAAGCTCCTCTGAGTGCCATCTCCACTGATAGGGTCAAATCCTCTAAATCCTTTTCACAGCACATTAGCTAACCACCTGGTATCTCACGGCCGCACGCCACTGGTAAGCTTAGCACGCCCATCTTCAACGTGTCACCAAGTGCGGCTTCAGATGACGGCATCCAGACTGTTCACTGCCAGTCACGATTGCACCCCCTCTGACTAATGCCGACTCAATACTAACAGGATCTAAACCAGTGGTTCTCGAACTTTTTTCACCACAATAATGACCGACGTTGGACTACAGTAGCCTAGTAGGCCTAAGTCGGGGGTCACTCTAGAGCCTCATGCGGCTCTTGAGCGGCACTCTACTGGCTCCATGGAGCTTTTTCAAAAATGTATGGAAAAGGAAAAAAATTGGGGTGAAAAATATATTTTTTGTTGCAATATATTTTCTGTAGGATGACACAAACCTTCCTAATTGTTAGATATCCAACTGTTTATATTAAATATGCTTCACTGATGGGAATATTTGGCGAGCGCCGTTTTGTCCTACTAATTTCAGCGACCTTTAAACTCACCGTGGTGTGGACTGGGACTCAACAGTTTGTTTACATGTACAACTTTCTCCGAGGCTGCCACAGAAAGACGTGTCTTGTGCCACTCCTTCTTTGTCTCATGTTGTCCACCAAAAGTTTTATACTGTGCGTGAATGCACAAAGGTGAGCTTTGTTGATGTTATTGACTCGTTATGTTATCTAATTTCTCTGCCTTCTTTTGTTTTTGCACTGCTTGCCTATCTGTTTTATCCAGTGCTTTCATATTTTTATTTCTATTTTATCTATGTTTCTATGTTTTATCTAGTGTTTTTCATGTTTTTGTTTCTATTTTATCTATGTTTCTATGTTTTATCTAGTGTTTATCAAGTGTTTTTCATGTTTTTATTTCTATTGTATCTATGTTTCTGTTTTATCTAGTGTTTTTCATGTTTTTATTTCTATCTTATCTATGTTTCTATGTTTTATCTAGTGTTCATCCAGTGTTTTTCATGTTTTTTTTTCTATTTTATCTATATTTCTATGTTTTATCTAGTGTTTATCTAGTGTTTTTCATGTTTTTATTTTTATTTCTATTTTAATTTTCTTTTATATATTCTAACTTTCTATTTTTATTTTTTACCTTTTTTTATACTTTGTAGCACTTTGAGATTTTAACAAAGTGCGTTACAAATGTAATTCATTATTATTATTGTTATTATTATCATGGAATGCTAATCAGCCATATTTGGTCAGTGCATACTTGCCAACCCTCCCGAATTTTCCGGGAGACTCCCGAAATTCAGCGCCTCTCCCGAAAACCTCCCGGGACAAATATTCTCCCGAAAATCTCCCGATTTTCAGCCGGAGCTGGAGGCCACGTCCCCTCCAGCTCCATGGACCTGAGTGAGGACAGCCTTTTTTTTTTATGACGGGAGGACAACAGGGTGACAAGAACTAAATCATCCAGACTAGAGATAAATTGTATTATTATGTTTATCTTACCTAAAAATAAATATATTTATTAATTACAAAAAAAAAACTAAATAAATTTTTACTATATTTTGCTAAAAACATCAACATTAATTGTGTTTTTATTTGTATTTTTTCTGACTCCTTATTACATCCAGCCATAGAATTATACATTAAAATAAACATATTTGAAATAATTAATTTTAATTATCATAATAATTAATTTAAAATGACCATATAATTCATTTAAAATGACCATATTTAATTATTAAAATAATTGCTTGTTTATCAACAACTTTAGCATTTTATTCATTACATTTTGAAGCTCTCAGAAGCCAAGTTAGGTTATATTCCTTAAGATTTATTTATGCAAGTTTGAAGTATCAATTATCCAAACAGAGTTTTGTTTGCATATTTTCAGGATATATATATATATATATATATATATATATATATATATGAAATACTTGACTTGGTGAATTCTAGCTGTCAATAGCTCCTCCCCTCTTAACCACGCCCCCGCCCACAACCACGCCCCCGAAATTCAGCGCCTCTCCCGAAAACCTCCCGGGACAAATTTTCTCCCGAAAATCTCCCGAAATTCAGGCGGAGCTGGAAGCCACGCCCCCTCCAGCTCCATGCGAACCTGAGTGACGTGTCAACAGCCTGTATTCACGTCCGCTTTCACACAATATAAACAGCGTGCCTGCCCAAACACGTTGTAACTGTAGAATGATCGAGGGCGAGTTCTTGGTTTCACATGTGGGTTTATTGTTAGGCAGTTTCATTAACGTCCTCCCAGCGCGGTAACAACACTCAACAACAGCAGTCATGTTCTTTTCTACCGTAAAGCAGTTCGTCTGCCGTAAACAGCGATGTTGTTGTAATATATTGAGTTGGAGGCAATAACCAGGCGAGGTGATGAAGTAAGTCTCTTTACTGTAGACTTCAGAACAGACTCACACACTTGACGTCAGGTGCGCAACACCACGTAAATCGTTGGCCAACCAAAAAGTAACCCCAGTACGCTATAGCCAACATTCACCAGGAGATAGCAACAGACAAACATAGATCACTCTATTACATTCCTCCCCTTTTAGAAATGTAGAAGTTACTCAAAATAAATAAACAACCCAACCAAAAAATGCAGAAGCTCAATTAAAAAACTGTACTTAAGCCACTTTTTTTTTTTTTTTTAGTACTGAACTATTAACCCTCATTTGTAAACATCCATCCATCCATCCATTTTCTACCGCTTATTCCCTTTGGGGTCGCGGGGGGCGCTGGAGCCTATCTCAGCTACAATCGGGCGGAAGGCGGGGTACACCCTGGACAAGTCGCCACCTCATCGCAGGACCAACACAGATAGACAGACAACATTCACACTCACATTCACACACTAGGGCCAACTTAGTGTTGCCAATCAACTTATCCCCAGGTGCATGTCTTTGGAAGTGGGAGGAAGCCGGAGTACCCGGAGGGAACCCACGCAGTCACGGGGAGAACATGCAAACTCCACACAGAAAGATCCCGAGCCCGGGATTGAACCCAAGACTACTCAGGACCTTCGTATTGTGTGGCAGATGCACTAACCCCTCTGCCACCGTGAAGCCCTCATTTGTAAACAATAACATGCTTATTATACAAACAGTATTTGTACACCTTTAACATAGATTTTTATACTGTCTTCAAAAATTCAGTTTTTTTGGTGGTACTCGAAACCTTTCTGGGTACCTGCGAAAGGATGTTCAGCATGGTTAGAAAAATAGTGACAGAGAATAGAACAAGGATGGACAATTCAACCCTTAACTCAGCAATGAGTAGATGAGTGTTGTATGTGTGTATATGTGTAAATAAATGAACACTGAAATTTAAGTATTTATTTTATTTATATATATATATATATATATATATATATATATATATATATATATATATATATATATATATATATATATATATATATATAAATATAAAATAAATATATATATAGCTAGAATTCACTGAAAGTCAAGTATTTCTTATATATATATATATATATATATGAAATACTTGACTTGGTGAATTCTAGCTGTAAATATACTCCTCCCCTCTTAGCCACGTCCCCAACCACGCCCCCCCCCCCACCCCCACCTCCCGAAATCGGAGGTCTCAAGGTTGGCAAGTATGTAATATAGACACTTACATCATGTGTTGCCTTCATTATAACACTCATATGCATCCATCCATCCATCCATCTTCTTCCGCTTATTCGACGTCAGGTCCCCGGGGGCAGCAGCCTAAGCAGGGAAGCCCAGACTTCCCTCTCCCCAGCCACTTCGTCCAGCTCTTCCCGGGGGATCCCGAGGCGTTCCCAGGCCAGCCGGGAGACATAGTCTTCCCAACGTGTCCTGGGTCTTCCCCGTGGCCTAAACACCTCCCTAGGGAGGCGATCGGGTGGCATCCTGAACAGATGCCCGAACCACCTCATCTGGCTCCTCTCGATGTGAAGGAGCAGCGGCTTTACTTTGAGCTCCCCCCGGATGACAGAGCTTCTCACCCTATCTCTAAGGGAGAGCCCCGCCACCCGGCGGAGGAAACTCATTTCGGCCGCTTGTACCCGTGATCTTGTCCTTTCGGTCATAACCCAAAGCTCATGACCATAGGTGAGGATGGGAACGTAGATCGACCGGTAAATTGAGAGCTTTGCCTTCCGGCTCAGCTCCTTCTTCACCACAACGGCTCGATACAGCGTCCGCATTACTGAAGACGCCGCACCGATCCGCATGTCGATCTCACGATCCACTCTTCCCTCACTCGTGAACAAGACTCCGAGGTACTTGAACTCCTCCACTTGGGGCAGGGTCTCCTCCGCAACCCGGAGATGGCACTCCACCCTTTTCCGGGCGAGAACCATGGACTCGGACTTGGAGGTGCTGATTCTCATCCCAGTCGCTTCACACTCAGCTGCGAACCGATCCAGCGAGAGCTGAAGATCCTGGCCAGATGAAGCCATCAGGACCACATCATCTGCAAAAAGCAGAGACCTAATCCTGCAGCCGAAGGCAGGGCACTTGGCGGTCCGATCCTCGGCTACAGAAGCTAACACTCATATAAGACTTTTAAAGTCATTTTGATTGTAGGCTAATATAATAAATGATAAATGGGTTGTACTTGTATAGCGCTTTTCTACCTTCAAGGTACTCAAAGCGCTTTGACACTACTTCCACATTTACCCATTCACACACACATTCACACACTGATGGAGGGAGCTGCCATGCAAGGCGCTAACCAGCACCCATCAGGAGCAAGGGTGAAGTGTCTTGCTCAGGACACAACGGACATGACGAGGTTGGTACTAGGTGGGGATTGAACCAGTGACCCTCGGGTTGCGCACGGCCACTCTTCCACTGCGCCACGCCCATAGGTGGATTAATGAACGGGCCTACCGGGCCCAGGCCCAGGGGGCCAGAGGCCCCAAGGGGCCAGGCCAACTTGGCCCAGCGGCCGCGGCGCATGCAAAACTACTTTTGCAAAAATAATAATCTTAGGCCCCAAGGGGCCAGGCCAACATGGCCCCGCGGCCATGATCCATAGAGGGTCAGAGGCCCCAAGGGGCCAGGTCAACTTGGCCCCGCGGCCGCGACCCACAGAGGGCCAGAGGCCCCAAGGGGCCAGGCCAACATGGCCCCGCGGCCATGATCCATAGACGGTCAGAGGCCCCAAGGGGCCAGGTCAACTTGGCCCCGCGGCCACGACCCACAGAGGGTCATAGGCCCCAAAGGGCCAGGCCAACTTGGCCCCGCGGCTGCGACCCACAGAAGGCCAGAGGCCCCAAGGGGCCAGGTCAACTTGGCCCCGCGGCCACGATCCATAGAGGGTAAGAGGCCCCAACGGGCCAGGTCAACTTGGCCCCGCGGCCGCGACCCACAGAGGGCCTGAGGCCCCAAGGGGTCAGGCCAACTTGGCCCCGCGGCCACGATCCATAGAGGGCCAGAGGCCCCGAGGGGTCATGCCAACTTGGCCCCGATCCATAGAGGGTCAGAGGCCCCAAGGGGCCAGGCCAACTTGGCCCCGCGGCCACGATCCACAGAGGGCCAGAGGCTCTCAATCATTATTATCAAAGCTAATTCTCAAATTGGATCACACAACCTCACTCACATATTCTTTATCAATTATTAAAGGTTGTTTCTGAATTTTGATCACAGAACTTAATGCAAATATTCTTGATTGATTGGCAAAGCTCATTTTCAAATTTTGATTACACAACCTTACTCTGACAAATTATCATTATCAAAAAGCTCTATCTCGAATTTGGATCACAGAATCTCACTCAAGTATTCTTAGCTGTGCCCCTCCCCCATCGAGTCTTTCATAAACCGGTCTGTTCTTTTAGAATCTCCTCATTTGGTACTTTGAACTCGTGAGTGACTGCTCAAAATTTGGTTTCCTTTCCCTCAGTTCAGACTCAGAGATAATTTGAAATCATTCCACAAGAAGTTTAACGCGCACACACACACGACACACACACACTTGAGTTGAGCATTACTTGGAAATTCTTATATTTTCCATTTTGCTGTTATTATCAGCATCTTCCCATTTTGTCCTTTTCTTTCAAAAAAGTTTACAGTCTGACATTTGTCACTGCTGTCAGTTAATAACTTTTTGGTCTTTGACCCATTTTGTCATTTTCTCGATTCGATCGTCACTGACCACTCTCTCCTGTCTGGCAGACATCGTTGCTGCCATCATAGCCAGCAAGCTGCCTGCAGATAGCAACATTTTGGTGTCCTTTGTGAAAATATTTAGAAAGTAGACAAAAGTACACAAAGTTGTACAACTATTATCTTTATGATCTTTTTTTTGTTTGTTTGTTTCTCTGTTACTGTGTGTGGCCAATTAAGCGACTTTTGGCCATACCTGGCTGGTGACATTTAGCGACTTTCTGGTTGTTGTTAAAATTAATAATAGCAACAGTTCTCTTCATCTTAATGCAATTTATTGTGTCTGTCTCTCCACATTTTGCCATTAGGTACTTTGAGCTCTTGTTGGTCAGTCACTCTAAGGTACATTGTTGCTGCCATCATAGCTAGCAAGCTGCCTGCAGATAGCGACATTTTGGTGTCCTTTGTGAAATATTAAGAAAGAAGACAAAAGTACAAGACATTGTACGATTACTATCTTTTTTTAAATTATTTGTTTCACTGTCAGTGTGATTGAGCGACTTTACCGCTAGATTTCGCGTCTTTTGGCCATACCTGGCTAGCGACTGAAAACATCATTTAGCGACTTTTTGGTTGTGAAGATAAGTGGTAAAAGCAGATCTGCCTGTTGGTCTTCCCACATTTTGCCATTTGGTACTTTGCACTCTTGTTGGTCACTCCAAGGCATTTGTCCCTGCCTTCAGCTAGTCACTTGGCTCTTTTGGAATTTATTTCACTGTAATTGGCTCTCTCTTTCTCCTCAGTACAAATCAGTCTGTTCCCTTGCCATTCATCACTGACCACTCCGCTCTCCTGTCTGTCAGACATTGTTGCTGCATGCAGATAGCTTGGGGTCCTTAGTGAAAATATCAGAAAAGTACACAATTATCTTAATCATCTTTTTTTATTCACTGTCAGTCCTTCAGTGAGTCCCAGTGTGTTGGCGATTAAGCAACGTTGGCATTCGATTTAGAGACTTTTGGCCATACATGACTGGCGACTCAAAACGTCATCTAGTGACTTTCGCTGTCTGAGTTTAGCATTGATTGGAAATCTGTTATCAGTTCTTATAGAAATCAGCTGATTTCTGCTTTTGACTGTTAATGCTAGATTGCTAGTTTTGAAAATTGCATCACTCACACACACACACACACACACACACACACACACACACACACACACACACACACACACACACACACACACACACACACACACACACACACACACACACACACACACACACAGAGTTGGTTAAGCTGTTGTGATAGGCATAGAGCCAATGTGCACAGAAAGAAGGGAAATATGGATCATAAACGTCTAAGTGGAGGAGCTAGAAAAAAATTTTAGCAAGAAAAGAAAAAAAAGGAATCAGTTTTACTTGAGAGTGTTCCAAATATCTCCAGCTTCTTCAGTACAAAGACATCTGCTGAAAGCAATTCTATAAATGCTACTGCAAATTCAGCTAAGGTTAGCAATGCACCTGAGCTAGCATGTAGCTCCCAAGATCCTGAGACCACTACAAGTGTACGCACTGAACCAAATGCTTCGGATGCTAATGATTCAACCAACTCAGCAGTAGCCAGTTGCTCGGATGAATGTGAGGTCACTGCACCTCTGGACAGCATAGAAAATGAGTTGAATCTTTCTTCAACACCATCTACAGTGACAACTCTACCTAGTGATCCCGCTAAATGGGCTGATACCCTCACTGAGTCAATGAAGGAAGTTCTTATTCAAAGAGGTGCAAAATCATTTCACAACCGTCACAGCCATTATCCAGCTTCTGTGAGGAACAGTGGGCTAGGAGGCAAAACCCGATGCCTAAACAATGAACATTTTACTTCACACCTGCCCAATGGACAACGAGTACAAAGAGAGTGGATGATGTACTCTCCCTCTACTGGTAATGTTTACTGCTTTGCATGCAAACTGTTTTCCCCAAAAACGCATTCTTTTGTGACAGGCTATTGTGATTGGAAACACTCAGAAAGATTTGGTGAACATGAGCGAAGTGCTGAGCACATAACCTGCATGCAAGCAGTCTTGAACCGCGCCACAGGTGCCACAGTTGATGCAGACCTGTTCAAACAGTTTCAGGCAGAGAGCAGCTATTGGAGGCAGGTGTTACAAAGAGTTGTTGCAGTCATTAAATTCCTTGCAGAAAGGGGCCTTGCATTTAGGGGTAAAAATTAATCGTTAGGGTCTCCTCTCAATGGGAACTACCTTGGTATTCTGGAGGTCCTGGCTGAATTTGATCCCTTTCTAAAGGATCACATCAGAAAGTTTGGGCAGATGGGTCGAGGTAATACCTCATATCTGTCCTCCACCATTTGTGAGGAATTCATTGAATTGATGGGTGCAAAAACCAAACAGGCTATAGCAGATGAACTGCAAGCAAGCAAATACTACTCTATCATTGTGGATTCAACCCCAGATTTATCTCATGTGGACCAATTGACATTCATATTCCGTTTTGTTAGCAAAGAGGGCAGTGTTGTTGAACGCTTTGTGGGTTTTGAGCCCATTACTAGCCATACAGGTGAAAGTTTGGCTAACTGTGTCATGTCTGTGTTGGAAAATCTAGGGTTAGAGCTGTCAAATTGCAGGGGGCAGGCTTATGATAATGCCAGCAACATGTCAGGGAGGTATAATGGGTTGCAGGCTCATTTAAGAAAAGCAACCCATTAATACACTATATTCCATGTGCAGCTCACTCTTTGAATTTGGTGGGAGTCAACAGCATTGACAGATGTGGAAATGAAGTCTCTAAGTATTTTGACTTGATTCAGTCTATTTACAACTTCACAACTGCATCCACACACCGATGGGACAGGGTATTTGGCAATTCCAACATAGATCTCACACTTAAAGCTTTATCCAACACGCGTTGGAGTTGCCGTGCAGAATCTACCAAAGCACTGTGGCAGAACTACAGTAAAATAAGAGCAGCACTACAGGGTATTTCCACTGATGACACAGAGAAACGAGACACACAAACTGAAGCTGACAGTCTAGTGCGGAAGCTGGATTCACTTGAGATGGCCTTCATGGCAGGCTTTTGGGACACTGTTCTGTCCAGATTTCAGGCCACAAGTCTGCAACTTCAAAAAGCAGACATGGACCTTGGTACAGCAGTTAGATTGCTGGAATCTCTGCGCACCTTTGTTCTCTCCCAAAGAGATCTATTTGATCATTTTGAGCAGAAAGCCTTAAACATGTTGGGTGGCACCCCATCTTACAGGGCTGAACGGACGAAGAAACGTAAAAAGTTTGCTGATGAATCAGCATCCCCAGATGTTGTGCTTGAGGGAAGGCAACTGTTTCAAATAGAGACATTTATTGCCTCTATTGATCAAATGTGTTCAAGCCTTAATCACCGTCTGGAGGCCTACAAACATCTGAACAATTTGTTCAGTGTCCTTTTCTCTTTGGATACAGAGTCCAATGCTTCAGTCCTTCACAAGGCCAAGATTCTCACTGAATCATACTCATCTGACCTCAATGAAAGTCTTGGACAGGAGCTTATACAGTTCAAATCTTTTATACAGCTCAACAACACTGATGAGGAGAGGACCCCTTCAGGACTGCTCAAAACAATAATACATTTTGGACTACAGCCTACGTTTCCTAATACATACATTGCGCTACAGATTTTTCTCACTCTACCGGTCAGTAACTGTGAGGGAGAACGCTCATTCTCTCTTTTGTCAAGAGTCAAAAATGAGCTGCGCACAAGAATGACTCAGAAAAGATTAAATGCGTTATCTCTAATGGCAATTGAGAGTGAGCTGACAAGAGAGTTGGACTTCAATGATGTGGTGGATGATTTTGTGAAATTGAAAGCACGAAAGAAACCCCTTGCTTAAAGGTGCACTGTGTAAGATTTTTAGGTTGTTATTTCCAGAATTCACCCATTCACTAATGTTAGGCTACCTGTTTTCATGAATACTTACCACCACCATAAAATTCTAAGTATCCATTATGACTGGGAGAATTGCACTTTCGCCATTTCTGGGAACTGTCTGTCACCTGGATTCTGAAGATAGGATTGACTTTAGGCAGAAGCTTGGTGCTTTCTCTGGCAAACTGAACCTCAAGCTTCATTCTCTGCAGCTTTGCATTCTTGTTCAGACTTTCATCGACAAGGAACTTTTCAACTTCCCCACTATCGTGAAGGGGCCACCAAAAGATTTCAGTGTGTCCAGCATGTCTAGTCTCTTCTTCTCCTGTCTTTGAGCCATCTCTTGTTTCTCGTCAGCCCAACTCTCGAATTTTGCCTTCATGAGTTTACTCCAGTTGAGTTCAACCTCTCTTTTTGCTTGTGCTGCTGCCTTGAAACCTCTGAAGCTCCTGGCTCTTCTGTAAAATTATTGACCTATTGACTGCGTTCAGTGTGCCCAACTTCTTCAGTCTGTAGTCCACCTTGCCACATTGTCTCTCCATCCCAATGTTGTGCACAGGGGTGCCATCAATGTTACTAGCCTGTTCACTGACAGGGTCCATTGGGAAGGTCTCCTCATCCATCCCATAGTCCATCCTCTGCCTGGCCAGGACAGTCTTCAGATGGGGCAGCATGAGATCTGTCAGCTGCTTCACTTCATCCAAGTATTCGGCAGCCACGTCTGACACTGAGTTCAGGACATGTCCAGTGCCTGTCCAGCCACTATAGCATTCTTGCTGTCTACATCCAGATCCACCATGAAACTCTGTAGCACTTGCTCCATCTTCATATCGGCCTCCGCCAACCGCATCACTTTATTCATGGCACTGCTGAAGCCCAGTGTAGTGTGGGTGCCACAAAAGATCTGCCCTGCTGGTTTTTCCAAGTTGTTCATCTCTGCCAACAGCTTTGAAAAGCCTTTGTTGTGCTCTGTGCTGTCAGTCATATGTGCATCTACAAGTTTATAAACATCCTCCACATTGACTCCTCTGACCGACGCCAGTATTTCGAACCCCATATCCACTTGCATTTCTACGTCCTCAGTGGTCTCTCGGTGAATGGGTAAGACAGGCAGAGGAAATGGGCTATCTTGACCTGCATGCAGCCCTTGTACCATGAACTGGCCTACACCTTTCTTTGTGCTGCTCTCCGATGCATGTGTTATCATTTTACCTTTCTCCTTCTCCTCCTCAAGCTTTCCCACAAAATAGATACAGACTTTGAGCCTCAATTTGCTGCACAGCTGCCATTATGCCAAAGTGTTTTCCTAAGATATTATTTTATTTTTAATGATAGAAGGGAGGAAAAGGGGGCAAAAATCATGTCCAATTTAGTTTTTTGGGTGGGGTGGGGGGTTTATTTCATGATAGGTACCAACTTCCAATACATAATATCTCTCAAATGACCCAATGCACCATCACTGAAGTAGGCGTAATCATTTTCCAAAATTTTTATTTTTAGGCCATTTATCCCCTCCCCCTACCTGTGTCTGTGTGAAACCTGTGCTTGTCTGTGTGGTATACCTAATAGTGTGTGTGCAGTATGTGCACTCTTCTGTACAGTACAGTGTGCATGTCTGTTCACAGTATACAGTATTTCTTGCATAGTGCGTGCGTGTGTGTGCGCGTGCACGCGCGGGGTTGAGGGGCCAAGACCATGTCAGGCCCAGGGGGCCAAAATTTCTTAATCCGCCCCTGGCCACGCCGTCCCTATATAGCTAATATAGACACTTACATCATGTGTTGCCATCATTATAACACTTATATAAGACTTTTAAAGTCATTTTGATAGTAGGCTAATATAGCTAATATAGACACTTACATCATGTGTTGCCATCATTATAACACTTATATAAGACTTTAAAGTCATTTTGATGGTAGGCTAATATAGCTAATATAGACACTTACATCATGTGTTGCCATCATTATAACACTTTTGTTAGTGTCACCGCCTGCTGCCATCTTGTGGTTTGTGTGTTCAGTTTGCCTTTGTTGGTGCAGCAGACCTGGCTCTTATTGTTTGTCTTCTTCCTAGAGTTCCTGTGTTTCCCTTTGGGCGGAGTTGTGAGACGTGCACAGCTGTGTCCAATCTTCCCGACACTATTTAAGCAGCACCTCGACAGCTAGATGGCACTCGGCAATTCCACTCCTTGACTCTCCATGTCCGAAGACCCCTATGCTCCTTGAATTGTTGCTTGTTCCCTTCTTAGCTATTTCCAGTGCCATCCAGCTTGGTATGTACGATAGTAGTTTGCACGTCTTGCAACACCGACCCAAGTTTAGTTAGTTTTGTATATTAGCTTTTGTTCTTTTTTCACGGTGCTCATTTTGTGTTCTCTTTTTCGCACCGTTGCTTTTTGTTATCTCCTAGTTTTTGGATCATTGTTGTGAGTACCTTTTTCATTGAGTAAAAAACTGTTTTACCCACAATCCATCTGCATTCTTGGGTTCCTCTGTTTTGCATTTAATTGAATTGTGACAATAAGACTTTTTAAAGTCATTTTGATTGTAGGCTAATTTAACTAATATAGACACTTACATCATGTGTTGTCTTCATTATAACACTTATATAAGACTTTTAAAGTCATTTTGATAGTAGGCTAATTTAACTAATATAGACACTTACTTACTACTCAGTGGCCTAGTGGTTAGAGTGTCCGCCCTGAGATCGGTAGGTTGTGAGTTCAAATCCCGGCCGAGTCATACCAAAGACTATAAAAATGGGACCCATTACCTCCCTGCTTGGCACTCAGCATCAAGGGTTGGCAATTGGGGGTTAAATCACCAAAATGATTCCCGGGCGCGGCCACCGCTGCTGCCCACTGCTCCCCTCACCTCCCAGGGGGTGATCAAGGGTGATGGGTCAAATGCAGAGAATAATCTCGCCACACCTAGTGTGTGTGTGACAATCATTGGTACTTTAACTTTTTAAATCATGTGTTGTCTTCATTATAACACATATATAAGACTTTTAAAGTCATTTTGATAGTAGGCTAATATAGACACTTACAGCATGTGTTGCCTTCATTATAACACTTATACAAGATTTTTAAAGTAATTTTGATTGTAGGCTAATTTAACTAATGTAGACACTTACATCATGTGTTGTCTTCATTATAACACTTATATAAGACTTTTAAAGTCATTTTGATAGTAGGCTAATTTAACTAATATAGACACTTACATCATTTGATGTCTTCATTATAACACTTATATAAGACATTTAATTTGTTGCGGCTCCAGACAGATTACTTTTTTGTATTTTTGGTCCAATATGGCTCTTTCCACATTTTGGGTTGCCGACCTCTGGTCTAAGTATTCAATCGTCATGATCGGTTGTTGCTGGACACACGACGGACTCTTGGGCGAAGAGGACTGCTGCCTGCCTGGCGACCCTTTTAGTCCAGGATGTGATGATCTGTCACATTCACGTTTGGTTGTGTTTCCTTAGTTTGTGTTTATTTCCTGTCAGCGCTCTTATTTTGGTTCCATTTCCTGCATGTCTCCCTGAGCGCTCGTTTCCCTCACCTGTCCCTGATTGGCAGGCAGCCTGGTACACCTGGTTGCAGTTGCCAATCTGGCTACAATTTATGCCTGCCTCGCCCTCCAGTCAGGGCTCAATGATTGTTTCCTGTTGCCTGTTTTCCCTGCATGTGCACTTACCAGTTGCACTATTTGCTTTTTGACATTAAAGTCATGTTTTCCTGCGCTACGCCTGCCATCTCTGCATCTTAGAGCTCAAGACCGACAGCATTCCCTGACAGAGGAGCTCGACGATATCTACCTATTTGGACACCTGCTGATTGGAGTAAGCGTTGCCCGGTTGCATCGACAAATTGGAAGACGCCTGCAGCCGTTCAAAGTACCCCAAAGCTGCCACAAATGGTTGGAGGACGTGGGCAGAACTGCGGACACTCTGACTTTTGTGATTTTGGATAACATCGGACCGTCTGCCCTGCAGGATGAATTTGAGTAAAAAGTTAAAATTAGTTTCCTCTGGCTGCGACGTGGCAAAGTCATTACTTCAAGGTTGCCCTCGAGGACAGTGCGGGGAAGACAAAACAAAGATAAACTCTGGAAAGATAAACTCGGTTCCTTTGCCACCGCCCGCAGAGCGACTCCAGGCCTGCAGACTTAGCACACAGACCATGGACCTTGGCTACCTATGCGCACATACACCCCCCACTCCCACCCCATGTCTTTGCCACCACTTCACCCCACGTGGTATGAGGGACAACGGAGCAGCGACCTAGTGGCTGGCAGCTTCGGACCGGATGGCTGCCCCCTCCCTTCCTGTTGCAAGTCTTGTGGGTTCTGTGTCAACATGTGTATATGAGCTTATCCCCCATAGGAGCCTAGTCTGAGATCGACTTTTTTTAAACTCATCTTCCCCCTGCGTCTACCTTTTCCCCACATTTTACACATTTTCCCTGGCTGCGACGTGGCAAGGTCGTTTCTTCAAGGTTCCCCTCGAGGACAATGCGGCAAAGATGAAACAAACTCCTTCCCTGGAAAGATAAACTGTGTTCCTTTGCCACCGCCTGCACAGCGACTCCAGGCCTATAGACTTAACACACACACCATGGACCATGGCTACATATGCGCACATACCCCCCCACTCCCACCCCATATCTTAAACTCGGTTCCTTTGCCACCGCCCGCAGAGCGACTCCAGGCCTGCAGACTTAGCACACAGACCATGGACCTTGGCTACCTATGCGCACATACACCCCCCACTCCCACCCCATGTCTTTGCCACCACTTCACCCCACGTGGTATGAGGGACAACGGAGCAGCGCCCTAGTGGATGGAAGCTTCGGACCGGATGGCTGCCCCCTCCCTTCCTGTTGCAAGTCTTGTGGGTTCTGTGTCAACATGTGTTTATGTGCTTATCCCCCATAGGAGCCCAGTCTGAGATCGACTTTTTTTAAACTCATCTTCCCCACATTTTACAAATTTTCCCTGGCTGCGACGTGGCAAGGTTGTTTCTTCAAGGTTCCCCTTGTGGACAGTGCGGCAAAGACGAAACAAACTCCTTCCCCGGAAAAATAAACTGTGTTCCTTGGCCACCGCCTGCAGAGCGACTCCAGGCCTACAGACTTAACACACACCATGGACCGTGGCTATATATGCACACATACCCCCCCACTCCCACCCCACGTCTTTGCCACTGCTTCACCCCACGTGGAATGAGGGACAACGAAGCAGCGCCCCTTGTGGCTGGCAGCTTCGGACCGGATGCCTGCCCCCTCCCCTCCTGTTGCAAGTCTTGTGGGTTCTGTGTCAACATGCGCTTATTGACTATTGACTTTTTTTTCCTCTGCCCCAGTCTGTGCCCCCCCCCCCCCCCCCAATAGGAGCCCAGTCTGAGATCGACTTTTTTTTTTAAACTCATCTTCCCCCAGCGTCTATCCTTTTCCCACCTTTTACAAGGCGCCGTAGGTGGCGAGCCATCGCCGTTCCTGTGCAACGTTTGTCTAATCTTGGGCAGGTTTGTGGTGAAAATGAAATGTAGTTGACAATAAAAGAGCATACCATACCATACCATTAAAAAAACAAGGCAGAGGTTTTATTTAACAACGATATTTAATATTTTTGGCCACTGTAACATTACACACTTTTTGTACAGTAACACTGTTTGAATATAGGAAAATAAAACACTGTACTTTAATCAGCGCCTTATAACCCGGTGCGCCTAATACTGGTTGTGCTTACACGATGCAATTTTATTTGGTACATGGTGTAATGATAAGTGTGACCAGTAGATGGCAGTCGCACATAAGAGATATGTGTGGACTGCAGGTTGACACCTTCTTGCAAGCAATACCAAAACTTTGATGTTTCATTGAGAATAAAGAACATTACACGCGGCGCTCAAAAATCTCTCAAAACGTTTTAGTACGACTTTGGTAAACTACGAAGATGGATTGCCAGAGCATAGTCAGACGTACTGCGCTTCAATATACGGGTATTATTATGGTGTGTGTATGAGGACCGCAAAATGGCCCCTTTTAGCAGAGACATCTGGTGTTTTGTTTTGCAATATTATGCAAAAACAACGTTTTGATGGATGTTCTGAGCGCTACGGCTACCATAGTCAGACGTACTGTGCTTCAACATACGGGTATTATTATGGTGTGTGTATAAGGACCCCAAAATGACACCTATTATGAAACATAGTCTCTGGCGGGGTTTTTTCTCCGCAATATCATGTAAAACTAACTATTCTGACTTATTGGTTCCTACTGATGCGTATTTGGGATCTGCATAAAATGTGTACGCGTCTGCCATTGTAGTCCGCACTGTAGTCAATAGGCTCCTTCTTTTTCTCTGTCTTCTTGTTATGGGACATTCATCCTTCGCTGCTGCCATTTCTAATATAAAGTAGCGTACAGTTCTAACTTATATCTGTCAGTAGACTCGCTATCGAAGCGCTCAAAACTACCGGTACAACAAAGATGGCGGGGAGAAGACACAATTGAAGTGGAGGCACGTAAATAAGAAGAAGAGCCCTGAAGAGACGGTCTGAAAGCGACTTGAAGATGATCTATGATGATAAGATGATACATACCGTATATATATAATCTGTTTAAGTATACATGTATATATATATATATATATATATATATATATATATATATATATATATATATATATGTATATATGTATATATATATATATATATATATATGTATATATGTATATATACACACACACACACACACCACACACACACACACACACACACACACACACACACATATATATATATATATATATATATATATATATATATATATATATATATATATATATAGTATTTAAAACATATTTAATTATAAATATTTGTATATTGCTAGCTGATTAGAAATAGTAATGTAAAACAGCACCACCTAAATGCATATTTGATTAAAACAAGTACTGGGTCCCTTGATATATCATTGTGAATAAACATCACTGATTCAAAGTACACTGAATGCTTTCTGTCAATTTTAATTAAAGTGTGTGAGAGCCACTATGCATGCAGGTGGAGACAAGATGGAACCACTGACTTGAAATACAAAGCAAACACAGCGTCAGTGATGCCTGAAAGACACGTTCAGACATCATCTCACTCAATAGTTGAACGACAAGTGTTCACGGCTCAATGTGCATGCAACAATGTGTGTGTGTGTGTGTGTGTATGTGTGTGAGTGTGTGTGTGTGTGTGTGTGATATGACACCCTGCATGGAGCGTCTGGTGGCAGCCGTGTGCACTGGGACGCTGCAATCTGTTCCTTCAAGGGGGTGATGAGGGACATTTGGCACGATGTCCAATTCATGACCTTACAGTAGAGCAATTCCCCCCAATCACCACAAGGGGGCGATGCCACAGGATAAACATCAGCCTGCTGGTACAAGCTAATGTATGGCACTGCTTTAAAATACACATATATATATATATATATATATATATATATATATATATATATATTAGTTGACTAATCGGATTATGAAGCGTACACATATTCAGTGGCTCTAATTTAGCCATCGACTTTCTTAGCGATTAGTCGACTAATCGGATTATGAGGCGTACACATATATAATGGCTCCAATATAGTCATCGACTTTCTTAGCGATTAGTCGACTAATCGGATTATGAAGTGTACACATATTTAGTGGCTTTAAAATAGTCATCGACTTTCTCACCAATTAGTCGACTAATCGGATTTTGCAGCGTGCACGTATTCAGTGGCTTTAATATAGTCATGGACTTTCTTAGCGATTAGTCGACTAATTGGATTATGAAGCATACACATATTTAATGGCTCCTATATAGTCATCGACTTTCTTAGTGATAAATTGACTCATCGGATTATGAAGCGTACACATATTCAGTGGCTCTAATATAGTGATCGACTTTCTTAGCGATTAGTCGACTAATCGGATTATGAAGCAAACACATATTTAATGGCTCTAATATAGTCATCAACTTTCTTAGTGATTAGTTGACTAATCGGATTATGAAGCATACACCAGTGGCTCTAATATAGACATCGACTCTCTTAGCGACTAATCGGAATATGAAGTGTGCACACATTCAGTGGCTCTAATATAGCCATCAACTTTCTCAGCGATTAGTCGACTAATCGGATTATGAAGCGTACACATATTCAGTGGCTCTACTATAGCCATCGACTTTCTTGGCGATTAGTCGACTAATCGGATTATGAAGCGTACACATATTGAGTGGCTGTAATATAGTCATCAACTTTCTTAAAGATTAGTCGACTAATCGGATTATGAAGCGTGCACGTATTCAGTGGCTCTAATATAGTCATCGACTTTCTTAGCGATTAATCAACTAATTGGATTATGAAGTGTACACATATTTAATGGCTTAAATATAGTCATCGACTTTCTTAGCGATTAGTCGACTAATCGGATTATGAAGCGTACACATATTCAGTGGCTCTACTATAGCCATCGACTTTCTTGGTGATTATTCGACTAATCGGATTATGAAGCGTACACATATTGAGTGGCTCTAATATAGTCATCAACTTTCTTAAAGATTAGTCGACTAATCGGATTATGAAGCGTGCACGTATTCAGTGGCTCTAATATAGTCATCGACTTTCTTAGCGATTAATCGACTAATTGGATTATGAAGTGTACACATATTTAATGGCTTCAATATAGTCATCAACTTTCTTAGCGATTAGTCGACTAATCAGATTATGAAGTGTGCACATATTCAGTGGCTATAATATAGTCATCGACTTTCTTAGCGATTAGTCAACTAATGGGATTTTGAAACGTGGCTCTAATATAGTCATCAACTTTCTTAGCGATTAGTCGACTAATCAGATTATGAAGCGTGCACATATTAAGTGGCTCTAATTTAGCCATTGACTTTCTTAGCGATTAGTCAACTAATCGGATTATGAAGCGTAAACATATTCAGTGGCTCTAATATAGTCATGGACTTTCTTAGCGATTAGTCGACTAATTGGATTATGAAGTGTGCACATATTCGGTGGCTCTAATATAGTCATCAACTTTCTAAGCGATTAGTTGACTAATCAGATTATGAAGCACACACATATTCAGTGGCTCTAATATTTTCATCGACTTTCTTAGCGATTAGTCGACGAATCGTATTATGAATCATACACAAATTCAGTGGCTCTAATATAATCATCGACTTTCTTAGCGATTAATCGAATAATCATATTATGAATCATACACATATTCAGTGGCTCTAACATAGTCATCGACTTTCTAAGCGATTAGTTGACTAATCAGATTATGAAGCGCACACATATTCAGTGGCTGTAATATTTTCATCGACTTTCTTAGTGATTAGTTGACTAATTGGATTATGAAGCATACACATATTTAATGGCTCCAATATAGTCATCAACTTTCTTAGCAATTAGTCGACGAATCTGATTATTTTTTGATTTTTTTAATTTAGCCTTTATTTAACCAGGTAAAAATCCCATTGAGATCAAAGATCTCTTTTCCAAGGGAGACCTGGCCAAGAGGTTATGACGCGAACACATATTCAGTGGCTCCAATATACTCATCGACTTTCTTAGCGATTAGTCGACTAATCGAATTATGAAGCATACACATATTTAAGGGCTCCAATATAGTCATCGACTTTCTTAGCGATTAGTCGACTAATCGGATTATGAAGTGTACACATAAGCAGTGGCTCTAATATAGTCATCGACTTTCTTAGCCATTAGTCTTTTATGATCAGCTGCCCGGATCATAGTCTGTTTAAGTTTTTCGAGTCACTTGTGTTTTCTGTTAGTTTTGGACTACTTTAGTTCCTGTTTGTGCACCTCTGAGTTGGTTACCATAGCTACTTATTATTTTCACCTGCCTCTTGTGTTCGGGACGCGCACCTGTTTGTAATCAGAGACAGTATTTAAGCCTGCCTTTGCCAGTCAGTCGGTCTGGCTTCTTTGTTTGCTTTACGCAACTGCTACGTTCAATGTTTTCTAGTTCCCTGTGTGTGTCTTACGTTAAGTCCCGTCTTAGTGTTTCCCTTGTGAGCTATTCCGCTAGCTTTCCTTGTGTTAGGCACCCTTCTTTTGGTTTGTTCCTGTCTTTGTTTTATGATTTATGAGAATAAATCATGTTCCTACCTGCAAGTCCTGTCCGGAGTCGTTCGTTTGCGTCCCGGGAGAACGAACCTAGCAGCACCATGCGACCCGGTCGTAACATAGTCGACTAATCGGATTATGAAGCGTACACATATTCAGTGGCTCTCATATAGTCATCGACTTTCTTAGCGATTAGTCAACTAATCGGATTATGAAGCGTGCACATATTTAGTGGCTCTAATTTAGCCATTGACTTTCTTAGCGATTAGTCGACGAATCGTATTATGAATCATACACATATTCAGTGGCTCTAATATAGTCATTGTCTTTCTAAGCCATTAGTTGACTAATCGGATTATGAAGCGCACACAAATTCAGTGGTTCTAATATAGTCATCGACTTTCTTAGCGATTAGACGACGAATCATATTATGAATCATACACATATTCAGTGGCTCTAATATAGTCATCGACTCTATGAGCGATTAGTCGACTAATTGGATTATGAAGCACACACATATTCAGTGTCTCTAATATATTCATCGACTTTCTTAGCGATTAGTCAACTAATCGGATTATGAAGCATACAAATATTCAGTGGCTCTAATATAGTCATCGACTTTCTTAGTGATTCGTCGACTAATCGGATTATGAAGCGTACACATATTCAGTGGCTTTAATGTGTGTGTGTGTGTGTGTGTGTGTGTGTGTGTGTGTGTGTGCTCTCCTTGGACCGCCACCTTGCCGTGGTGGATAGCCTTGCGTGTTCCAATGAACCGAAGAGCGATGCCGTCGGGAGATTCTGCTCCTGGTAGGTCAAGGGGGAGGTTCCAGACAAAGTGCGGTCCAAAGACCTCCAAAGACCTCAACGGTGGAAGTGGCGGAGGATGACACTGCATGTCACAACGGCACTG
This sequence comes from Nerophis lumbriciformis, assembly GCF_033978685.3. Lineage (NCBI taxonomy): Eukaryota > Metazoa > Chordata > Actinopteri > Syngnathiformes > Syngnathidae > Nerophis > Nerophis lumbriciformis. The sequence goes on from NC_084570.2 coordinate 33,394,675, forward strand.
AAGGCGGATGAAGGCTGCAACAGAGGGTGGTCTCCAGTCATCATGGATCCATGCCACTGGATCAATGCCCCTCTCTGCCAAGGAACTTGTGATGGCTGCAGGCGCATCAGTCTCCCCACGCTAAAAGACGTCACGCGCAGGCGTCCTCCCGAATGGGAACCCATCCATTTTACATCCCGGATACTTCAAAGTCCTTTGGCGACCAGGAAGTGATAACGGGGGCAGGACAGTGAAGTCTGGCAGTCCCTAGCCACAACCTGGCACACAGGTGGTGGGTGTTAGATTCAGCCGTTAAGCTCATGGACTGAGGCAGAAGAGCTTCTCGGCAGCTGAACCCATGACTGAGCAGCCCTATTCAGGATCCACTCTGCTCACCCCAGTAGGGGAGGGGGTTAGAAAAGGTACCCTAAAAATAGCCTGCCTCGCAACATCCTGTCTGGAATACCGCATCCAGAGGGATCACCACCACGCGGTCAGAAACAAAGATAACACAAACTACACATTGGAGCCTGGAACGTGCGAACCCTCACGGACAACCAAGCCAGCGATCGACCTGAAAGGCGAACTGACATCATCTCCAGAGAGGTAAGGAAGTTCCAGATCAACATCGCAGCACTCTCCGAGACCCGACTGGCCGACGAAGGGCAGCTGAAGGAAGAAAAAGGCGGATATACTTTCTTTTGGAAAGGAAAGCCTGCAAATGAGCCACAAATCCACAGAGTAGGTTTTGCTATTAAGAACTGCCTCATCAACCACCTCCATGAACTCCCTGTGGGCATCAACGAGTGCCTAATGACCTTACGCCTTATGCTTGCTAGCAGTCATATGGCCACGGTCGTTAGTGCCTATGCACCAACCCTTGATGCACAGGATGAAGTTAAGGAGGCCTTTTATGCTGACCTGGACAAAGTTCTATCTGAAGTCCCCAAGGAGGACAAGTTAATCCTGCTCGGAGACTTCAACGCCAGAGTGGGACGAAACCACCACCTATGGAGGGGTACGCTGGGGAGAGAAGGGGTCAAAAATACAAACTCTAATGGCACACTACTGCTAACTAAGTGCTCGGAGCACAACCTGGTCATCACCAACACACTTTTCCGTCAGAAAACCAAGTTCAAAACATCATGGATGCACCCTCGCTCCAAACTGTGGCATCTCATTGACTACGTCATTGTCCGCTCTAAAGACCGTCGCGATGTCTTAAACACCAGAGCAATGACCAGTGCAGACGACTGCTGGACCGACCACCGCCTCATTCGCTCCATCGTGTCCATCCGCTTAATGCGGCAAAGACGGATGCAGAAAAGACAACAACAGCTGCAGGAGGCCTTTAGCACAGCATTGCCCAAACAGTACCCAGAGGATACAGAAACACACTTGAGCACACTTTCGACTGCCATAATGAAATCCTGCAAAAAAATCCTTGGTCTCAAAAAGCGGAGACATCAAGACTGGTTTGATGAGAACGACACTGAGATCCAGCAACTAATTGACAACAAGCGGCAAGTTTCATCACTTGGCAAAACGACATCCACTGCAAAGTGAAAAGAGTAGCCCACGCCAAAGCGAAGGCAGCTGTCCAAACACAGGTTAGGAAACTGAAGAACCAGTGGTGGACAAAGAAGGCTCTGGAGATCGAGCAGCTTGCTGACTCTGGAGACACGAGAGGCTTCTTCGATGCCACAAGATTGGTGTATGGTCCCAGCCACCGCTGCCTAACCCCCCTTCGCTCAAAGGATGGTCTGCTGCTGCTGAAGGACAAGGACGCAATTTCAAACAGGTGGAAAGAACACTATGAGGACCTCTTAAACAGGGACACTATACCTGAGATGGAGGCTCTTGACTCCCACAACAACCCACAGATGAAAGCATGGGAGAACCACCTACCTTGGATGAGCTGCAGGATGCCATTGGGAAGATGAGGAACAACAAGGCTGCTGGGCCCGACGGCATTCCAGCAGAGGTCCTGAAGAAAGGCGGACCTGATCTTACCAAGCACATCCATGCCCTGCTTCTCAAAATATGGGAAGAAGAGGACATCCCTGCACAGCTCAGAGATACCCTAATTGTCTCCATATTTAAGAAGGGAGACAAGGCAGACTGTGGGAATTACCTTGGCATCTCTGTCCTGTCCACCATAGGGAAAGCCCTCGCTTGGGTTTTGGCCAAGAGACTCACCCCCCTGTCATAAAGCGTGCTTCCTGAGTCTCAGAGTGGATTTCGCCCAAGTAGAGGCACCACAGACATGATTTTCATCACACGACAACTGCAAGAAAAATGCCGGGAACAAAACCAATCACTATACATGGCCTTCATAGACTTCACCAAAGCCTTCGACTCGGTTAACCGTCAGGCACTTTGGCTGGTGCTGTCCAAGATTGGCTGCCCAGACAATACATCCGGGTACTGAGACTACTGCATGATAACATGTCAGCCACAGTGCTCAGTGGCAGTGGAGATGAAACGGAACCCTTTAGGGTAGACACAAGTGTAAAACAGGGATGTGTCATCGCTCCAACACTATTTTCCATTTCTGTTGCTGCTATCCTCCATCTCACAAACATACATCTGCCCCAGGGAGTCGAAATAATGTACAGAACCGACGGTCAACTCCTCAACATCAACCGTTTCAGGGCTAAAGGTCAAACCACCACCATATCCATCATGGAGCTGCAGTATGCAGACGATAATGCCCTCGTAGCCCTCTCAGAAGAGGACCTACAGTGCACTCTGTCTGCTTTTGCAAAGGCATATAAACAGCTTGGTCTTGCCATCAGTATAAAGAAAACCCAAATCCTCCACCAATCACCACCAAACAGTAGTGCGCCTGTCCTGCCCCCAAACCTCTCAAATGACAAAACCCGACTGGAAAATGTGGACCACTTCCCATATCTGGGGAGCCTCCTGTCATCTAAAGCTGTCATTGACGATGAAATTCACAACCGCCTCAGCTGTGCCAGTGGGGCCTTCTCAAAGCTGAGGAAGCGAGTCTTCGAGAACCGTGACCTCCAAGCAAAGACCAAAATCCTGGTCTACAAAGCAGTCGTGCTCCCCACCCTTCTGTATGGGTCAGAAGCCTGGACCACCTACAGCAGGCACTTAAAGGCACTCGAGACCTACCATCATAGATGTCTCAGAAAAATCCTCAGGATCAGCTGGGAGGACCGACGCACCAACACCAGCGTCCTGGAGGAGGCTGGCTTGCCCACCATCACTGCCACGATTGCCCAAAACCAACTCAGATGGACTGGCCATGTAGTCCGCATGCCTGACTCTCGCCTCCCAAAACAAGTCCTTTATTCCCAGCTTGTTGAAGGGAAACGGGCCCCGGGAGGTCAAAAGAAGAAATTTAAGGATAACATCAAGGCAAACCTGACAAAGTGTCGCATAGACCTTAAGTCTTGGGAAGTCAAGGCAACAGACAGGACGATGTGGAGAAACCTTGTCCGTGAGGGTGCCGCGCAATATAATGACGACCTCAGCCATGCTGCACAAGACAAGCGCAGACTAAGAAAGGAGAGAGCATCCACCAAACAGGCACAACCCAAACCCACCACCACTACATTCCCTTGTCCACATTGCCCCAGAATAATCGGGTCCAGAATCGGCCCCCACGCCCACCTGAAGACCCACAAGGACCAGGAAGGAGGACAGTCATACTCGACCACGAGTGACCGCCGATGATGATGAATGTGTGTGTGTGTGTCTGTGCACGCGTTTGTAAAAAAAGAAATCAGTTTCCATGTTGCGATCTGTATGTCTGTGTAAAAAAAAATAAATCTGTGTGTTGGTGTTGCAATTTGTATCTGTGTTTGGATTTGATTGTGTGTAAAAACAGAGTGTGTGCATGTGTGTGTGTCAGTGTATGCGTGCGTATGTAAAAAAAAAAAAAAAAGCCATGTTTGTGTCTGTGTTCAGATTTGTGTGTGTGTGTGAAAACAATCAGTGTCCATGTTGTGATCTGTATGTCTGTGTAAAAAAACAACAACAACTGTTTGTTTGTTATGTAATGTGTGTGTTTGGGTTTTACCAGTACTAGTATAGTATTGGGGTACTAATGAATCAAAAGCGGTACTATACTATGAAAAGTACTGGTTCCCCCTTTTTTTTTTTACAGACATGACGGCGTGTCGTCACGTCGTGACATTGCTGGTTTTACGAGCAGGGGAGCATGTTCGGCAGCGCGCACACACAGAGTACTTACAAGCAGACACAGTGTGTAGACAGAAAAGGGAGAAAGGACGCATTTTGGTGTAAAAAGTAAAGATAAAGGTGAAGTTATAACACTGAAACACCCTCAGGAAGAGGTGCTTTAAAACATGGCTTAAGACATGGTTAGCGGCTAACATCGGCAGTGTTTTAGCTACTTCTAAATCACTAATCCTGGCCTCCATGGCGACAAATAAAGTACATTTCTGACAAGTAAAATTATCACTGGAGGACGAGGAATAGCTAAACATGCTTCACTACACACCGTAGGAGGATACAATAGCTCACCGCCGTCACAATGTAAACAAATGCCATGGGTGGATCTACACCTGACATCCATTGTAATGATACCAAGTACAGGAGCGTATGTAGTCGATACCACTATGATTATATCGATATTTTTTAGCATCACAAAATCTTTTTTCGTTTTTTCAAAATTCATATTATGTTTATAAACTCAGTAAATATGTCCCTGGACACATGAGGACTTTGAATATGACCAATGTATGATCCTGTAACTACTTGGTATCGGATCGATACCTAAATGTGTGGTATCATCCAAAACTAATGTAAAGTATCAAAGAAGAGAAGAATAAGTGACTATTACATTTTAACAGAAGTGTAGATCGAACATGTTAAAACATAAAATAAACAGATATTAACAGTAAATGAACAAGGAGATTAATAATAAATTTTTACAGTTTGTCCCTCATAATGTAGACAAAATAATAGGTAGATAAATGACACAATATGTTACTGCATACGTCAGCAGACTAATTAGGAGTCTTTGTTTGTTTACTTACTACTAAAAGACAAGTTGTCTAGTATGTTCACTATTTTATTTAAGGACTCAATTACAATAAAAAACATATGTTTCATGTACCCTAAGATTTGTTTTGTTCAAATAAAGACATAATGACATTTTTTTGTGGTCCCCTTTATTTAGAAAAGTACTGAAATACATTTTGGTACCGGTACCAATCAACCCTGTGTGTGTGTGTGTGTGTGTGTGTGTGTGTGTGTGTGTGTGTGTGTGTGTGTGTGTGTGTGTGTGTGCGTACGTAAAAAAAATATGTTAGTGTTGTGATTTTTGTGTGAGTGTTTAGATTTGTGTCTGTGTAAGAAAAATGTGTGCATGTTGCAATGTGTGTGTAAAGTGAATTATATTTATATAGCGCTTTTCTCTAGTGACTCAAAGCGCTTTTACATAGTGAAACCCAATATCTAAGTTACATTTAAACCAGTGTGGGTGGCACCAGGAGCAGGTGGGTAAAGTGTCTTGCCCGAGGACACAATGGCAGTGACTCGGATGGCGGAAGCGGGGATCAAACCTGGAACCCGGAACCCTCAAGTTGCCGGCACGGCCGCTCTACCAACCGAGCTATGCCGCCCGTGTGTGTGTGTGTGTGCATGCCTTAAAGCAGGAAGCGGGCGGAATATTCTTGCAGCGTGCCAGAAAGTGAGCCCCTCCACAATGACTAGACTCACTCTTAATGTGACAAAGAAGGCATCCGACACGCTCAGGTGTGTTTCCTGCGTCGGACCACGCTTGTTTTGCAGGCTTCTGACTGACAAACACTGAGGATGTCACACGCCTTCTCACAGATTAGTCAAACATCACCTCTGGATGTGCTCAGCAGCTCATGAATATGCAAATTAGGAGTTTGATGCTCATTTGTCTACAAGGGTTTAACCTCCCCATCACCTGCTCTACGTGACAGACAGACATCACCTGAATGCGCCCGTGCCACGATGATGCTGATGCTGATGCGGCATCCTCATCTCGGCCAGAGCCCAGATCTTCTGCCGCATTGCACTGCACGCGCTCTCTGAATAACTGCTTTCCAACTTATGGCGAGGAGGATGTGGGAGAGAAGGAGAGAGACGCCGCCATTCGTAGGGATGGAGGCGGCGTGCAGGAGGATAAGAGACGAGGAGGGTGAGCGAAGAGAAAGGTTAGAGAGTCGGGTCTGTGTCAACATGTCAAACTAACCCAAGTCGGAGCTGGGAAGTCTTCTGATGATGCAAAGAAGGAAGAGGCTTCATGTTCCCGAGCTTCCTGCGGCCAATTAGGTTCCAGATTCATGTACTCAGAACCTTTTGTTATGCTACAGCCTGATTCCAGAATGGAATACGTTAATTTTTCCGCATCAAAATTCTATACACAATACCCTACAATGACAATGTAAAACAGGCCTGGGAAATTATTTTGACTCAGGGGGACAAATTTAGAGAAGAAAATGTGTCTGGGGGCCGGGATATCTGATTTTTAGGAACACTAATACAAAACCTCACAATAATGTCTGATTGAAAGCTAAAAACGTTATGACAGACCGCCTTAAAATACGGAATTTAATTTTTTTTTTGCTGAATGACACACCCAGAATGTACATTAAAAAATAAATAATGTGGGATTTACAATATTAACTATGAAGGATAAAACACTGAATATTAGACTTAAACTTAGACTTAGACTTCCTTTTTATTGTCATTCAAATGTGAACTTTACAGCACAGATAAGAACAAAATTTCGTTACATAAGCTCATGGTAGTGCAGGATAAAAAAGCAATAAGGTGCATATATAAATGAATAAATATATATAAATAATATATATAATATATATATAAAATAAATAAATATATATAAATATATATAAATAAATAAATAGATTACCGTACAGATAAATATATTGCACTTTTTCCACATGCGTCCACGTTTATGGATGTATGTTATATTGTCTTTTTTATTCCAGCGAGTTAATCCATTTTGGGGGGAGTTGAGGGGATAATTTAATTATGATGCGTTCAAGAGTCTTACGGCCTGAGGGAAGAAGCTGTTACAGAACCTGGAGGTTCTGCTTCGGAGGCTGCGGAACCTCTTTCTAGAGTCCAGCAGTGAAAACAGTCCTTGGTGGGGGCGGGAGGACAACAAATGAACGTCACACCCCCTCTCCATCCACATATTATACAATCCAGCGAAACGCAACAAAAATGCAACAACTCAGCAAAATATAAACGCGAAAGGTGAAAAAAACCCCACCTACAATCTGATATATCTGATGCATCACTAAGCTTTAGAACTTTGTTGTCAAAATCTCCTTCCTTTTCTGTCCCTGACACCCACATTTCATGCTCTGGAAACACTCTGTGGAAACGCTCCCCACCCCCACTGCTTGGTGCCTCATCTGAGCTCTCCCGTCCAAAAGCAGAACCTAGTAACTCACTTCTAGCTGATTTTGATAAAACAAACGAAAACCAATCTATTTTATATTAAAGTCCCATCCATTCACAGAGATTTGATTTCTGCTTTGTTGATGTTAATTGGTATCCGCAATTCCAGCCTGCAATTTTCGTTCAGAATGTTCAGCATATCACCTAGTAACTCCAAAATTATTATCAGCTCAGTTTTGACCAAAATTGAGTTACTGGGTTTTGCCTTTGGACGGGAGAGCTGCTGTGACGTAGATTACTATAGTAACTAATTAGATGACCATAGTAACTAATTAGATTACCATAGTAACTAATTAGAATACCATAGTAACTAGTATTTCATGCAAAAGTGCAGATTCCAAGCATTGAAATACTTTGTATAGTTCAAGACATACGGTCATTTGACAGCATCACTGCACATCATAATGGCAGCTACACTTTCCATCTTAAAGATCTAAAAAAATTTTTGGGGAATGTCCGTCGGGCCAGAATGAAAAGCTTAACGGGCCGCATGCGGCCCCCGGGCCTTAATTTGCCCAGGTCTAATGTAAACAGTTCTTTATTCGCAGCCTTTGCGCAATACTTAGTTGATGCACCTTTGGCGGCGATTCCAGCCTCAAGTATTTTTTAATACGATGCCACAAGCTTGGCACACCTATCTTTGGAATATTTCACCCTGTTCCTCTTCGCGGCACCTCTCAAGCTCCATCTGGTTGGATGGGCAGCGTTGGTTTTCATTCAGGATGTCTCTGTACATTGCTGCACTCGTATTTCTCTCTATCCTGACTAGTCTCCAGGGTCCTGCCGCTGAAAAACAACCCCACAGCATGATGCTGCCACCACCATGCTTCACCGTAGGGATGGTATTGGCCTGGTGATGAGCGGTGCCTGGTTCCCTCCAAACATTCGCACCAAAGACTTCAATCTTTGTCTTGTCAGACCAGAGTAGTCTAGTCAGGAAGGTGACCAAGAACCAGTTGGTCACTCTGTTAGACCTACAGCATTCTTCTGTGGAGAGAGGAGAACCTTCCAGAAGGACAACCATTTCTGCAGCAATCCACCAATCAGGCATGTATGCACCTACTCAGTGGCCTAGTGGTTAGAGTGTCCGCCCTGAGATCGGTAGGTTGTGAGTTCAAACCCCGGCTGAGTCATACCAAAGACTATAAAAATGGGATCCATTACTTCCCTGCTTGGCACTTAGCATTAAGGGTTGGAGTTGGGGGTTAAATCACCAAAAATCATTCCCGGGCGCGGCCACCACTGCTGCTCACTGCTCCCCTCACCTCCCTGGAGATGATCAAGGGTGATGGGTCAAATGCAGAAAATAATTTCACCACACCTAGTGTGTGTGTGACAATCATTGGTACTTTAACTTTAACTTCACTTAATGTATGGTAGAGTGACCAGACGGAAGCCATTTTTGAGTACAAAGTTTGCCAAAATGCACCTGAAAGACTCTCAGACCATGAGAAACTAAATTCTCTGGTCTGATGAGACAACAATTGAAGTCTTTGGCGCGAATGTTTGGAGGAAACCAGGCACCGCACATCACCAGGCCAATACCATCCCTACAGTGAAGCATGGTGGTGGCAGCATCATGATGTGGGGTTGTTTTTCCAGCTCTCCATTTTGGAATAAGGCTGTAAGATAACAAGATGTGGAAAAAGTGAAGTGCTGCGAATACTTTCCGGATGCACTGTACTGACACAATCACACCTTTATGCTTGGACTCAATCAACTGTTGGAGTAGACCCCTTAGATCATACTTGCCAACCCTCCCGGATTTTCCGGGAGACTCCCGAAATTCAGCGCCTCTCCCGAAAACATCCCGGGACAAATTTTCTCCCGAAATTCATGCGGACCTGAGTGACGTGTCGACAGCCTGTTTTCACGTCCGTAAAGCAGTTCGTCTGCCGTAAACAGCAATGTTGTGACACTCTTAAACAGGACAATACTGCCATCTACTGTACATGCGTATGTGACAATAACATCTCGGGCTTTTAGAGAGTGCAGTGCACAACTGCGCACACAACACGGAGACGAAGCAGAATGTCAGAGAGGATGTTCAGCATGGTTAGAAAAATAGTGACAGAGAATAGAACAAGGATGGACAATTCAACCCTTAACTCAACAATGAGTAGATGGGTGTTATGTGTGTGTATATGTGTAAATAAATGAACACTGAAATTCAAGTATTTTTCTCATTTATATTAATATATATATATATATATATATATATATATATATATATATATATATATAGCTAGAATTCACTGAAAGTCAAGTATTTCTTATATATATATATATATATATATATATATGAAATACTTGACTTGGTGAATTCTAGCTGTAAATATACTCCTCCCCTCTTAACCACGCCCCCAACCACGCCCCCCCGGGACCCCCACCCCCACCATCTCCCGAAATCGGAGGTCTCAAGGTTGGCAAGTATGCCTTAGATTTACTTTTAATCTTAACTCAAAGCCTGTAGACAAGTGGTCATTCCAGACACTTCGGGCTCAAACTGGCAACCACTGATTGACAGTTAAAGAGGGAGTATGTCCCCTACGGAAAAGGTAAGGTTTTTAAAACAAAACAAAAAAATGCAAGAACACCGCCAGCTGCTAGCATACGGTATGTCCCGACGACGACATTTTGATTTCACATGTTTCACATTTTTGCTTCTTGGAGGCCAACTCCCTCTCCACCTGCATCCACCTGCCCACTGATTGGGCAGAGTCAATCAACGGTTGCAGAGTCAATCAATGAGCTTGTGGGCCATGAATGAGACAAGGCTTTCCTTTTCCAAAATGCGCTAGCTTGATGCTAATTTGAAATTTTCCCAAATGCATGCGGTTTTACATGGCAATGTCAACACCCTCAAATTTGGTATTGACATATAAAAACGAAGATGCACGTTACAATCAAACAAGAGGTGTGTATTAAGTTCAATATTTACAGTACAAATACTTTGTAGGGGGAATAAGAAAGACAAGACTGGCACATTCGGCTACAAATGCTATTTTTTTTGATACTACTGCCATCTAATGTCTTGGAATTGCAACTGCATGCACAGTTTGATACATAATACTTGCAAATGAGACTCAGGAGTGTAAGAACCTAACAAGATACAACCCTAAATCCTGTCACGCAACCTCATCTTTACATTACGTGCATCGCCCCTTTAAGTCGAGCAGCACTAGCCAATGAGCTGAAAGCCGTGGGCTGTGAAACTTGTGTACATTCCTTGTGTACACAATGTACAAAACCCAAAAGCAGTGAAGTTGTCACGTTGTGTAAATGGTAAATAAAAAGAGAATACAATGATTTGCAAATCCTTTTCAACTTTTATTCAATTGAATAAACTGCAAAGACAAGATATTTAATGTTCACACTGAGAAACTTCTTTTTTTTTTTTTTTTGCATATAATCATTAACTTAGAATTTAATGGCAGCAACACATTGCAAAAAAGTTGTAATTTTTACCACTGTGTTACATGGCCTTTCCTTTTAACAACACTCAGTAAAGGTTTGGGAACTGAGGAGACACATTTTTGAAGTGGAATTATTTCCCATTCTTGCTTGATGTACAGCTTAAGTTGTTCAACAGTCTCCCTTCTGATATTTTAGCCTTCATATTGCACCACACATTGTCAATGTCTAGACTACAGGCAGGTCAGTCTAGTACCCGCACTCTTTTACTACAAAGCCACGCTGTTGTAACACGTGGCTTGGCATTGTTTTGCTGAAATAAGCAAGGGCGTCCATGAAAAAGACCTTGCTTGGATGGCAACATATGTTGCTCCAAAACCTGGATGTACCTTTCAGCATTAATGGTGCCTTCACAGATGTGTAAGTTACCCATGCCTTGGGCACTAATACACCCCTATACCATCACAAATGCTGGCTTTTACACTTTGCGCCTAGAACAATCTGGATGGTTCTTTTCCTCTTTGGTCCGAGGACACCACATCCACAGTTTCCAAAAACAATTTGAAATGTGGACTCGTCAGACCACAGAACAGTTTTCCACTTTGCATCAGTCCATCTTAGATGAGCACGGGCCCAGCGAAGTGTTTCCGGGTGTTGTTGATAAATGACTTTGGTTTTGCATAGTAGAGTTTTAACTTGCACTTACAGATTTAGTGACCAACTGTAGTTGCTGACAGTGGTTTTCTGAAGTGTTCCTCAGCCCATGTGGTGATATCCTTTACACACCAATATCGCTTTTTGATGCAGTACCACCTGGGGGATCCTAGGTCCGTAATATCATGGCTTACGTGAAGTGATTTCTCCAGATTCTCTGAACCTTTTGATGATATTGCGGAGCGAAGATGGTGAAATCCCTAAATTCCTTGCAACAGCTCATTGAGAAATGTTGTTCTTAAACAATTTGCTCAGGCATTTGTTGACAAAGTTGTGACCCTCGTCCCGTCCTTGTTTGTGAATGACTAAGCATTTCATTGAAGCTGCTTTTATACCCAATGATGGCACCCATCTATTCCCAATTAGCCTGTTCACCTGTGGGATGTTCCAAATAAGTGTTTGATGAGCATTCCTCAACTCTCTCAGTCTTTTTTGCCACTTGTGCCAGCTTTTTTGAAACATTTTGCAGGCATCTAATTCAAAATGAGCTAATATTTGCAAAAAATAAAAAAGTTTTGCAGTTCAAACATTAAATATCTTGTCTTTGCAGTCTATTCAATTGAATATAAGTTGAAAAGGATTTGCAAATCAGTGTATTCTCTGTTTATTTACCATTTACACAACGTGACAACTTCACTGCTTTTGGGGTTTGTTTTTGGACTCGCTGCCATCTGTTACACCGCGTGGGTAAAACAAGTTCCTACAAATGTCCCAGAAAAGAAGAACAGGATGTGCAAACTCCATCATGATCCTCCTCCCGGAGGTATGATGATCGAGGGTTGCGGTACTTTATTGCACATCCTGTACACGACACTTACTGAACAAATGATGTGGGACTGAAGCGGTCTAACCTTGTCCTAATTACACTCGATCTGTTCCGTCAGCGGCCTATTTTCACAGCTATAAATTTATCACCCCCCTCCCCTTCTGTTGTGATAAGCTGCGCTCCTTTTAGGCCATCTCTGAAGACTGGTGGCCAGAAAAGATGGTGGCACAGTGTCCCTGCCACCGTTGGCACCGCGGCGCTCTTTCCATGCCCCCAAAACTATTTCCGCCGTTCAAGGGAACGTCTTAGAAGTTGCTACGAAAGGGAGTCCAACTGGACGGATTTCAAGTGGGACTCATTTGAAATGAGGCTATAATGTCTTATGTTAGTTTCAGTTGTTTTTTTTGGTAAATGTCAATTAAAAAAAATATTTTCTTCATGAACACACGAGCGAGTGAAACAGAGGCCAGGCAACTTCGAGAACAGTGCTGGCGGTATGGTATGGTATGGTATGGTATGGTCTTTATTGTCAACGAAACTTAGTTTTCAGCACAGCACATGCCTGTTCAAGACTAGACAAATAAACATATTGCCTGTGCTTTTAACTCAGTACTTAATCTACTAAGAATCTGGATTTATTAGAAAATCAATTTTTTTTTTGCCCCCCCCCCCCTAACATTTATAGGCTGTATACAGTTGCGGTCAAAAGTGTACATACACTTGTAAAGAACATCATGTCATGGCTGTCTTGAGTTTCCAATCATTTCTACAAGTCTTATTTTTTTGTGATAGAGTGATTGGAGCACATACTTGTTGGTCACAAAAAACATTCATAAAGTTTGGTTCTTTTATGAATTTATTATGAGTCTACTGAAAATGTGAGCAAATCTGCTGGGTCAAAAGTATACATACAGCAATGTTAATATTTGCTTACATGTCCCTTGGCAAGTTTCACTGCAATAAGGCGCTTTTGATAGCCATCCACAAGCTTCTGCTTGAATTTTTGACCACTCCTCTTGACAAAATTAGTGCAGTCCAGCTAAATTTGTTGGTTTTCTGACATGGACTTGTTTCTTCAGCATTGTCCACACGTTTAAGTCAGGACTTTGGGAAGGCCATTCTAAAACCCTAATTCTAGCTTGATTTAGCCATTCCTTTACCACTTTTGGCATGTGTTTGGGGTCATTGTCCTGTTGGAACACCCAACTGCGCCCAAGACCCAACCTCCGGGCTGATGATTTTAGGTTGTCCTGAAGAATTTGGAGGTAATTCTCCTGTTTCATTGTCCCATTTACGCACCAGTTTCATTGGCGGCAAAACAGAACCCAGAGCATAATACTACCACCACCGTGCTTGACGGTGGGAATGGTGTTTCTGGAATTAAAGGCCTCACTTTTTCTCCTCCAAACATATTGCTGGGTATTGTGGCCAAATAGCTCAATTTTTGTTTCATCTGACATCACATGGACAAAGATAAGACCTTCTGGAGGAAAGTTCTGTGGTCAGATGAAACAAAAATTTAGCTGTTTGGCCACAATACCCAGCAATATGTTTGGAGGAGAAAAGGTGAGGCCTTTAATCCCAGGAACACCACTCCTACCGTCAAGCATGGTGGTGGTAGTATTATGCTCTGGGCCTGTTTTGCTGCCAATGGAATTGGTTTTCAAAGCGCCCCCCGCCACCCCAAAGGGAATAAGCGGTAGAAAATGGATGGATGGTATTATTTTAACTCAGTTTCTGGGTTTTCAAAATGATGAACTATTTTTGAGTAGTTTTTCAATGAGTAACCGATTTTTGGGTTATAAAGGTATTATTTCTGATTCAATGTCTGGGTTTTCAAAATGATATTTTTGAGGTTTTTTTTTAATGAGTAACCCATTTTTGGGTTATAAGGGTATTATTTTAACTAAATTTCTGGGTTTTCAAAATGATGAACTACTTTTGAGTTGTTTTTCAATGAGTAACCCAGTTTGGGGTTATAAGGGTATTATTTTAACTCAATTTCTGGGTTTTCAAAATGATGAACTACTTTTGAGGGTTTTTTTTCTTTGAGTAACCCATTTTTGGGTTATAAGGGTATTATTTTAACAAATTTTCTGGGTTTTCAAAATGATGAACTATTTTTAAATTGTTTTTCAATGAATAACACATTTTATGGTAATAAGGGTATTATTTTAACTACATTTCTGGGTTTTCAAAATGATTACCTATTTTTGAGTTGTTTTTTAATGAGTAACCCATTTTTGGGGAATTATTTTAACTCAATTTCTGGGTATTGAAAATGATGAACTACAGTAAAACGGCCCTGATTAAATGTTGGGGTCAATGATTTGCGTCAGGATGACTTGGCCAGCAAAAGAGAGAAGAGAGCAAAAAAGTACACAATGTGAGGACCGAGCTACAATCACAACCTAAAGAGGAGAAAAGGAAATATCTGCTCAAAGTGTATTCAATACACTTCAAAAAAGCATTTTTTCACGACCCAGGACAAATCATAGGCATGAATTCAAAGGAACATCAGCACTCATGCACACAGCTACAAGCATACACAAAAGAAATGCTGGGTTATTTTGGCAACCCAATTTATGGGTTGCTAGTCTTGAATTACACTTGTATGAAGAACAACCCATTTTTGGGGTTATAAGGTTATTTTTTTCACAAAATTTCTGAGTTTTCAAAAAGAACTATTTTTGAGTTGTTTTTCAATGAGTAACCCATTTCGGGGTTGTACGGGTATTATTTTAACTCAATTTCTGGGTTTTCAAAATGATGAGCTATATTTGAGTTGTTTTTCAAAGAGTAACTCATTTTTGGGTTTTAAGGGTATTATTTTAACAACATTTCTGGGTTTTCAAAATGATTAACTACTTTTGAGTTGTTTTTCAACGAGTAACCCATTTTTTGGTTATAATTGTATTATTTTAACTCAATTTCTGGGTTTTCAAAATTATGAACTATTTTTGAGTTGTTTTTCAATGAATAACCCATTTTTGGGTTACAAGGGTATTATTTTAACAAAATGTATGGGTTTTCAAAAGAAACTATTATTGAGTTGTTTTTCAATGAGTACCGTAACCCATTTTTTGGGTTATAAGGGTATTATTTTAACTCAATTTCTGGGTTTTCAAAATGATGAGCTAATTTTAGTTGTTTTTCAATGAGTAACCCATTTTTGGGTTATAGGGGTATTATTTTAACTCGATTTCTGGGTTTTCAAAATGATGAACTACTTTTGAGGGTTTTTTTCCCAATGAGTACCGGTAACCCATTTTTGGGTTATAAGGGTATTACTTTAACTCAATTTCTGGGTTTTCAAAATGATGAACTATTTTTGAGTTGTCTTTCAATGAGTAACCCATTTTTGGGTTATAAGGGTAATATTTTAACTCAATATCTGTGTTTTCCAAATTATTAACTATGTTTGAGTTATTTTTCAATGACTAACCCATTTTTGGTTGCAAGGCATTTTTTAAATTATTATTTTTTTTATTAAAAAGTTACTTTTTTCTTGAAGGGGATTTTTATTATGGAATAATCTCTTTAACATTATTTACAACCACACATCTGATGTACATGACATGCGTCCTTTACCTTTGAAAGAGGTACTAAATATTAAAGCATGCTGTATAGGACTACTATGACTATATTCTTATACATGCACCTTCAATACTTCAATACTGCGCCAACACACACACACACACACACACACACACACACACACACACACACACACACACACACACACACACACACACACACACACACACACACACACAACACACACACACACACACACACACACACACACACACTGAGAGTGTGCCTGACAAGCTCAAAGAGCCATTATTCCGAGGGCACTTCAGCAATGAACCTGAGCTGTGCTTCCATTCTAAAAATCCGCCTTCATTTAAAGGAAGTCAATCAAAGTGTATTGCAGTGGGAAGAACTTGTCCCTTCAGAGCATACCAGATTTGAATGAAGGCCTAACAACTCCGCTCAGGGTTTTATCAGGCGGCCTTGGCGGTTTTCAACCGATAAAAAGCATCCTAGTCTCAACCCGAAAGCCGCGTGCGGTGTATGGACTGGTTTTGACCAGTGGGGGCCCGTCAGGGCCAGCAAAGTCTTACATAAATCATGATCATAAACTGATAAAAGTTAATTTCATGTTTAATTGACTTTCCCTATATATCAAAAATAGCCATTATATTCTCTTCATGTCATTTTATGCGTTAGTGTTGCTTTTATCCAATCAGAATTCAGCTAGCTTGTTTTGCCAGCACTGCATGAAATCTTCCCCAGGTCTTCGGAATCAACACACACACACACACACACACACACACAGTTGATAGACAGTTGCGTTAGCCAATCAGATCACGAGTTGTTGGCAGCATTGAACCGTCGAACGTGTTACACACGCCTCGATACTCTTTTGTGACTCGCAAGTGAGTATCCAATCACGCGTTGAGAAAGCAGGAAGTGCTATGCAAATTGACGAGACCCATTGTTGATTAGGTTGCGGATAATTACTTGCGAGGCCATTTTCAAGAAGGACATTTCCAGAGAAGCTAGATCTCGTGACATTGTTGGTTTTTAAAAGGAGAGGATCATGTTCGGCAGTGCACACACACAAAGTACTTACAAGCAGACACAGTGTGTAGGCAGAAAAGGGAAAATGGACGCATTTTGGTGTAAAAAGTAAAGATAAAGGTGAAGTTATAACACTGAAACACCCTCAGGAAGAGGTGCTTTAAGACCTGGCTAGCCAGCTAGTTAGTGGCTAACATCCATCTGCAATCGGCAGTGTTTTAGCTACTTCTAAATCACTAATCCTCGCCTCCATGGCGACAAATAAAGTACATTTCTTACAAGTAGCATTATCACTGGAGGAGGAGGAATAGCTAAACATGCTTCACTACACACCGTAGGAGGATACAATAGCTCACCGGCGTCACAATGTAAACAAATGCCATGGGTGGATCTACACCTGACATCCACTGTAATGATACCAAGTTCAAGTGCATATCTAGTTGATACTACTATGATTACATCTATAATTGTTATCGTCACAAAATCTTTTTTCCTTTTTTAAAATTCCTATTATGTTTATACACTCAGTAAATACATCTCTGGACACATGAGGACTTTGAATATGACTAATGTATGATCCTGTAACTACTTGGTATCAGATCGATACCTAAATGTGTGGTATCGTCCAAAACTAATGTAATGTATCAAAGAAGAGAATAATAAGTGATTATTACATTTTAACAGAAGTGTAGATAAAACATGTTAAAACAGAAAGTAAGCAGATATTAACAGTAAATGAACAAGTGGATTGATAATCAATTTGTACAGTTTGTCCCTCATAATGTTGACAAAATATTAGTTAGATAAATGACACATTATGTTACTGCATACGTCAGCAGACTAATTAGGAGTCTTTGTTTGTTTACTTACTACTAAAAGACAAGTTGTCTAGTATGTTCACTATTTTATTTAAGGACTAAATTACAATAATAAACATATGTTTAATGTACCCTAAGATTTGTGTTCAAATAAAGACAAAAATGCTATTTTTTTTTGTTCTCTTTGTTTTACAAAAGTATCCAAAAGTATTGAAAAGGATCAAAATATATTTTGGTACCGGTACCAAAATATTGGTATGGGGACAACCCTACAGTACCACATATAAATATGTTTTAATTACTGAAGCGGGATTATTGGTTTTTAAATGCTCCGTTTTGTCCACTATTGCAATGATTGCAGTGTGTTTCTGTACACTATTTCTCTCATAAACCATGGTACTATGTGTGGACATAAACCATGGTATTATGTGTGGACATAAACCATGGTACTATGTGTGGACATAAACCACGGTACTATGTGTGGACATAAACCATGGTACTATGTGTAGACATAAACCATGGTACTATGTGTGGACATAAACCATGGTACTATGTGTAGACATAAACCATGGTACTATGTGTGGACATAAACCATGGTACTATGTGTGGACATAAACCATGGTACTATGCCAGGTATTTACTAGAGTCGGACATCACTGAAGGCCGAGGCATGAAATGCTCAGTCCGCCACTGGTTTTGACCAAGCTAGAAACCTAATCCACTTGAAAAAAACGCCCTTGGACTGACACACTAAAGCCACAGTGTGGTTTCCCCCCGGCGGGCGAGGTCTGGCGCCTGCCTAGGGCGGACCACGTGACAGGAAACTGCCTGTCAAATCCCCGGGTGATGTCATAACAATACCCAAATGGCCGTCTGTCAAGCTGTCAGCTGCACCGGGTGGGGGCCGTCGCCATGACGACGGCCATACAGC
The DNA here is from genome assembly GCF_033978685.3 of Nerophis lumbriciformis. Classification (NCBI taxonomy): domain Eukaryota; kingdom Metazoa; phylum Chordata; class Actinopteri; order Syngnathiformes; family Syngnathidae; genus Nerophis; species Nerophis lumbriciformis. The sequence continues at coordinate 33,413,345 of NC_084570.2, forward strand.
CAGCAGGACAGGCCAAGATGGTACGTTAGATACGACACAAAGAGATGACATTTAGGTGACGGGGTCTATATAGTATATCATCAGTGCAGATTTGGGCCTATTTTAAAAGGTTAGAGGAAAATATATAACTGATCCATGGAAAAAAATATTCAAAAAGGGATTGAGTGGATTTTTACACTCATAAGAAAAATATATTTTTCAAAGATTTAAACCATTTATCATGCTACCTCACTCACAAGTACTTAGAGAAGAAAAGACTGGTGTACATCATGTCTTTACATCTGAGGGGTCCACAAATTAAATATTAATTGGTGAAGGAAAAAAATCACCAAAAAAAACGTATTTGATTGACATAACGGGTGCCGTGATGCTGTGATCGTGACGCTAACGAGAAAAAGGATATGTATGTTTGCAGTTGATTTCCTGCTACAAATATAACTGTGAGGAAGATGCAGACTGGACCTTTAAATGTTACATTTAGCAGGAAAAGTTAAGTTAAAGTTAAAGTACCATTTATAGTCACTCACACACACACTCGGTGTGGTGGAATGACCCTCTGCATTTGACCCATTCCCTTGTTCCACCCCCTGGGATGGGGTGAGGGGAGCAGTGAGCAGCAGCGGTGGCCGCGCTCGGGAATCATTTTTGGTAATTTAATCCCCAATTCCAACCCTTGATGCTGAGTGCCAAGCAGGGAGGTAACGGCTCCCATTTTTATTGTCTTTGGTATGACTGGGCCGGGGTTTGAACTCACGACCTACCGATCTCAGGGCGGACACTCTAACCACAAGGCTACTGAGCAGGCTGAAACGGGGGGGAAAAAAAGGGAAGCCCAAAACGGTGATGTTTCATTGAGAATATAGACACGACGCTCAAAAATCTGTCAAAAGGTCTTAGTACGACTTTGGTAAACTACAAAGATGGATTGTCGGAGCATTATGTCCATACTTGCCAACCTTGAGACCTCCGATTTCGGGAGGTGTGGTTGGGGGCGTGGTTGGGGGCGTGGTTAAGAGGGGAGGAGTATATTTAGAGCTAGAATTCACCAGGTAAAGTATTTCATATATATATATATATATACAGGTAAAAGCCAGTAAATTAGAATATTTTGAAAAACTTGATTTATTTCAGTAATTGCATTCAAAAGGTGTAACTTGTACATTATATTTATTCATTGCACACAGACTGATGCATTCAAATGTTTATTTCATTTAATTTTGATGATTTGAAGTGGCAACAAATGAAAATCCAAAATTCCGTGTGTCACAAAATTAGAATATTACTTAAGGCTAATACAAAAAAAGGATTTTTAGAAATGTTGGCCAACTGAAAAGTATGAAAATGAAAAATATGAGCATGTACAATACTCAATACTTGGTTGGAGCTCCTTTTGCCTCAATTACTGCGTTAATGCGGCGTGGCATGGAGTCGATGAGTTTCTGGCACTGCTCAGGTGTTATGAGAGCCCAGGTTGCTCTGATAGTGGCCTTCAACTCTTCTGCGTTTTTGGGTCTGGCATTCTGCATCTTCCTTTTCACAATACCCCACAGATTTTCTATGGGGCTAAGGTCAGGGGAGTTGGCGAGCCAATTTAGAACAGAAATACCATGGTCCGTAAACCAGGCACGGGTAGATTTTGCGCTGTGTGCAGGCGCCAAGTCCTGTTGGAACTTGAAATCTCCATCTCCATAGAGCAGGTCAGCAGCAGAAAGCATGAAGTGCTCTCAAACTTGCTGGTAGACGGCTGCGTTGACCCTGGATCTCAGGAAACAGAGTGGACCGACACCAGCAGATGACATGGCACCCCAAACCATCACTGATGGTGGAAACTTTACACTAGACTTCAGGCAACGTGGATCCTGTGCCTCTCCTGTCTTCCTCCAGACTCTGGGACCTCGATTTCCAAAGGAAATGCAAAATTTGCTTTCGTCAGAAAACATGACTTTGGACCATTAAGCAGCAGTCCAGCTGGTGTCGGTCCACTCTGTTTCCTGAGATCCAGGGTCAACGCAGCCGTCTACCAGCAAGTTTTAGAGCACTTCATGCTTCCTGCTGCTGACCTGCTCTATGGAGATGGAGATTTTAAGTTCCAACAGGACTTGGCGCCTGCACACAGCGCAAAATCTACCCGTGCCTGGTTTACGGACCATGGTATTTCTGTTCTAAATTGGCCCGCCAACTCCCCTGACCTTAGCCCCATAGAAAATCTGTGGGGTATTGTGAAAAAGAAGATGCAGAATGCCAGACCCAAAAACGCAGAAGAGTTGAAGGCCACTATCAGAGCAACCTGGGCTCTCATAACACCTGAGCAGTGCCAGAAACTCATCGACTCCATGCCACGCCGCATTAACGCAGTAATTGAGGCAAAAGGAGCTCCAACCAAGTATTGAGTATTGTACATGCTCATATTTTTCATTTTCATACTTTTCAGTTGGCCAACATTTCTAAAAATCCCTTTTTTGTATTAGCCTTAAGTAATATTCTAATTTTGTGACACACGGAATTTTGGATTTTCATTTGTTGCCACTTCAAATCATCAAAATTAAATGAAATAAACATTTGAATGCATCAGTCTGTGTGCAATGAATAAATATAATGTACAAGTTACACCTTTTGAATGCAATTACTGAAATAAATCAAGTTTTTCAAAATATTCTAATTTACTGGCTTTTACCTGTATATTTGGGATTCAAAATCAATACGTTTTTAATAACATTGGATGTCAGTTTTATTATTAACTACGTTCCTCCATACAATTCATAAACAGCTCTGATCAATTTCTATATTACTTAATAGAAAACTGGTTTAGCTTGATAAAATTATACCCAAACATTCACAATAGTGGCTGGACAGGACAGATTTTGGAAACACATTTTTTTTTTTTTTTTTTACATGTCCAAAAGAGAAAGGGATGATACACTATTTTCTTGGAATCAATTTTTGATTTTTTTCCCGTAATCGATTAAGAATCATAACACATAAGTGAAGTGAAGTAAAGTGAATTATATTTATATAGCGCTTTCCTCTAGTGCAGGGGTCGGCAACCTTTACCAGTCAAAGAGCCATTTTGACCAGTTTCACAAATTATAGAAAACAATTGGAGCCACAAATTTTTTTTGAAATTTAAAATGTATTAACACTGCATACAAAGTTTTTTTTGCTTTGTGCTATGTATCAACTAGGGGTCTCAAAAACACTGTCCACACCTTAATATGGTATTTGAATGCTGGTGCGGCACGCAGGTTTTACATGAATGGCGCTTACCAGCGTCATGCATGCCGTGATGGTACAGCATATAGCGCCCACTACAAGCAGCGTGCCCGATCAGCCACACGTTGTATGAAGCCTCCGCTTGCTCACATAGGTGACAGCAAGGCATACTTGGTCAACAACCACACAGGTTACACTGACGGTGGTGGTATAAAAAAAACAAAACTTTAACACTCTTACTAATAATGCGCCACACTGTGAACCCACACCAAACAAGAATGACAAACACATTTCGGGAGAACATCTGCACCGTAACACAACATAAACACAATAGGACAAATACCCAGAATCCCATGCAGCCCTAACTCTTGGGATACATTATACACCCTCGCTACCAAACCCCGCCCACCTCAACCGACGCACAGAAGGGGGCGGTTGATGTTTGAGGGAGCAGGGTTGGGGTGGGGGCGGGGTTTGGTGGTAGCAGGGGTGTATAATGTAGCCCGGAAGAGTCAGGGCTGCATGGGATTCTGGGTATTTGTTCTGTTGTGTTTATGTTGTGTTAAGGTGCAGATGTTCTCCCGAAATGTGTTTGTCATTCTTGTTTGGTTTTGGTTCAAAGTGTGGCGCATTATTAGTAAGAGTGTTAAAGTTGTTTTATATGGTCACCGTCAGTGTAATCTGTGTGTCTGTTGACCAAGTATGCATTGCTGTCACATATGTGTGCAATTAGATAATGCATGCTGTATAACAAATGATTGGGCGGGCACGCTGTTTATACAGATTGTAGAGGGCGCCAAATGCTGTAACATCATGACACGCCCTAATTATAACTTTAAGGGTGAAAATTGGTAAATATTAATCCCGGGAAATTTTCTGCGAGAGGCACTGAAATCCAGAAGTCTCCCGGGAAAATCGGGGTGTTCGGCAAGTAAGCTGCTGAGCCGCATCAGAGTGATCAAAGAGCCACATGCGGCTCCGGAGCCGCGGGTTGCCGACCCCTGCTCTAGTGACTCAAAGCGCTTTACATAGTGAAACCCAATATCTAAGTTACATTTAAACCAGTGTGGGTGGCACTGGGAGCAGATGGGTAAAGTGTCTTGCCCAAGGACACAACGGCAGTGACTAGGATGGTGGAAGCGGGAATCGAACCTGGAACCCTCAAGTTGCTGGCACGACCACTCTACCAACCGAGCTATGCCGAATCACGAATATACTTTTTAATCACTAATCACTGCTATATTGGAATTCTTATTAATATTGATACTGTTGTTGATATTATACATTTTTGTTTGACCACTTTTGGATTATTTTGTGTCATGTTTGTGTGTCCTCAATTGCTCTGTTGATTGTTATTCTGAATGTTGTTGGGCCACAGAACTTTCCTCTAGAAGGTCTTATCTTTGTCCATGTGATGTCAGGTGAAACAAAAATGGAGCTGTTTGGCCACAATACCCAGCAATATGTTTGGTGGCGAAAAGGTGAGGCCTTTAATCCCAGGAACACCATACCTACCTTCAAGCATGGTGGTGGTAGTATTATGCTCTGGGCCTGTTTTGCTGCCACTGGAACTGGTGCTTAAAATGGGACAATGAAAAAGGAGGATTACCTCCAAAATCTTCAGGACAACCTAAAATCATCAGCCCGGAGGTTGGGTCTTGGGCGCAGTTGGGTGTTCCAACAGGACAATGACCCCAAACACACGTCAAAAGTGGTAAAGGAATGGCTAAATCAGGCTAGAATGAAGGTTTTAGAATGGCCTTCCCAAAGTCCTGACGTGTGGACAATGCTGAAGAAACAACTCCATGTAAGAAAACCAACACATTTAGCTGGACTACACCAATTTTGTCAAGAGGAGTGGTCAAAAATTCTACCAGAAGCTTGTGGATGGCTACCAAAAGCGCCTTATTGCAGTGAAATTTGCCAAGGGACATGTAAGCAAATATTAACATTGCTGTATGTATACTTTTGACCCAGCAGATTTGCTCACATTTTCAGTAGACCCATAATAAATTCATAAAAGAACCAAACTTCATGAATGTTTTTTGTGACCAACAAGTATGTGCTCCAATCACTCTATCACAAAAAAATAAGAGTTGTAGAAATGATTGGAAACTCAAGACAGCCATGACATTATGTTCTTTACAAGTGTATGTCCACTTTTGACCACGACTGTATTTATATGTACTTTTTTGGACACCTTTGTAGACAGTCGGGAAAAGTGTAACCCTTCAATCCCATCACTGCAGTCTCATTCAGAGAGAGTGTCACTTGGATCAGAACGTTTCTACACTTGCATCATAACATTTCTACACTTGGATCATAACGTTTCTACACTTGGATCATAACGTTTCTACACTTGGATCATAACGTTTCTACACTTGGATCATAACGTTTCTACACTTGCATCATGACGTTTCTACACTTGGATCATAACGTTTCTACACTTGGATCATAACGTTTCTACACTTGCATCATGACGTTTCTACACTTGGATCATAACGTTTCTACACTTCCCGCCCTGGCAAATGTTGCCCCTGTGTGAAAGTATGAATTCCCCGCAGCGAAAGTGGTGTGGTTGACATTATCATGAGAATAATTACACAGCGTGGAGATCATTTCTAGCACCTCTGGCGGGGCCTATTGTGAGCGGGCTTTCACTTTCACTTCATCCACTGGTGAGGGGGGTGGTGGTGGGTGGGGGATAGGCCCAGGAGCCTCACTGCAGGCGTGGAGCGGAGTGCTGTGATTGGGAGGTTTGGTTATCACCCAAACACAGCCAGCAGGTCCCCGTGTGTACAGGAGAGCGTGAATCAGTACACACACGAGGGAGCTGCGCATTATGTGAGATTGTAAGAATAGTGTTTTAATGCTTTTGTCATGCTGCTTATAGAGCGCCGACAAGGACGTGTGTGTGTGTGTGTGTGTGTGTGTGTGTGTGCGTGTGTGTGTGTGTGTGTGTGCGTGTGTGTGTGTGTGTGCGTGTGTGTAAGGATGAACATGAAAGAATGAATGACCGTGGCTCGACATTAGGGAATCTATTTATCCCCATTGAGGTTGTTTTTTTCCCCCCTCAGGGATAATCCCGACAGTAAAAGTCATTGATTCTGCTCAAAAGGCAGTGGAAGTCTTCTTCAGAGAGACATGCGTGTATTATGGCAAGGAAAATACTACAATTCAACTGTTTGCAAGTTACATCTTATTACCTCAGGGTGATCTACTAAGACCGCGTGTACAATTGATATCACGTATATACAGTTGTGGTCAAAAGTGGACATACACTTGTAAAGAACATAATGTCATGGCTGTCTTGAGTTTCCAATCATTTCTACAACTCTTATTTGTTTGTGATAGAGTGATTGGAGCACATACTTGTTGGTCACAAAAAACATTCATGAAGTTTGGTTCTTTTATGAATTTATTATGGGTCTACTGAAAATGTGAGCAAATCTGCTGGGTCAAAAGTATACATACAGCAATGTTAATATTTGCTTACATGTCCCTTGGCAAGTTTCACTGCAATAATGTGCTTTTGGTAGCCATCCACAAGCTGCTGGCAAGCTTCTGCTTGAATGTTTGACCACAAAATTGGTGCAGTTCAGCTAAAAGTGTTGGTTTTCTGACATGGACTTGTTTCGTCAGCATTGTCCACATGTTTAAGTCAGGACTTTGGGAAGGCCATTCTAAAACCTTCATTCTAGCCTGATTTAGCCATTCCTTTACAACTTTTGACGTGTGTTTGGGGTCATTGTCCTGTTGGAACACCCAACTGCGCCCAAGACCCAACCTCCGGGCTGATGATTTTAGGTTGTCCTGAAGAATTTGGAGGTAATTCTCCTGTTTCATTGTCCCATTTAAAGCACCAGTTCCATTGGCAGCAAAACAGGCCCAGAGCATAATACTACCACCACCATGCTTGACGGTGGGATTGGTGTTCCTGGGATTAAAGGCCTCACCTTTTTGTCCTCCAAACATATTGCTGGGTATTGTGGCCAAACAGCTCCATTTTTGTTTCATCTGACCACAGAACTTTCCTCCAGAAGGTCTTATCTTTGTCCATGTGATGTCAGATGAAACAAAAATTAAGCTGTTTGGCCACAATACCAAAAACTGTATATATATATATATATATATATATATATATATATATATATACATATATATTAGGGCTGCAACAACTAATCGATTAAATCGATTAAAATCGATTATAAAAATAGTTGGCGATTAATTTAGTCATCGATTCGTTGGATCTATGCTATGCGCATGCGCAGAGGCAACTTTTTAAAAAATATTTGTATTTTTTATTATAAACCTTTAATTATAAACTGCAACATTTACAAACAGCTGAGAAACAATAATCAAAATAAGTATGGTGCCAGTATGCTGTTTTTTCCCAATAAAATACTGGAAAGGATAGAAATGTAGTTTCTCTCTTTTATCCGATTATTAATCGATTAATCGAAGTAATAATCGACAGATTAATCGATTATCAATTTACTTGTTAGTTGCAGCCCTAATATATAAATAAATAAATATATATATATATATATATATATATATATATATATATATATATATATATATATATATATATATATATATATATATATATATATATATATATATATATATATATATGGCTCTTCAACGTGTGCCATTTTTACAAATATAAGGACTTTTGTCAAAGCTAGAACCAATTGTTCATGTTTACATTGATTCTTATGGACAACTCTGCTTCACTATACAAACTTTTCAGTTTACAAACCGTGTTCGGTAACCAATTACGTTTGTAAATTGAGATTCCACTGTACTATATTTATAATAATAATGATGGCTTAGATTTCTAGACACTCAAAGTGCTTTACAGTGAGAACTGAGAACCCATTATTCATTCATTCACTCCACATTCACCATGATGGTGGTAAGCTACATTCGTAGCCCCAGCTGCCCTGGACCAGACTGATGGAAACATGGCTGCCAGTTTGCCCCTAAGACCACCACTAAAACATTCATATGCATTCATACACCGGTGTGAGCGGCACTGGGGGCAAGGTAGGTGAGGTGTCTTGCCCAAGGACTCAGGGACTCGGATGCTTGAAGCTGGATCCGTACCAGCTAACGATGTCACGGTATGAACACTTCTCATCACAATTATTGTGACCAAAATGATCACGTTTATCATTATTATCGCGGTTATTTTAAATATGCTCAACATTTTCCAAAACTACTTTGACTGAAATCTTTTAACCAATTTTTTTTTTTTTTAAACACACACAACCGGTATTTGTAATAACAATGTTATTTAATAAATAACAGCGTTAGTAACGCCGTTACTTTTACTAGTAATGAGTAATCTAATTAATTACTTTTAAGTATGTTAATCAAATAGGAAGAGGCAACATCACACTGTGACACAACAAACAACATACGCACACAATGGGAATATTGAACTAATGATTGAAGTGACAAGCTGCCATCCAAACAATACCCCGTTTGTTGACAAAAATATATGACAGCCATGGAAGCACATTCAATCTCTTTATTAAGCAGAGGTAACATAATCCGGTGAAAAGGTTAAAAAGAGCTGGCATCGAAACCGACAAAGTGCACAGCTTTCTGCTAAAGCTAAAAAACACAGCGATGTGGCACACGTCACTAGGCAACAGGCTCTGCCTTTTAAAAGCAAAGACTCCGCACACTGTGCGCTTACACTAAACATCTCTCAAATGCATATGCCAGATATTTAATTTTTTTTTTTTTTTTTTAATTACGTATGAATTAATTTCTTTAGTAATTAATTACATTTATTAAATATCAATTCCGTTAGTAATTCAAAAATGTTTTGGTAAACTAACGGGCAACCGTAATTGATTACTTTTTAAAAAGTAATTCTCAGAACGCTGCAAACAACACATTCAAAATGTACGCATTAAAAACATAGTAACATGGCGGAAACAAAATAATAACATAAATGAAAATAAATACCAACATTATGGATATAAGACGTTATTGCACTTATTGTCCATATAGATAAAAATAGTGTTCACGTATGAGATCTAGTCTTAAAAATAGCGCTGCACGATTATGGCCAAAATAATAATTACGATTATTAATCAGGATTATTCATTATGTTGGGTAAAACAGTGTTGGGGTGTAGGATGCTTATTTAGAGCCGAACTATTTGAGCAATTGGACTAATTTAGTTAGGGTTGTACGGTATACCGGTACTAGTATAGTATTGTGGTACTAATGTATCAAAAATGGTACTATACTCTGTTTGAAAAGTACCGCTTTGCCATTTTATTTTTTTTAACGGGCATGACGCCGCGTCATCGTCACGTCGTGACATTGCTGGTTTTACGAGCAGAGGAGCATGTTCGGCAGCGCACACACACACACACAGAGTACTTACAAGCAGACACAGTGTGTAGACAGAAAAGGGAGAATGGACGCATTTTGGTGTAAAAAGTAAAGATAAAGGTGAAGTTATAACACTGAAACACCCTCAGGAAGAGGTGCTTTAAGACATGGCAAGCTAGCTAACATCCATCCGCAGTCGGCAGTGTTTTAGCTACTTCTAAATCACTAATAAAGTATGTTTCTTACAAGTATGAGGAATAGCTAAACATGCTTCACTACACACCGTAGGAGGATACAATAGCTCACCGGCGTCACAATGTAAACAAATGCCATGGGTGGATCTACACCTGACATCCACTGTAATGATACCAAGTACAGGAGCGTATCTAGTCGATACTACTATGATTACATCGATATTTTTTATCGTCACAAAATCTTTTTTCCTTTTTGTAAAATTCATATTACGTTTATAAACTCAGGAAATACGTCCCTGGACACATGAGGACTTTGAATATAACCAATATATGATCCTGTAACTACTTGGTATCGGATCGATACCTAAATGTGTGGTATCATCCAAAACTAATGTAAAGTATCAAAGAAGAGAAGAATAAGTGATTATTGCATTTTAACAGAAGTGTAGATATAACATGTTAAAACAGAAAATAAGCAGATATTAACAGTAAATAAAGAAGTAGATTAATAATCCATTTTTACAGTTTGTCCCTCATAATGTTGACAAAATAATAGGTAGATAAATGACACAATATGTTACTGCATACGTCAGCAGACTAATTAGGAGTCTTTGTTTGTTTTCTTACTACTAAAATACAAGTTTGTTCACTATTTTATTTAAGGACTAAATTACAATAATAAACATATGTTTCATGTACCCTAAGATTTTTTGGTCAAATAAAGACAATAATGACATTTTTTGTGGTCCCCTTTATTTAGAAAAATATCGAGAAGTATCGAAATACATTTTGGTACTGATTGAAGAATTGTGTTTGTTCCATTTTTCGCCACCAACTGACATAAACACCTTCACTTATTTCACCAGGACTTATAAGGCGCATGATTTCAAATTCTGCAAAACCCGCTAGAATAGTCCGTCCTCCTCAGTTATTGACGTCGCCTCAAGCCCTCCTTGAGCCGGGGATGAAACAATGTCTAAAACAGGAAGCCGAGATGAAGGTTACTTTTGAAATGTGGATTTGACTTCCTCATCCTGCCGCCTGTTCGTCTCCTTTAAAGTGCCGTCCCTTAGCGTTTGCGGGGGAATGGCAAAAAGCAACGTTTGTAAGTTTTACAATACATCCAAAACAATTCATGCTTACTAAACCGTCCCATGTGTGATGTCTGTTGGAGTGTTTTCATGCATATTTGTACGTGCTATCGTAATGTCATCAAGCTAGTGTCGTTAGCATTAGCAAATATGCTAACAAAGTTAAAGTTAAAAGTGCCAATGATTGTCACACACACACTAGATGTGGCAAAATTATTCTCTGCATTTGACCCATCACCCTTGATCACCCCCTGGGAGGTGAGGGTAGCAGTGGGCAGCAGCGGTGGCCGCGCCCGGGAATAATTTTTGGTGATTCAACCCCCAATTCCAACCCTTGATGCTGAGTGTCAAGCAGGGAGGTAATGGGTCCTATTTTTATAGTCTTTGGTATGACTCGGCCGGGGTTTGAACACACAACCTACCGATCTCAGGGCGGACACTCTAACCACTAGGCCACTGAGTAGGTAACACGTCTCTATGTTAGTATTATTAACTTACAAATGCATTTTTTTTGTATTGTTTTAATTTCATAAATTCACCAAAACGTGACTGTGGATTTTTGAGTCTGTTTAGCTTTAGTGGGTCCTTGACCATGACTTCTGTTTTGTTTGATCAGCCGTTTAACTGCCGTGTTACAGACACTGTTTGGATGTGAATAAACATTTACAGAATATTCATAACAGGAAGCTGAGAGGAAGGTTGCTTTTGAAATGTGGATTGGACTTCCTCATCTTGCCGCCCGCTCGATCCCTTTGAAGTGCCGTCCCTTAGCGTTTGCGGGGGAATGGCAAAAAGCAACGTTTGTAAGTTTTACAATACAACCAAAACAATTCATACTTACTAAACCGTCCTATGTGTGATGTCTGTAGGAGTGATTTCATGCATATTTGTACGTTCTATCGTTATGTCATCAAGCTAGCGTCGTTAGCATTAGCTAATATGCTAACACGTCTCTAATTAACTTACAATGGCATTCTTTTTGTATTGTTTCAATTTCATAAATTCACCAAAACGTGACTGTGGAATTATTGAGTCTGTATAGCTTTAGTGGGTCCATGACCATTACTTCTGTTTTGTTTGATCACCCATTTTACTGCCGTATTACAGACACTGTTTGGATGTGAATAAACATTTACAGAATATTTGGAACAGGAAGCCGAGAGGAAGGTTACTTTTGAAATGTGGATTTGACTTCCTCATCCTGCCGCCTGCTCGTCCCCTTTGAAGTCCGTTAGCGTTTGCGGGGGAATGGCAATTATCCACAAAAATAACGTTATTCAGTCGGAGGTTAGGAGGTTCAAAGCTGCTGCGTTGTTTGCTCGTGTTTATGGAGCGATAAAAAAAAAAAAAAAGCAATCAAGTAAAAAGACTTACATTGGGAGGTCATTTCTCAGAAGTCCTGACGTGAGGCCACCTGAAAGAGACAACATGTTATTCTCCAGAAAATCCACATCTGAGGTCTTCGTGCGCATTACGGACTGCGTTGAAATAATCAGACGGAGGGCTATGGTGCCGAAGGGTAAGCAGCGAGGCCATGAGAAGTCTACTTTTACTCTTCTCTGACCTACTTTCTTGCACTGCCACGGCCCACGGATGCACCGCTCGCTTTAGCACATTTCAATCACAGCGGGCTCCCGCTCATCCATATTCTGCCGGCTTGCGCAACACCTGCGGTGTCGCGGACGCCATGACAATGTTGAGTGAGGACTCAGCAAACACTCCCGCCATGTGTTCTGCACCACACGCCACTGTGCACATATTAGGGGCCGAAGTTGTGTTCGTGCGTTGGTATGAATATAGGAGAACGTAGATTTGTAGCTTTTTCTGCGGCACACAGGCCGAGTGTACAGTATATTGCATCAAAACACATTTTGCCCCACGATATATTGACCTCCAAATGATTGCAGATAAACGATATTATTGTGTGAATGCTCCAAGGCATTCACACATATGGTCTTTCTTCTTCTTCTCCAGATTTTGGCACGCGCTACCTTCCACATTTTTCATCCGACTCAAACCGTTCTAACTTCAAACTATTCGAGAATCACAGGCTTTTCCTTGACAAATTCAAAAAATTCCGGGATTCCCCAGAATTCCGGGCCATTTTTCCCCATTTAAAATGAATTGGGCATTTTTCAAACTTCCACAATTTCCACATTTTTCAACCTATTCCAACCATTTCACCTTCAACATATTCCTACATTCTGGAAATTCAAACCATTATTTTTCCAAGTTCAAAAACTTCCAGAATTTTCCAGAATTCCTGGTTTTCCAAAACCCTATTTCCACCCTTTAATCCGGCGACTACTCCTCCCACATTTTTCAACCCACTAAAACCGTTCCACCGTAAAACATTCCTTCTAATCAGGACGAAAAACGAAATTGTTTTTTGAACTGAAAAACTTCCCGGTTTTGCCGAAATTCCAGGAATTCCGTAATACCATTTCTCAATTAAAATGTTACTACTTCAATATTTCTCGACCAATTTGAAAAATTTCAACACCAACAATTTTAGCTCATTCACAACATTCCAAATATTTAGCAGTTTCAAAAAAATTCCCGCTTTTCCCGAAATTTCCATGAAATTCCTATTGAAAAGAATGGGACATTTTTCAAAGTTCCACAACTCCCACATTTTTTATCCGATTCAAAACGTTCCTACTTCAAACTGTTCAGCCTATTCGAGAATCACAGGCTTTTCCTTGACAAATTCCGAAAATTCCCAGATTTCCGGGACATTTTTCCCCATTTAAAAATGAATTGGGCATTTTTCAAACTTTCACCATTTCCACATTTTTCAACCTATTCAAACCATTCCACCATTCTGGAAAATTCAATCTACTTGTCTTCCAAGTTTTAAACAATTCCAGGAATTTCCAGAATTCCTAGTTTTCCAAAGCCCTATTTCCACCCTTTTTTCTGGCAACTACTCCTTCCACATTTTTCGACCCACTTCAACCGTTCCACCATCAAAACATTGCTCTTAATCAGGACAAAAAACAAAGTTGTTTTTTTAACTGAAAAAGTTCCCGGTTTTGCCCAAATTCCAGGAATTCCATAATACTATTTCTTATATAAAATGTTACTACTTCAACATTTCTCGAAAATTATAACACCAAAAATTTCAACTCATTCACAAAATTCTAAATATTTAGCAGTTTCAAAAAAATTCCCGCTTTTCCATGAAATTCCCATTAAAAAGAATGGGACATTTTTCAAAGTTCCACAACTCCCACATTTTTTATCCGATTCAAAACGTTCCAACTTGAAACTGTTCAGCCTATTTCAAGACTCACAGGCTTCTCCTTGACAAATTAAAAAAATTCCCAGATTTCTCAGAATTCCCAGTTTTCCGGGACATTTTTCCTCATTTAAAATTAATTGGGCATTTTTCAAACTTTCACCATTTCCACATTTTTCAACCGATTCAAACCATTCCACCTTCAACACATTCCACCATTCTGGAAATTTAATCTACTTTTCTTCCAAGTTTAAAAAACTCCAGGGTTTTCCAGAATTCCTGGTTTTCCAAAGCCCTATTTCCACCCTTTACTCTGGCGACTACTCCTTCCACATTTTTCGACCCACTTCAACCGCTCTACCATCAAAACATTGTTCTTAATCAGGACAAAAAACAAAGTTGTTTTTTAAACTGAAAAAATTTCCGGTTTTGCCGAAATCCCAGGAATTCCGTAATACCATTTCTCAATTAAAATGTTACTACTTCAACATTTCTCCACCAATTTGAAAAATTCCAACACCAACAATTTCAGCTCATTCACAACATTCCAAATATTTAGCAGTTTCAAAAAAATTCCCGAAATTTCCATGCAATTTCCATTGAAAAGAATGGGACATTTTTCAAAGTTCCACAACTCCCACATTTGTTATCCGATTCAAAACGTTCTAACTTCAAACTGTTCAGCCTATTTCAAGAATCACAGGCTTGTCCTTGACAAATTCAAAAAATTCCCAGATTTCCCAGAATTCCGGGACATTTTTCCCCATTTAAAATGAATTGGGCATTTTTCAAACTTTCACCACTTCCACATTTTTCAACCGATTCAAACCATTCCACCTTCAACACATTCCATCATTCTGGAAATTGAATCTACTCTTCTTCCAAGTTTTAAAAACTCCAGGGTTTTCCAGAATTCCTGGTTTTTCATAGCCCCATTTCCACCCTTTGTTCTGGCGACTACTCCTTCCACATTTTTTGACCCACTTCAACCGCTCCACCATCAAAACATTGTTCTTAATCAGGACAAAAAACCAAGTTGTTTTTTAAACTGAAAAAATTCCCGGTTTTGCCGAAATTCCAGGAATTCTGTAATACCATTTCTCAATTAAAATGTTACTACTTCAACATTTCTCGACCAATTTGAAAAATTCCAACACCAACAATTTTAGCTCATTCACAACATTCTAAATATTTAGCAGTTTCAAAAACATTCCCGCTTTTCCCGAAATTTCCATGAAATTCCCATTGAAAAGAATGGGATATTTTTCAAAGTTTCACAACTCCCACATTTTTTATCCGATTCAAAATGTTCCAACTTCAAACTGTTCAGCTTATTCGGGAATCGCGGGCTTTCCCTTGAAAAATTCCAGAAAATCCCAAATTTCCTAGAATTCCCAGTTTTCCGGGACATTTTTCCCCATTTAAAATGAATTGGGCATTTTTGAAACTTTCACCATTTCCAAATATTTTCACCGATTCAAACCATTCCACCATTGTGGAAATTCAATCTACTCTTCTTCCAAGTTAAAAAAAAATTCCAGGAATTTCCAGAATTGCTGGGTTTTCCAAAGCCTTATTTCCACCCTTTTTTCTGGCGACTACTACTTCCACATTTTTAGACCCACTACAACCGTTCCACTATCAAAACATTGCTCTTAATCAAGACAAAAAAACAAAGTTGTTTTTTGAACTGAAAAAATTCCCGGTTTTGCCAAAATTCCAGGAATTCCGTAATACAATTTCTCAATTAAAATGTTACTACTGCAACATTTCTCGACCAATTTCAAAAATTCCAACACCAACAATTTCAGCTCATTCACAACATTCAAAATATTTAGCAGTTTCAAAAAAATTCCCATTTTTCCATGAAATTCCTATTGAAAAGAATGGGATATTTTTCAAAGTTCCACAACTCCCACATTTTTTATCCGATTCAAAACGTTCCAACTTTAAACTGTTCAGCTTATTCTGGAATTGCGGGCTTTTCCTTGACAAATTCCAAAAATTCCCAGATTTCCGGGACATTTTTCCCCATTTAAAATGAATTGGGCATTTTTCAAACTTTCACCATTTCCACGTATTCCAACCATTTCACCTTCAACATATTCCACCATTCTGGAAATTCAGACTATTATTTTTCCAAGTTCAAAAAAATTCCATGATTTTGCAGAATTCCTGGTTTTCCAAAGCCCTATTTCCACCCTTTATTCTGGCGACTACTCCTTCCACATTTTTCAGCCCACTTCCACCGTTCCACCGTCAAAACATTCCTCAGGACAAAAAACAAAGTTGTTTTTTGAACTGGAAAAATTCCCGGTTTTCTCGAAATTCCAAGAATTCTGTAATACCATTTTTCAATTAAAAACATTACGACTTCAACATTTCTCGACCAATTTGAAAAATTCTAACACCAACCATTAATTAATTCACAACATTCAAAATATTTAGCATTTTCCAAAAAATTCCCGCTTTTCCTGATATTTCCATGAAATTCCCATTGAAAAGCATGGGACATTTTTCAAAGTTCCACAACTCCCAATTTTTTTTATCCGATTCAAAACATTTCAACTCCAAAATATTCAGTCTGTTCAGGAATTGTGTGCTCTACTTCAATAACTAGTCATTTTAAAGTTCAACTTCAGCATTGGAGCATTCCCACGCAAGTCCTTCAAGAATGGCTTCATCTAGTTCCATTATTTATTTATTTTTGAGACCAAATTAACCACTGATTAATGACAATACATAATAACTAGAACATTCCGGCGGAAATTTTGATGGGCCTGCTATCTGTGCCCTGGACCTCTGCTAGACCATGCTATAAAAAGCTAATGTTATCATGCTATCAGTTAGCATGGGTCACATACCAAGTTATATGACTGTAAGGTGTATGGCTGTCTAATTAAAGAAAAAACATCAAGTTAGCTAAAAAGTTAGCATGTTGATGTTAGTATGCTAGCATGCTAACATTAGTATGCTAGCAATTAACAAGTGTCACATACCAAGTTGACTCTAGGGTAAACGGTAAAAAAATTTGCTCAAAAAGCTAGCACTTTAATGATAGCATGCTAATGTAAACATGCTAA
This sequence comes from Nerophis lumbriciformis, assembly GCF_033978685.3. Classification (NCBI taxonomy): domain Eukaryota; kingdom Metazoa; phylum Chordata; class Actinopteri; order Syngnathiformes; family Syngnathidae; genus Nerophis; species Nerophis lumbriciformis. Next base: position 33,430,524 of record NC_084570.2, read on the forward strand.
CAGTTAGCATGTTTCACATATCAAGTTATATGACTGTAAGTTGTATGGCTGCGGAATTGGAGAAAAAAGTGTACAATTTGCAAAAAAAGTGAGCACTTTAATGTTAGCATGCTACCATGCTAAAGTTAGCACGCTAACAGTTAACAAGGGTCACATTCCAAGTTGTATGACTCTAAGGTGTATGGCTGCGGAATTAGAGACAAAAGTGTAATATTAGCTGGAAAAGTTGCCATGCTAATGTTAGCATACTAGCATGCTAACGTTAAGAAGCTACCACATGAGTGAATAAGAAGAAATACCAAAAAACAGCATTTTTTGTTGTAGACATAGAAAGTAGCAAAAAAGCTAGCATAAAACGTTAGCATGCTAATATGAGAGATGGTAGCAAAAAAAAGTTTGCTCTCCATCCAGCCAAAACCAAACTTTGGACGTCAAAACTTTTTAGCCAGGGTTAAAGTACAAAAGTGTGTGAATAAAATGAGATGTTAAGCACAAGCCACGAGAAAGAATGGCTGAGCTACAAGAGGAGGTAATCGTGTTTTTTTTAGCTTTTGTCTCAAAGCAATCGTCCTTTAAAAGGTATGTACCTATTAAATTGGCCCATTTCTTTTTTAATTCGTAAATAGCGTCGCCATGGTAACACGAAATGTTCCCAACTTAAAGTACCCCCGTCGGTGTGAACGAGACCTTTCCGACGGTATAACATATGTGGGGGTTCGTTGACCGTTTCGTCTCGTATTAATCGTAAGAGAAACGTGTGGAATTATAACAATATCATCCATCATAGCATCCGACCACCTGCTCGTCCCCTTTGAAGTGCCGTCCGTTAGCATTTGTGGGGGAATGGCAAAAAAGTAACGTTTGTAAGTTTTACAATACAACCAAAACAATTCATACTTACTAAACCGTCCCATGTGTGATGTCTGTAGGAGTGCTTTCATGCATATTTGTACGTGCTATCGTAATGTCATCAAGCTAGCGTCATTAGTATTAGCTAATATGCTAACTTACAATTGCATTCTTTTTGTATTGTTTCAATTTCATAAACTCACCAAAACGTCATCGTGGAGTTGAGTCTGTTTAGCTGATTGGAGAGCTAGCTTCCGCAACTAGTGGGTCCATGACCATGACTTCTGTTTTGTTTGATCATCCGTTTTACTGCCGTGTTACAGACACCATTTGGCACAATTAAGCAATGTAAATAAATATTTACAGAATATGTCTGCGTAAATAACTCATTTCACAACCTATATATCTGCGGCTTATAGTCCAATGCGGCTAATATATGGAAAAATATATTTTTCTTGTAAAATTTATTGAGGAAGGCTTAAATACTGGAAAATGCGGTGTTGTTGTTCTCAAAATGGTCTGTGTTAAAAAAACGCAGGCTAATTTGCTTACTTACTTTACCAGCTTGGCTACTGGGATTACGGTGGCCTATAAAGGACAAACAACGTTTAGGAAAGAGCTCGCAAACTTGTTCATGGTCCAGCTCCAACAAGTATTGTAATGAAGTGATTGTTCAGTCCGAATAACTCTCACACAACGCAATAAAACACCCAGAAAGTTGATTTTCAAACAATTCCTCTCAGTTTGCCAGCCGGAGGTTAAATTGCTAATGTCGTGTAGTTTTTCAAATATTTTTTGGAGAGTTTGAATTATATTCCAGAAAAATGAGCTGTATTTGTGAGAAACAATATTTCAGGTCTATTAGACATTGTGCTGCCTTTTAATTATAGAGGAACTGCACTATTTGGGGGAGGAGGGATTTTAGCCATCACTCACAATCCCTATATAAGACAAGAACACGTTGTTCTTTCTTTATGCACTCAAATTCGTCAAATACGGCATGTTCAAGGTGGCTAACAATGCAGCTAATGAGAGCCCTCTAAAAACAATCAAAAACCGCCAACAATGTTTCATCTACATGTCGTGACCTGCATACTAACCAAGTATTGGCGACAAAGTACAAAAACCCCAAACCCAGTGAAGTTGTCACGTTGTGTAAATGGTAAATAAAAACAAAATACGATGATTTGGAAATCCCTTTCAACTTATAGTCAATTGAATAGACTGCAAAGACAAGATATTTAACGTTGGAACTGGAAAACTTTGTTATTTTTTGCAAATATTAGCTCATTTGGAAATTCATAACTGGAACATGTTTCAAAAAAGCTGGCACAAGTGGCAAAAAAGACAGAGAACGTTGAGGAATGCTCATCAAACACTTGTTTGGAACATCCCACAGGTGAGCAGGCTAATTGGGAATAGGTGGGTGCCATGATGGAGTATAAAAGCAGCTTCCATGAAATGCTCAATCGTTCACAAACAAGGACGGGGCGAGGGTCACAACTTTGCCAACAAATGCCTGAGCAAATTGTTTAAGAACAACATTTCTCAACCAGCTGTTGCAAGGAATTTAGGGATTTCACCATCTACGCTCTGTAATATCATCAAAAGGTTCAGAGAATCTGGAGAAATCACTTCACGTAAGCCATGATATTACAAACCTTGGATCCCTCAGACGGTACTGCATCAAAAAGCGACATCAGTGTGTAAAGGATATCACCACATGGGCTGAGGAACACTTCAGAAAAACACTGTCAGTAACTACAGTTGGTCGCTACATCTGTAAGTGCAAGTTAAAACTCTACTACGCAAAGCCAAAGTCATTTATCAACAACACCCAGAAACGTTTTGCTGGGTTCAAGCTCATCTAAAATGGACTGATGCAAAGTGGAAAAGTGTTCTGTGGTCTGACGAGTCCACATTTCAAATTGTTTTTGGAAACTGTGTAAAAGGCAGCATGTGTGATGGTATGGGGATGTATTAGTGCCCAAGGCATGGGTAACTTACACATCTGTGAAGGCACCATTAATGCTGAAAGGTACATACAGGTTTTGGAGCAACATATGTTGCCATCCAAGCAACGTTATCATGGACGCCCCTGCTTATTTCAGCAAGACAATGTCAAGCCACGTGTTACAACAGCGTGGCTTCCTAGTAAAAGAGTGCGGGCACTAGACTGGCCTGCCTGTAGTCCAGACCTGTCTCCCATTGAAAATGTGTGGCGCAATATGAAAGCTAAAATATCAGAAGGGAGACTGTTGAACAACTTAAGCTGTACAGCAAGCAAGAATGGGAAATAATTCCACTTCAAAAATGTTTCTCCTCAGTTCCCAAACCTTTACTGAGTGTTGTTAAAAGGAAAGGCCATGTAACACAGTGGTAAAAATGCCCATGTGACAACTTTTTTGCAATGTGTGGCTGCCATTAAATTCTAAGTTAATGATTATTTGCAAAATAAAATATGTTTCTCAGTGTGAACATGAAATATCTTGTCTTTGCAGTCTATTCAATTGGATATAAGTTGAAAAGGATTTGCAAATCATTGTATTCTCTTTTTATTTACCATTTACACAACGTGACAACTTCACTGCTTTTGGGTTTAGTAGTTTTGTGTTCTTCGCAGAGGTGCTAACAGGAAGTGCATGACGTGTCATGTGGTAATAACATGCTTACATCCAATCATCGCTGCAATTAATGGAGTGGCTGGGTCATTAGCATAATGTAGTGTTGCATGTAGAGTTTTTCGGGAAGGAGCATGTGATTCCTTGCACAGGCGTTGTCACGCTGCCTTGAACGCCAGACTCCCATCTGCTGGCCCAACAGCCCACGTTCTCGTCTTCATCTCCATGAGCTGCCCTGACTCATTTATAAAACACTCCTTTATCTTTTCATCTCTTTTTTTTTAAATTTTTTTTTTTTTTAACATGGTTATTTTTGGTTTGGAGCCTTTAAATATTTTATTTCAAGATGAACATGCACCTGGGCACAGTGACCTAAAGTCATCCAGTAATTGGATTCCATGCTTAAAAACTCACTACAAGGGATTTTTTTTTTTTTTAAACTGATTACTTCCGCAATTTTGGATTTCATCCTTACTCTCCTAAAATAGTCTGGAGTTAAGTTGTACACTAAATTGGAGAAATACATCATTTGTAATAATGGAGTTGTCTGTTTGAGACATAGGAGGGAATAAATAACTCCCCGTTTTATTGTCCTGCATTACTACAATACAAATAAGAGTAATAATGCATCATTTATATTATTTTTACATATATATATATATATATATATATATATATATATATATATATATATATATATATATATATATATATATATATATATATATATATATATATATACATATTTACATACATATATATACATATATATATATATATATATATATGTATATATATACATATACATATATATACATATATACATACATATATATATATATACATATATACATACAAATATATATACACATATATACATACATATATACATACATATATATACATACATATATATAGACATACATATATGTATGCATATATATATATATATATATATACATACATACATATATACATATACATATATATATATATATGTATATACATATATATACATACATATATATATATGTATATTTATACATATATATATACACATACATATATATACATATATGTATATATGTATGTATATATATATATATATGTATATATATATATATATATATATATATATATATATATATATATACATACATATATACATATATATGTTTTATATATATATATATATATATATATTAGGGGTGTATTTGTATTGCACCGTTTTGGTATGGGGGTTTCGGTTCGGTTCGGAGGTGTACCGAACGAGTTTCCACATGGACATATTAAGTAGCGTAACGTACGTTGTGTAAACAATGCACACCGAGGCACAACACACGGCATGCTAGCAGCTAACGGGCTAGGATAGGATAGACTGACCATACGTCCTCTTTTCACCGGACATGTCCTCTTTTGCGGAGCTGTCAGGGCGGAGTTTCTTAAATGCCTCAAATGTCCGGCATTTTGAGTTAGGGTTGCGTGTATTTTCAATGTACGTTCAGGGTTAAGAAGGGGTTACAAACAAAAAAAATTGTGCGAGCAGCAGCATTCGTGAAGGAGGGGCAGAGACAGAGAGAGCAAGAGTTATGATAAACGCGCATGCGTCGCCAGGCTCTGCTTTTTATCCATAGATTTATTGGATTAAATTTTTTATTATCTATAGCAGGGGTGTCAAAAGTGTGCCCCATTTTGTATTAGTAGCACGCCTCATTGCATATTGTATTTATTAATAAATAGAGCTAAAACGATGTCCCTGATTCTGTGCCGTCTCTTTCTTCCCCGCTGTACCGTAACACCCACATTATCATGAAAATGTTGCAATGGCTGTACCCAGGATGGGGGTTCAGACCAGTGATTGTGGTTTGTGCAGCCCTCCGAGGCACCTGAGATGAAGGGCTATTTAAATAATCCTTGATTGATTGAACATACGTTGGACTTTGATTTCCCCACAATGAAACATCTCCTGGACGAAGTTCTTCATTATCCTGTGTTTGGTATCTTTTTCTGTCCCGGTGCTCTTCCGTTTGTAGTCTTCCCTGTTTTGTTTCTGTGTTTTGCAACACCTTTACTTCCTGTTCCTTGTCCTGCCACGTCATTAATTAGATCTATTTAGTTCCACCTTGTTCCCTCCCACAGTGGTCTCTGACTTTCTGAGTTCCTGCTTCTTTCCCGTCAACAGGCGCTATGTGCCATGTCACACCTATGGTTTTATTTCTAACAAAAAAAGGCTAAATATTTCTCATCCCAACCCGTGAAAGGAGATCCGTCCTGTCGGATGCCTAGCTTTCATTTCTCATTTATTCACTTTTGGCCCGACCGAGCTGTGAAGTGCAGACCCCACGTTAGTCCTTCAAATCAGCAGTAGGTGATGAAGCCGGTGGTTACTACTTGAAAGTCTAACTTCAACCTTCCAAAGTTCCTGAAGTGTATTTCATATTTCCTTATCTGTAATACATGAGTGAGAAGTACTAGAAATACTGGAGTTGCAGTTTCTCTGGGAAGGAATCCCAATGATCCAACAGAACAAAAGAACATCAACAAACAGAGAATCCTCATTAACCATTTCCATTTTTACACCCCCTTTGACTTAAGGCAGGGGTTCTGAACATTTTTGGCCAAATTTTCCACTACAAAGGCGCCCGGAGTCTACTCAAATATTAACACTTAATTAATAATCTTAATCTCAAATTAAATTATATACCCTAATTACACTTTCTAACCTTGTGAAAAGATATGAAACCGTTTGTTAATCACAAAGATGTGTATTTATTATCAACACATACGCCTTAGGTTTAGGTCAGGCTGATTAGAAAAAAAAAATACCAACCAAATATACTGTTTAAGAAAGGACTCGTAAATAACTGGCGAAAAATTTATGTTCACACAATTTTTCTGTGCTATAATAAACTAAATTAATAATGAATATGTTTCTTAACTGATTTGTCAACAAAATTAGAGTGCAAATAAAAATACAGCTTCACCACTTTAGTCATAATTTCTGCACTGGAGAAACTTCCCAATGACTTCAGCTCCAAACTGCTTCTATTTTATATTGTCACTAGTGCCACAAGTGGTGGAAAAGCGTGTTTTTTTGGCAGTCCTTTTCAGGGCTTATAGCATCCAGATGATACATTTCACTGACAAGTTCTCTTTATGTAATTTATGCTCCTAAAAATGAATATGGCAATCATTTCCCATGATATCAATTATTTTTTGACTAATCAACTAATAAACTAAATGTACTTGGAACGCCCCCTTTCCCTCAATAGGTCGCCCCCTCTGGGTGTGACGTCATCTACAGAACTGGAGCCCACTTCCCCGCACAGACAGTGTGGATAAAAGCATGTAAAACTATTATTTTCATTATTTAATAGCATGTTTTTGTCGCCCTGGTCCATGATTACTTCAAAACTGATATAGTTAATAATTTGAACAAAATATTCTCTTCTTTTGACAACATTTCCCGTGTTTGCTCATGCTCTTTCAGTATTTCCTCAAGCACCTTGAGGAAAACATCAGAAGAAGAGGATGCAAAAAAAAGGACGGCTTACCTTCTTTTTATACGATTTTTGAGTGCCATATATTTGCGGGATCACAGCTTGTTTGAAAAGCAACTTTCTGAGTGTTTCATTGTGTCGTGTGAGAGTCATTCGGACTGAACAATCACTTCATTACAATACTTGTTTGAGCTGGACCGTGGACAAGTTTGTGAGCTCTTTTCTAAACGCTGTTTGTCCTTTATAGGCCACCGTAATTCCAGTAGCTAAGCTGGTAAAGTAAGTAAGCAAATTAGCCTGCGTTTTTAACCGAGACCACTTCGAGAACAACTTGGTAACATTCAAAGTGTTTTTTACAAAAACGCTTACCGCATTTTCCGGACTATAGAAGAAAAATATAGTTTCTATAACCTTATAGCTATAGTCTTATACGTGTGCGGCTATATGTATACGTTGTAAAATGAGTTATTTACACAGAAATATTCTGTAAATATTTATTCACATACCTTAATTGTTTCCAAACGGTGTCTGTAACACGGCAGTAAAACGGCTAATCAAACAAAACAGAAGTCTTCACCATGGACCCACTAGCTGTGGAAGCTAGCTCTCCAATCAGCTAAACAGACTCAAAAACTCCACAGTGACGTTTTGGTGAATTTGATTAAATTGAAACAATACAAAAAGAATACCATTGTGAGTTAATGATACTAACAGAGAGACGTGTTAGCATATTAGCTACGATAGCACGTACAAATATGCATGAAAACACTCCTACAGACGTCACACATGGGATGGTTTAGTAAGTATGAATTGTTTTGGTGGTTTGTAAAACTTACAAACGTTGCTTGGAGTGATGAATGAAGAATCCGTATGAGTATTCTTGAACGCATCATAATTAAATTATCCCCTCAACTCCCCCAAAAATGGATTAAATCGCTAGAATAAAAAAGACAATATAACATACATCCATAAACGTGGACGCATGTGAAAAAGTGCAATATATTTATCTGTACAGTAATCTATTTATTTATGTATATATATTTATATATCTTTATTTATTTTATATATATATTTATATATTATTTATATATATTTATTTATTTATATATGCACCTTATTGCTTTTTTATCCTGCACTACCATGAGCTTAAGTAACGAAATTTTGTTCTTATCTGTGCTGTAAAGTTCAAATTTGAATGACAATAAAAAGGAAGTCTAAGAAGTCTAAGTCTAAGTAAAAACGCTATAGACGGCTGGTAGGCGTAACAGCACTTACACTTCCAGTTGAAAGCTCAATCGGCGAACTTGTCCTAAAGATGGCGCAATAGCACAAACAATAGCACACCTATTCAGTGTATTTGTATTTTTATATATTTTTATATATATTTATATATTTTCCATATATTAGCCGCACTGGACTATAAGCCGCAGATACTGTATATACGTTGAGAAATGAGTTATTTACACAGAAATATTCTGTAAATGCTTATTCACATACCTTAATTGTTTCCAAACGGTGTCTGTAACATGGCAGTAAAACGGTTAATCAAACAAAACAGAAGTTTTCGCCATGGACCCACTATCTAATCAGCTAAACGGACTCAAAAACTCCACAGTGATGTTTTCATTCGGCTTGGGTTTTCTAAACTCTGAACAAAATCTTCAAACTCAGAATTTCAACGATTTCTGCAAATGACCCTTAGTATTTGGAAAATGTATGCAGGCTGACCCGCTTCTCTAGTTGTATTGCTACAACCCAACGCAACTGGCAGCCATGTTTGCCACTTTCTTCATATTCTGAGTGAAAATATCATGTTTCAGGATGAAAACGCCACAAAATATGCAATTTCCCTCGATCTTCTGGAAGTGACGTCAGGCTAAAAGCGAGTGTTCCTAAATGTGCTGAAACTCGTTAGGAAACAAGCCTACAATCACTACTGTGTGGAGTTTGTACCTGTCGACATCATTTTGAGGTCCAGGACTATGAAATAGATGCCAATGGAGGGGCCCTTTTGTCATGTCTGTGTGATCATGTTTTTGTTTGGCCATGTGCTGTTTGTTTTTTGGACACTTTCTTAGTTCCTGGTTGTTCACTCCTTTGTTTTGTTTCCATAGCAACCCATTAGTTTTCACCTGTCATGTCACGCACCTGTTTCACGTTTTGAGCCACGCACCTGTTGTTAATCATGTCTGTGTTATTTAAGCTTTTTATTTTCTGTTGGTCAGGCTGGCGACATCACATTTATGCTCTGCACACTTTGTGATCACTCTTCTTCATGTCATGTTCACAGTTCCATGCCAAGTAAGTTTTTGTTTCTTGTTCATAGTTTTCCGCCTTTGTGCGCACCTTTTGTTTTCATAGCCAAGTTGTTTTACCTCCGCTGTGAGCGCCTTTTGTTTATACCTTTTTGGAGCTTTTTGAGTTTAAATATTAAACATGTACTCACACTCACGTCTTGCCCGCGCCAATTTTCCGTTGCCTTCCGGAAAAACAAACCCCCAGGACCAAGTCTTGACACCTTTATGATATTGTTGTATGACTTTTGTTTTGGAATGCAGATTGAGAGGCTGCTATGGGATGACCTTTAGCATTGTTAGCGCAGCTAAGAAGTGTAGATAGTAAATGTGTTCGTGTTTCTTGACATTTTCTTCCAAAAAGGTCACAGCACTCTGAAAAATCTAAATGAAACGCAGCAGGAGAAGATGCTTGAACAATGTCTGCCCAGGCAAATTGTGTGGTGGTTCTTCCACAAGTAGTGGTGTGACCAAGAAACACCAAATATGTTTGGCCACAATACAGTAGCTTTTCTATCTAAAGTGTGGTTCCTGCTCGGGTCTGAAGGCAACGTGGCAGACTTTCATACAAGGCAGCTTCTGAGCCTCCTAAATGATGCATTTGATCTTTTAACTCAAACACAGCTAGTTAGAATTTTCTTTCATTTAGCCCAGGGGTGTCCAAACTTTTTGACTTGGGGGCCACATTGGCCTCAAAAAATTTGGCCGGGGGCCGGAAGCCAACTGCATGTAAAAAGTAACAATGTGTATGTATGTACACAAATGTACATATATATATATATAAAGTTAAAGTTAAAGTACCAATGATTGTCACACACACACTAGGTGTGGCGAAATTATTCTCTGCATTTGACCCATCACCCTTGATCACCCCCTGGGAGGTGAGGGGAGCAGTGGGCAGCAGCGGTGGCTGCGCCCGGGAATCATTTTGGTGATTTAACCCCCAATTCCAACCCTTGATGCTGAGTGCCAAGCAGGGAGGTAATGGGTCCCATTTTTATAGTCTTTGGTATGACTCGGCCGGGATTTGAACTCCCAACCTACCGATCTCAGGACGGACACTCTAACCACTAGGCCACTGAGTAGTGGATATGTGTATATATATATGTGTATATTAAGGGTGTAACGGTACACAAACATTTCGGTTCGGTACGTACCTCGGTTTAGAGGTCACGGTTCGGTTCATTTTCGGTACAGTAAGAAAACAACAAAATATTCATTTTCTGGTTATTTATTTACCAAAATGTGTAAACAATGGCTTTATCCTTTTAACATTGCTTTAAAATAGCTCTGTGTGTGATGGATGTGAGCCACCACTAGGCTGATCAGTGCAACAGCAGGCAGTCATGAATGCTATGGATAACAATAACACACACAGGGTCCATTGCCAGGGTTAATGCAGTCAACATACATAAAATAAAAACCAAATTAGATGAGGCTCAGAATTGGTTTCTTAACAAAACCTTTCTACATATAAAGTGCAACATTTCCACATGTAAAGTGCAACATTAACTGCTTCAAGTTGTTGCTCAGATTAAATAAAATGACAAAACTTTTCTTCTACATACAAAAATTGCAACATTAAACAGTTTCAAGTCAACTCAGCCTCAGATTAACTTTTCTCCCCTCCCCCCCAGCCTTTAACCCTGGTGACTTTCACTCAATTTTCATGTTTTTTGCCAGAACAATCAGTTTATCCACATTGTCTGCAGAAAGAGCGGACCTGCTTGCAGTTAAAATGTCTCCAGCTGTGGAAAATACTCTTTCACTGGGCACGGAGGTAGCAGGTATGGCGAGGTAGTGCCTGGCTAACTTAGCAGTAAGAAGTTGGTCAAAATCTAGTTTTTAATGCAATATGGTCTTAAATCTGCTGCTATAAAAACACCAACGGCATTTGTTATTGCTTTAGCCCTGCCTGACTCGCCGTGGAGAAGCTGCTTGAATGCGGTGGGAGCTGTGTTTGTTCGTCTTTCTCTTCGTTGAAGCGATGTTATCCATTGTTGTATCGCACTGCGAAGCCCAAATGTTCCCAAACGGGAGATCTTAACGAGGCAGGACGGTCTTCCAGCTCTGGCTTTTTGCATTTTGTAGTAGCCTGGTCATTGCTAGCATGCCGTGTGTTGTGCCTCGGTGTGCATTGTTTACACAACGTGCGGTGCGCTACTTAATATGTCCGTGTTGAAACTCGTTCGGTGCACCTCCGTTCCGAACCGAACCCCCCGTACGAAAACGGTTCAATACAATGAGAGAAAATTGGTCAGGATGATCAAGAGTCAACCAAGAACCACCAAAAAGCAGGTCTGCAATGAATTGGAAGCTGCTGGAACACAGGTGTCAGTGTCCACAGTCAAGCGTGTTTTGCATCGCCATGGACTGAGAGGCTACCATGCAAGAAGGAAGCCCTTGTTCCAGAAGCCACACCTTGAGGCTCGTCTAAAGTTTGCTGCTGATCACGTGGACAAAGATAAGACCTGCTGGAGGAAAGTTCTGTGGTCAGATGAAACAAAAATGTATCTGTTTGACCACAATACCCAGCAATATGTTTGGAGGAGGAAAGGTGAGGCCTTTAATCCCAGGAACACCACCCTACCGTCAAGCATGGTGGTGGTAGTATTATGCTCTGGGCCTGTTTTGCTGCCAATGGAACTGGTGCTTTACAGAGAGTAAATGAGACAACAAAAAAGGAGGATTACCTCCAAATTCTTCAGGGCAACCTAAAATCATCAGCCCGGAGGTTGGGTCTTGGGCACAGTTGGGTGTTCCAACAGGACAATGACCCCAAACACACGTCAAAAGTGGTAAAGGAATGGCTAAATCAGGCTAAAATGAAGGTTTTAGAATGGCCTTCCCAAAGTCCTGACTTAAACGTGTGGACAATGCTGAAGAAACAAGTCCATGTCAGAAAACCAACACATTTAGTTGAACTGCACCAATTTTGTCAAGATGAGTGGTCAAAAATTCAACCAGAGGCTTGCCCACAGTTTCCAAAAAAACAATATGAAATGTGGACTTGTCAGACCACAGAACAATTTTCCACTTTGCATCAATTTATCTGAGATGAGCGTGGGCCCAGCGAAGGGTTTCTGGGTGTTGTTGATAGATAGTAGAGTTTTAACTTGCACACACAGATGTAGCGACCAACTGTAGTAGTTACTGATTGTGGTTTTCTGAAGTGCTCTTGAGCCCATGTGGTGATATCCTTTACACACTGATGTCTCTTTTTGATGCAGTACCGCCTGAGGGATCGAAGGTCACGGGCATTGCCGCTTACGTGCAGTGATTTCTCCAAATTGACTGAACCTTTTGATGATATTACGTGGTGAAATCCCTAAATTCCTTGCAACAGCTGGTTGAGAAATGTTGTTCTTAAACAATTTGCTCAGGCATTTGTTGATAAAGTGGTGACCCTCGCCCCATCCTTGTTTGTGAATGATTGAGCATTTCATGGAAGCTGCTTTTATACCCAATCATGGCACCCACCTGTTCCCAATTAGTCTGTTCACCTGTGGGATGTTCCAAATAAGTGTTTGATGAGCATTCCTCAACTTTATCAGTATTTTTTGCCACTTGTGCCAGCTTTTTTTAAACATGTTGCAGGCATCAAATTCCAAATGAGCTAATTTTTGCAAAAGATAAAAGTTTCTCAGCGTGAACATGAAATATCTTGTCTTTGCAGTCTATTCAATTGAATATAAGTTCAAAAGGATTTGCAAATCATCGTATTTTGTTTTTGTTTACCATTTACACAACGTGACATCTTCACTGCTTTTGTAGTTCAAGAAGTAAGAGAAAGTATGTTTTTGTTGTACTGGCACTGTGCTGTAGGTAGGTTGGGGTGAGCAAACCAAGCGCTCCTTGCTGCAGGCCTGAACATCTACAGGGGTAACAAGTTGCACACCAGCATGAGATGAAAGCGTATCTATCCCCAAAAAAGTCAATCTACAATCTCTCTCATCTTTCGAATTTTTAACGAGCTTGCCTGTTGCAGAAAATAGACAAAAAAAACCCACTGAATCTATATCCATGCAGGGTCAGCGCAATCCAAACAAATCAAAGGGTTTCTTTATTTATTTACCAGCTCGGCCAAGTCAGCTCCGACGCTATTACTAAATATTTGACAAATCAGTCCCCAGAATGCATCAACCAGTAAGTTTACAACGTATTGCCAAACAGACAGTGAAACAAACACCATTCAGTTGGATATTTTCTATTTTTCAACGTGACATTTTAGTTATATATATAGTTATTATAGAAATTTAATTGATTAAAGCTAAGGGTCTGATTTACCGATTAAAACATGTGCAAACTTGATAGCAGACGCAAAGCTGATGTACTAAGCTTGTGAGCAGAGAATTGTGTTTCTTAAAGGGGAACTGCACTTTTTTTGGAGTATTTTGCCTATCGCTCACAATCATTATGAGAGACATGAAGACAAAAGTTTTTTTGCATTCTAATATTAAAGGCCGCTTACAATGAAACCTATAGGAGCCGCACAATTCACACCTACAAAGTGAAGTGAGGCAAAATATATTTATATAGCGCTTTTCTCTAGAGACTCAAAGGGCCTTAGATAGTGAAACCCATTATCTCAGTTACATTTAAACCAGTGTGGGTGGCACTGGGGGCAGGTGGGTCGAGTGTCTTGCCCAAGGACACAACGGCAGTGGATGGGATGGCGGAAGCGGGGATTCGAACCTGGAACCCTCAAATTGCTGGCATGGCCGCTCGAGCAACCGAGCCACGCCGCCCCGTAAAAAGCCGTAAAAAAACATCCAAACACCTCCATTGAGGTTTTATATACATGATGTAAGTACATATGTAATGTAGTAACTTTTTCAATAACATTTATATATACATGAAGTAAGTATATATGTAATGTAGTGACTTTTACAATAACATGTAATATATACATGATGTAAGTATATATGTAATCCAGTGACTTTTACAATAACATGTAATATATACATGATGTAAGTATATATGAAATGTAGTAACATTCATAAAAACATTTAATATATACATGATGTAAGTATATATGTAATGTAGTAACTTTTACAATAACATAAATAAATAAATGATAAATGGGTTATACTTGTATAGCGCTTTTCTACCTTCAAGGTACTCAAAGCGCTTTGACAGTATTACCACATTCACCCATTCACACACACATTCACACACTGATGGCGGGAGCTGCCATGCAAGGCGCTAACCAGCAGCCATCAGGAGCAAGGGGTGAAGTGTCTTGCCCAAGGACACAACGGACGTGACTAGGATGGTATGCAATATATACATGATGTAAGTATATATGTAATGTAGTAACATTCATAATTATCGTATTTTTCGGACTATAAGTCGCAGTTTTTTTCATAGTTTGGCCGGGCTCCAGTGCGACTTATATATGTTTTTTTCCTTCTTTATTATGCATTTTCGGCAGGTGCGACTTATACTCCGGTGCGACTTATACTCTGAAAAATACGGTACATGTAATATATACATGATGTAAGTATATATGTAATGTAGTAACATTCATAATTACATGTAATATATACATGATGTAAGTACATATGTAATGTAGTACCGTTCATAATAACATGTAATATATACATGATGTAAATATATATGTAATGTAGTTACATTCATAATAACATGTAATATATACATGATGTAAGTATATATGTAATGCAGTAACATTTAAAATGCCAGGCAATATATACATAATGTAAGTATATATATATGTAATGTAGTACCGTTCATAATAACATGTAATATATACATGATGTAAATATATATGTCATGTAGTAACATTCATAATAACATGTAATATATACATGATGTAAGTATGTGTAATGTAGTAACATTCATTATAACATGTAATATATACATGATGTAAGTATATATGTAATCTAGTAACATTTATAATAACATGTAATACATACATGATGTAAGTATATATGTCATGTAGTAACATTCATAATTACATTTAATATATACATGATGTAAGTATATATGTAATGTAGTAACGTTCATGATAACATACAAAATATATTCATTATGTAAGTATATATGTAATGTAGTAACATTCATAATAACATGTAATATATACATGATGTAAGTATATATGTAATGTCAAGTTATGTTTTGTTTGATTGTTTTCTCCTTGTTCACGAGTGGGGGAAGAGTTGATCGTGAGATCGACAGGCGGATCGGTGCGGCGTCTTCAGTAATGCGGACGCTGTATCGATCCGTTGTGGTGAAGAAGGAGCTGAGCCGGAAGGCAAAGCTCTCGATTTACCGGTCGATCTACGTTCCCATCCTCACCTATGGTCAAGAGCTTTGGGTCATGACCGAAAGGACAAGATCGCGGGTACAAGCGGCCGAAATGAGTTTCCTCCGCCGAGTGGCGGGGCTCTCCCTTAGAGATAGGGTGAGAAGCTCTGTCATTCGGAGGGAGCTCAAAGTAAAGCCGCTGCTCCTCCACATCGAGAGGAGCCAGATGAGGTGGTTCGGGCATCTGGTCAGGATGCCACCCGAACGCCTCCCTAGGAAGGTGTTTCGGGCACGTCCGACCGGTAGGAGGCCACGGGGAAGACCCAGGACACGCTGGGAAGACTATCTCTCCCGGCTGGCCTGGGAACGCCTCGGGATCCCCCGGGAGGAGCTGGACGAAGTGGCTGGGGAGAGGGAAGTCTGGGCTTCCCTGCTTAAGCTGCTGCCCCCGCGACCCGACCTCGGATAAGCGGAAGAAGATGGATGGATGGATGGATGTTTTCTCCCCTAACTTGAAAAGGGTTTGACTTTTTGACCAGGGGTTACACTGGGACTTCACTCTTTGTTTTAATCCAATGATGAGACAAATCTCTGTTTATCCGTTTATTTTGGACTTGATTTTCTCTTTTTTTTTCATTGAATAGTTTTAGGTGAAAAACCTTTGGAAAAGGTGGACAAATACAAAAGCAATTAGGGACCAAATATAATCAAATTGCAATAAACCATTTTTTAACATAAAAGTGTTTCCAAATGTACATATAGTGACCTTTAACAGCTTGGATTTGACATTTAAACATTTTAACAACCACTTGGCAAATAAAATAAATTCAACACATCAAATCAAAACAACCAAATAATATAAGTAATCTCACCGTCAGCCACCCTGGTCTCTTTAAACAGTTGTCTTTACTGTATTTGTCAAAATCTTCTCGAGCAGTGTTTGTTGGCCTGAAGTCTGAGCTGGAGCTGCAGACTTAAAAAGAGTGGATTTGATTGCTTCAGGTGAGAGCCTTCCTGATTACTGATGGTCTTCAGCTGTTGTGAAATGTTGTTTGTAATTCCAGTGCTGTCCTCTGGGGGGAAATGGGAGCCAAACTCACAATTGGACATGAGGCCCTTCTGTTTGGGTGAAGGCTTTGGCCTTGTGTAGAGTTTGCCAAAACATGTAATGTAGTAACATTCATAATAACATGTAATATATACATGATGTAAGTATATATGTAATGTAGTAACATTCATAATAACATGTAATATATACATGATGTAAGTATACACATTTTCTCTCAGCAGCAGGTGATGTCTTGCGTTCTCTTCCTGATCGTGGCAGTGACGAAACTGTGCCATGCACTTTATACTTATGAACAATTGTATTGCTCAGTTGCTCTTGGGACCTTAAGTTGCTTTGAAATGGCTCCAAGTGACTTTCCTGACTTGTTGAAGTCAATGATTTGTTTTTTCAGATCTGTGCTGAGTTCCTTTGACTTTCCCATTGTCGCTTTTGTAACCGAGTCTAATGACTGCATCACATGAGCCCTATTTAAATGGGCTCAGAGAAGTCAACAGGTGTCGTCAATCACTCACATGAAGTTAAGAGGCCATGAAGCCATTTGAATTGATTGGAACTTTTCTACATCACCAAAATTGATCATGTATGTTGCTGGATTACCTCCAAATTCTTCAGGACAAGCTAAAGTCATCAGCCCGGAGGTTGGGTCTTGGTCGCAGTTGGGTGTTCCAACAGGACAATGACCCCAAAAACACGTCAAAAGTGGTAAAGGAATGGCTAAATCAAGCTAGAATGAAGGTTTTAGAATGGCCTTCCCAAAGTTCTGACTTAAACGTGTGGACAATGCCGAAGAAACAAGTCCATGTCAGAAAACCAACACATTTAGCTGAACTGCACCAATATTGTCAAGAGGAGTGGTCAAAAATTCAAGCAGAATCTTGTGGATGGCTACCAAAAGCGCCTTATTGCAGTGAAACTTGCCAAGGGAC
Organism: Nerophis lumbriciformis; assembly: GCF_033978685.3. NCBI lineage: Eukaryota > Metazoa > Chordata > Actinopteri > Syngnathiformes > Syngnathidae > Nerophis > Nerophis lumbriciformis. The sequence continues at coordinate 33,448,050 of NC_084570.2, forward strand.
ATGTAAGCAAATATTAACATTGCTGTATGTATACTTTTGACCCAGCAGATTTGCTCACATTTTCAGTAGACACATAATAAATTCATAAAAGAAGCAAACTTCATGAATGTTTTTTGTGACAAACAAGTATGTGCTCCAATCACTCTATCACAAAAAAATAAGAGTTGTAGAAACTACTGGAAACTCAAGACAGCCATGACATTATGTTCTTTACAAGTGTATGTACACTTTTGACCACGACCGAATATACTGTAGTAAACATTTATAATAACATGTAATATTGACCTATTTTGATCATTTTAAGCATCACGTTGTTTGCTTTTTTTTTTTTCTACATCACTGAATATTCAGTTAATGTTAAAGTTAAAGTACCAATGATTGTCACACACACACACTAGGTGTGGCGTAATTTGTCCTCTGCATTTGACCCATCCCCCTTGTTCACCCCCTGAGAGGTGAGGGGAGCAGTGAGCAGCAGCAGTGGCCGCGCCCGCGAATCATTTTTTGGTGATTTAATCCCCAATTCCAACCCTTGATGCTGAGTGCCAAGCAGGGAGGTTATGGGTCCCATTTTTATAGTCTTTGGTATGACTCGGCCGGGGTTTTGATCTCACGGCCTACTGATCTCTGGGCGGACACTCTAACCACTTTTTCAACCTTTTTTGAGCCAAGGCACATTTTTTTTTTCCATTGAAAAAATGCGGCGGCACACCACCAGCAGAAATCATTAAAAAACAAAACTCAGTTGACAGTAAAAAGTCGTTCTCGCAATTGTTGGATATGAGTTTAAAGCATAACCAAGCATGCATCACTATAGCTCTTGTCTCAAAGTAGGTGTACTGTCACCACCTGTCACATCAAACCCTGACTTATTTTGAGTTTTTTGGTGTTTTCCTGTGTGTAGAGTTTTACTTCTTGTCTCGCGCTCCTATTTTGGTGGCTTTTTCTCTTTTTTTGGCATTTTCCTGTAGCAGTTTCATGTCTTCCTTTGAGCGATATTCCCCGCATCTACTTTGTTTTAGCAATCAAGAATATTTCGGTTGTTTTTTTATCCTTCTTCATGGGGACATTGTCGATTGTCATGTCATGTTCGGAAGTACTTTGTGGACGCCGTCTTTGCTCCACAGTAAGTCTTTGCTGTCGTCCAGCATTCTGTTTTTGTTTACTTTGTAGCCAGTTCAGTTTTAGTGTCGTTCTGCATAGCCTTCCCTAAGCTTCAATGCCTTCTCTTAGGGGCACTCACCTTTTGTTTGGTTTAAGCATTAGACATCTTTTTACCTGCACCCTGCCTCCCGCTGTTTCCGACATCTACAAAGCAATTAGCTACCTGCTGCCACCTACTGATATGGAAGAGTATTACATGGTTACTCTGCCGAGCTCTAGACAGCATTGACACTCAACAACAACACATCATCTGCAGACTATAATTACTTGTTTGCAAAAAAATATTTTTAACCCAAATAGGTGAAATTAGATAATCTCCCACGGCACACCAGACTGTATCTCACGGCACACTAGCCACGGCACAGTGGATGAAAAACACTGCACTAGGCCACTGAGTAGGTTGCCAAATGATATTGCAAACATGATTAAAAAAAAAAAAAAAGATTCAGGCTTCTTGTATACGGGCGGTATAGCCCGGTTGGTAGAGTGACCGTGCCAGGAACTTGAGGGTTGCAGGTTCGATTCCCGCTTCCGCCATCCTAGTCACTGCCGTTGTGTCCTTGGGCAAGACACTTTACCCACCTGCTCCCAGTGCCACCCACATTGGTTTCAAAATGTAACTTAGATATTGGGTTTCACTATGTAAAGCGCTTTGAGTCACTTGAGAAAAGCGCTATATAAATATAATTCACTAATTCACTTGTTATTAAAATTTGTGGCCTGTATTGCAACAGTGGTTGGGAGAGTGACGCTGCAATAACGTCTGCCTCATCTAGTGCTTTATTTCTTGCCGAGCCTTCAGCTCATTTGGGATAATCGATGAAGCTGCTTTCGTGTGGAGTGACCCGGGAGGAAAATGGCCACGGTGTTGTTTGCTTCTGGAAGGTAGCAGTCTAATCATTATTTCAATGAATTAGGGCTAATTACAATGAAGTAGTCCGGCAACATCACTCGCTTGTCTCGTGGACTCAGGTCTGCAGCACCCCGCCCGGGTGCGATCAATACGTACATTAGCTCAGTTTTTTTCAACCACTGTGCCGCGGCTTAGTGTGCTGTGAGATATTGTCTGGTGTGCCGTGGGAAATTATTAGAGATGTCCGATATTGGCTTTTTTGCCGATATCCGATATTCCGGTATTGTCCAACTCTTAATTACCGATTCCTATATCAACCAATACCAATATATACAGTCGTGGAATTAACACATTATTATGCCTAATTTTGTTGTGATGCCCCGCTGGATGCATGAATCAATGTAACAAGGTTTTCCAAAATAAATCAACTCAAGTTATGGAAAACAATGCCAACATGGCACTGCCATATTTACTATTGAAGTCACAAAGTGCATTATTTTTTTAACATGTCTCAAAACAGCAGCTTGGAATTTGGGACATGCTCTCCCTGAGAGAGCATGAAGAGGTTGAGGTGGGCGGGGTTGGGAGGGGGCGGGGTTGAGGTGGGGATAGCGGGAGGTGTATATTGTAGCGTCCCGGAAGAGTTAGTGCTGCAAGGGGTTCTGTTGTGTTTATGTTGTGTTACGGTGCGGATGTTCTCCCGAAATGTGTTTGTCATTCTTGTTTGGTGTGGGTTTACAGTGTGGCGCATATTTGTAACAGTGTTAAAGTTGTTTATACGGCCACCCTCAGTGTGACCTGTATGACTGTTGATCAAGTATGCCTTGTATGTTATATGCATGTTGTATGCTTTTCACACACTTGTGTGTGTGAAAAGCCGTAGATACTATGTGACTGGGCCGGCACGTAAAGGCAGTGCCTTTAAGGTTTATTGGCGCTCTGTACTTCTCCCTACGTCCGTGTACACAGCGGCGTTTTAAAAAGTCATACATTTTACTTTTTGAAACCAATACCAATAATTTTTAAACCGATACCGATAATTTCCGATATTACATTTTAAAGCATTTATCGGCCGATAACATCGGCGATAAATCTCTAGAAATTATGCAACTTCACCTAATTTGTCCCAAAAAAATATTTTTTTGCAAATCCATCCCATCCCAAGGGGGGGGTAAAGGAGACGGATTCTAGGGGCCCATGATGGAGGGGGGCCCAGAGAGGCCCCTAATGATGATGTAATTATAATACAGAAAAAATAATGACACTGTGTTGGGGGCCCTGTAAAGATTATTTTCATGGGGCCCAAAATCCCTAGCGGCGCCCCTGTCCCATCCCATCCATTTTCTACCGCTTGTCCCTTTTGGGGTGGCGGGGGGGTGCTGGAGCCTATCTCAGCTGCGTTCGGGTGGAAGGCGGGATACACCCTGGACAAGTCGCCACCTCATCGCAGGGCCAACACAGATAGACAGACAACATTCACACTCACATTCACACACTAGGGCCAATTTAGTGTTGCCAATCCCGAGCCGGGGATTGAACTCAGGCCCTTCGTATTGTGAGGCACATGCACTAACCCCTGTGTCACCGTGCTGCCGATCATTTGCAAATCAATAATTATAATCTGCAAATAATGTGCCGTTGCTTCGTGTCTGATCAGTGTCAGAGCTTGGTCCGCATTGCCGGCGGTAAGTCGGACACGTTTCCAGTGAGGGTTGGACTCCGCCAAGGCCGCCCTTTGTCACCGATTCTGTTCGTAACATTTTTGGACAGAAACTCAGATCTGGCCCGCCACATCAATTTGTGTGGCCCCCGGGCCTTGAGTTTGACACCTGTGTTGTAGGGTGTCCCAGCTAAATGACAGATAGTTAATAGTAATATTTGTAAAGTTACATGAACATTGATATCATACATGTAATAAATGTAGCTTTGATGTAGCTAGCTAGTTTTGCTGTGTAGCGTGAGGGTTCTCGATTCAATTCCCGCTTTCGCCATCTGAGTCACTGCCGTTGTGTCCTTTAGCAAAACACTATAACCACCCGCTCCCAGTGCCACCCACACTGGTTTAAATGTAGATAATGCGTTTCACCATGTAAAGCGCTTTGAGTCACTAGAGAAAAAGCGCTATATAAATATAATTCACTTCACTTCACTACTACTAAATCTTTGCCATCTAGTTACAACAATTTCCTGTCACATCCAGGCTGTTTTGTACAATACCCTAAATTCCAGGTACCGGTATTAATAAAGTACCACGGTACTAATGAATTAAAGACGTTACTATACTGCCTCTAAAAAAATACCGGTACTTATTTTTTTTACAGACTAAACGGCGTGCTGTAGACATGACGTGCTGGAGCAGAGGTGCATGTTTGGCAACGCACACACACATAGTACTTACAAGCAGACACAGTGTGTAGACAGAAAAGGGAGAACGGATGCATTTTGGTGTAAAAAGTAAAGATAAAGGTGAAGTTATAACACTGAAACACCCTCAGGAAGAGGTGCTTTAAGACATGGTTAGCTAGCTAGCGGCTAACATCCATCTGCAGTGTTTTAGCTACTTCTAAATCACTAATCCTGGCCTCCATGGTGACAAATAAAGTAAGTTTCTTACAAGTAGCATTATCACTGGAGGACGAGGAATAGCTAAACATGCTTCACTACACACCATAGGAGGATACAATAGCTCACCGCTAACAGCAAGCTAGTACCCCTGAATGTAAACAAATGGGTGGATCTCTATACATACATCGACTGTAACGATACCAAGTACAAGAGCCGTATATAGTCGATACTACTATGATTACATCGATATCACAAAATATTTTGTAATTTTTTATTGTTTATAAACTCAGTAAATACGTCCCTGGACACATTAGGACTTTGAATATGACCAATGTATGATCCTGTAACTACTTGGTATCGGATCGATACCTAAATGTGTGAAATTTGGTGGAGGAGGAATAATGGTGTGGGGTTGTTTTTCCAGGAGTTGGACTTGGCCCCTTAGTTCCAGTGAAAGGAACTTTGAATGCTCCAGGATACCAAAACATTTTGGACAATTCCATGGGATGGCACTTCAAGTTCATATGTGAGTAAAGGCAGGTGGCCAAATACTTTTGGCAATATAGTGTATTACCTGCAAACAAAGGCCTGTGCATTTTTAGTTTAAGGCATCATGACAACATTTAACATAACTGTCAGGCTTGTCCCTGACAGTTTGACTGTGTTTTAGTTTTTTCTCTGCGTTTGGCTTAGTTTTCTGTCCAGCACTTTTATTTTGTCTTTATTTCCTACTTGTCTCCCTGAGTGCTGTGTCCCCTCAGCTGTGGCTGATTGGCACCTGGCCACACCTGGTGTCAATCAGCCAGCTGCTATTTAAACCTGCCTTCCCCTCCAGTCAGTGCTGGATCATTGTCATTTCTACTTGTCGTTGTCAGTGTAGCTGGATGCGGTAGCGGTAAGCTATATTCTGTAGCTGTTTGTAGTCTGCTGTCTTTTTGTTCCTCGTCTTCCAGTTCTTGTTTCCCTGGCATCCTGTTTCCTGTTCCTAGTTCCTGGTTTGTGTTTTTTCCTTTATTTTATAAACATTAAATCTTGTTTTCCCACACAATGCCTTCCGCCTTCTCTGCATCTTGGGGTTCGGCACCTACAAACTATGACAATAACAAGACAATCATTGTTTTCATTCATGCTAGCTAATAACCGCCCTCAATTACCGTATTTTCCGCACTATAAGGCGCACCGGATTATTAGCCGCACCTTCAATGAATTACATATTTCATAACTTTGTCCACCAATAAGCCGCCCCGGATTATAAGCCGCGCCTACGCTGCGCTAAAGGGAATGTCAAAAAAACAGTCAGATAGTTCAGTCAAACTTTAATAATATATTGAAAACCAGCGTTCTAACAACTCTGTCCCAAAATGTACGCAAATGTGCAATCACAAACATAGTAAAATTCAAAATGGTGTAGAGCAATAGCAACATAATGTTGCTCGAACGTTAATGTCACAACACACAAAATAAACATAGCGCTCACCTTCTGAAGTTATTCTTCATTCGTAAATCCTTCGAATTCTTCGTCTTCGGTGTCCGAATTGAAAAGTTGCGCAAGCGTGGTATCCAAAATGGCCGGTTCCGTCTCGTCGAAGTCATCGGAGTCAGTGTCGCTGTTGTTCTGTGAATCCTGCCTTCCGGAAAGCTCGGACCACAGTTGTGACCGAAATATCTGCCCAGGCATTTACGATCCACTGGCAAATGTTGGCGTATGTCGTCCGGCGCTGTCTGCCCGTCTTAGTGAAGGTGTGTTCGCCTTCGGAGCTGTGTGAAAAAAGCCACCCGGCCTCTTCGCGTAAACTTCCCTTAACCACTCGCTCATCTTTTCTTCATCCATCCATCCCTTCGAGTTAGCTTTTATGATGACGCCGGCTGGAAAGGTCTCTTTTGGCAAGGTCTTCCTTTTGAATATCACCATGGGTGGAAGTTAGCATGGCAAGCTAGAACCACAGTGAAGGATGACTTCTCATTCCCTGTGGTGCGAATATTCACCGTACGTGCTCCCGTTCCACAGTGCGGTTCAGTTGCTGTGAAATACGGTAGTAATCCGTGTGCGGATGGAGAGATTGCGTCTTTTTATGAACCGGATCCTTGTCGCTTAGTAGGAGCCATTTTGTGGTCTTTACAGATGTAAACAGGAAATGAAACGTAAGGTGATATCCGCGCGTTTTTTCTTCTTCTTCCGGGGGCGGGTGGTTGCTTACAGTAGAAGAAGAAGCGCTTCCTGTTCTATGGGGGCGGGTGCTTTCCTTGGCGGTTGCTTGCGTAGAAGAAGAAGCGCTTCCTGTTCTACCGGGAAAAAAGATGGCGGCTGTTTACCGAAGTTGCGAGATCGAAACTTTATGAAAATGAATCGTAATAAAGCGCACCGGGTTATAAGGCGCACTGTCAGCTTTTGAGAAAATGTGTGGTTTTTAGGTGCGCCTTATAGTGCGGAAAATACGGTACTCTTATTGGAGTCAATAAACTATTTCCCGTCTTCCGAGTAGAATAACCCTCAGGGGCCGTTTTTATCGAAGTCCAGTGGGAGAAACAGATCTGCGAAGTCACATTGGATTAAGACCTACAGCATTAGAGATGATGTCATTACCGCCGTCTGGAATATGGCAGACGCTACTGTCAACAACCTGGCTGTGGCAGTAATTCTCCATTTAGCATGGCCTTTATTAAGTCACAGTTGCAAACTTCCTTGCCCTCCCTGCCTCGGCGAAGTTGTTGGCCTCAGTCGGCACCGGGCCGTCCACAAAGAGAGCGGCGTGCAGATGGACGCAAGTGTAACGAATGGCAGCACCTGGCAGGACGTCTCACATGCACAGGAGGAAAAAGACGGATGGAGACGCTCGCATCAGACGAGGGAATTGGATTTTTTTTTTTTTTATCGGGGCTGAAGAAGACGGATGGCCACGGAGCAAAGTGTCTCGTCACCGTGGCGAGCGGCGCTGTCAGCGAGAGGGCCCTCTTGTCACTTTGCACGGACAACATGGTCAGATACACTCGCTAAGTGGAACAAGAACATGGTGGCCGACTGGTGAAGGAGAAGTGCACTTTTTTCCTACCAATCACGATCACACACAGCTTGTTCTATTCCACCTTTACAGCATTCTAAAAAGCATCCAAACACCTCCATGGAGGTTTTAAATACACACTGCAAGTATATATATAATTATTACACATTATAACACATTATAGCACACACGTTACAACACATTATAAAACACTAAAGGACACCAACACATTATAGCACACACGTTACAACACATTATAAAACACTAAAGGACACCAACACATTATAACACATTATAGCACACACGTAACAACATATTATAAAGGACACCAACATATTATAACACATTATAGCACACACGTTACAACACATTATAAAACATTAAAGGACACCAACACATTATAACACATTATAGCACACATGTTACAACACATTATAAAACACTAAAGGACACCAACACATTATAACACATTATAGCACACATGTTACAACACATTATAAAACACTAAAGGACACCAACACATTATAGCACACATGTTACAACACATTATAAAACACTAAAGGACACCAACACATTATAGCACACATGTTACAACACATTATAAAACACTAAAGGACACCAACACATTATAACACATTATAGCACACACGTTACAACACATTATAAAACACTAAAGGACACCAACACATTATAGCACACACGTTACAACACATTATAAAACACTAAAGGACACCAACACATTAATGCACACACGTTACAACACATTATAAAACATTAAAGGACACCAACACATTATAACACATTATAGCACACACGTTACAACACATTATAAAACACTAAAGGACACCAACACATTATAACACATTATAGCACACACGTAACAACATATTATAAAGGACACCAACACATTATAACACATTATAGCACACACGTTACAACACATTATAAAACACTTAAGGACACCAACACATTATAACACATTATAGCACACATGTTACAACACATTATAAAACACTAAAGGACACCAACACATTATAACACATTATAGCACACACGTTACAACACATTATAAAACACTAAAGGACACCAACACATTATAACGCATTATAGCACACACGTTACAACACATTATAAAACACTAAAGGACACCAACACATTAATGCACACACGTTACAACACATTATAAAACATTAAAGGACACCAACACATTATAACACATTATAGCACACACGTTACAACACATTATAAAACACTAAAGGACACCAACACATTATAACACATTATAGCACACACGTAACAACATATTATAAAGGACACCAACACATTATAACACATTATAGCACACACGTTACAACACATTATAAAACACTTAAGGACACCAACACATTATAACACATTATAGCACACACGTTACAACACATTATAAAACACTTAAGGACACCAACACATTATAACACATTATAGCACACACGTTAAAACCCATTATAAAACACTAAAGGACACCAACATATTATAGCACATTATAGCACACATGTTACAACACATTATAAAACACTAAAGGACACCAACACATTATAACACATTATAGCACACACGTTACAACACATTATAAAACACTTAAGGACACCAACACATTATAACACATTATAGCACACACGTTAAAACCCATTATAAAACACTAAAGGACACCAACATATTATAGCACATTATAGCACACATGTTCCAACACATTATAAAACACTAAAGGACACCAACACATTATAACACATTATAGCACACACGTTACAACATATTATAAAACACTTAAGGACACCAACACATTATAACACATTATAGCACACACGTTAAAACCCATTATAAAACACTAAAGCACACCAACACATTATAACACATTATAGCACACACGTTACAACACATTATAAAACACTAAAGGACACCAACACATTATAACACATTATAGCACACACGTTACAACATATTATAAAGGACACCAACATATTATAACACATTGTAGCACACACGTTACAACACATTATAAAACACTAAAGGACACCAACACATTATAACACATTATAGCACACATGTTACAACACATTATAAAACACTAAAGGACACCAACACATTATAACACATTATAGCACACACGTTACAACACATTATAAAACACTAAAGGACACCAACACATTATAACGCATTATAGCACACACGTTACAACACATTATAAAACACTAAAGGACACCAACACATTATAACGCATTATAGCACACACGTTACAACACATTATAAAACACTAAAGGACACCAACACATTAATGCACACACGTTACAACACATTATAAAACATTAAAGGACACCAACACATTATAACACATTATAGCACACACGTTACAACACATTATAAAACACTAAAGGACACCAACACATTATAACACATTATAGCACACACGTAACAACATATTATAAAGGACACCAACACATTATAACACATTATAGCACACACGTTACAACACATTATAAAACACTTAAGGACACCAACACATTATAACACATTATAGCACACACGTTACAACACATTATAAAACACTTAAGGACACCAACACATTATAACACATTATAGCACACACGTTAAAACCCATTATAAAACACTAAAGGACACCAACATATTATAGCACATTATAGCACACATGTTACAACACATTATAAAACACTAAAGGACACCAACACATTATAACACATTATAGCACACACGTTACAACATATTATAAAACACTTAAGGACACCAACACATTATAACACATTATAGCACACACGTTAAAACCCATTATAAAACACTAAAGGACACCAACACATTATAACACATTATAGCACACACGTTACAACACATTATAAAACACTAAAGGACACCAACACATTATAACACATTATAGCACACACGTTACAACATATTATAAAACACTTAAGGACACCAACACATTATAACACATTATAGCACACACGTTAAAACCCATTATAAAACACTAAAGAACACCAACACATTATAACACATTATAGCACACACGTTACAACACATTATAAAACACTAAAGGACACCAACACATTATAACACATTATAGCACACACGTTACAACATATTATAAAGGACACCAACATATTATAACACATTGTAGCACACACGTTACAACACATTATAAAACATTAAAGGACACCAACACATTATAACACATTATAGCACACTTGTTACAACACATTATAAAACACTAAAGGACACCAACACATTATAACACATTATAGCACACATGTTACAACACATTATAAAACACTAAAGGACACCAACACATTATAACACATTATAGCACACACGTTACAACACATTATAAAACACTAAAGGACACCAACACATTATAACACATTATAGCACACACGTTACAACACATTATAAAACACTAAAGGACACCAACACATTATAGCACACACGTTACAACACATTATAAAACATTAAAGGACACCAACACATTATAACACATTATAGCACACACGTTACAACACATTATAAAACACTAAAGGACACCAACACATTATAACACATTATAGCACACACGTAACAACATATTATAAAGGACACCAACACATTATAGCACACACGTTACAACACATTATAAAACATTAAAGGACACCAACACATTATAACACATTATAGCACACACGTTACAACACATTATAAAACACTAAAGGACACCAACACATTATAGCACACACGTTACAACACATTATAAAACATTAAAGGACACCAACACATTATAACACATTATAGCACACACGTTACAACACATTATAAAACACTAAAGGACACCAACACATTATAGCACACACGTTACAACACATTATAAAACATTAAAGGACACCAACACATTATAACACATTATAGCACACACGTTACAACATATTATAAAGGACACCAACATATTATAACACATTGTAGCACACATGTTACAACACATTATAAAACATTAAAGGACACCAACACATTATAACACATTATAGCACACATGTTACAACACATTATAAAACACTAAAGGACACCAACACATTATAACACATTATAGCACACATGTTACAACACATTATAAAACACTAAAGGACACCAACACATTATAACACATTATAGCACACACGTTACAACACATTATAAAACACTAAAGGACACCAACACATTATAGCACACACGTTACAACACATTATAAAACATTAAAGGACACCAACACATTATAACACATTATAGCACACACGTTACAACACATTATAAAACACTAAAGGACACCAACACATTATAACACATTATAGCACACACGTAACAACATATTATAAAGGACACCAACACATTATAGCACACACGTTACAACACATTATAAAACACTAAAGGACACCAACACATTATAACACATTATAGCACACACGTTACAACACATTATAAAACACTTAAGGACACCAACACATTATAACACATTATAGCACACACGTTAAAACCCATTATAAAACACTAAAGGACACCAACATATTATAGCACATTATAGCACACATGTTACAACACATTATAAAACACTAAAAGACACCAACACATTATAACACATTATAGCACACATGTTACAACACATTATAAAACACTAAAGAACACCAACACATTATAACACATTATAGCACGCACGTTACAACACATTATAAAACACTAAAGGACACCAACACATTATAACACATTATAGCACACACGTTACAACACATTATAAAACAATAAAGGACACCAACACATTATAACACATTATAGCACACACGTTACAACACATTATAAAACAATAAAGGACACCAACACATTATAACACATTATAGCACACACGTTACAACACATTATAAAGGACACCAACACATTATAACACATTATAGCACACACGTTACAACACATTATAAAACAATAAAGGACACCAACACATTATAACACATTATAGCACACACGTTACAACACATTATAAAACACTCCATACATATAAACACAATGCCATCATAATTAAACACAGAACATCCCTAAAATTTGCTAGCGCTGTCGCTAACGCGAGTTAACGAATAGAAAAAACTCATATCCCAATAAATGGAAATATCCGTTGACTGAACTAAATAACTAAAAACCATGCCTTGTTTTTACATTTTTCGGGGATCACAAATACACAAAAACCAACGAGTAAGAAAAGTAAGTCTTGTATATTAGGATCCCCACTTAAAAGTTGTTTTGAGAGAAGTAAAAAGAAAATGAAATAATATAAGAAAAGTTAAATATGATCTCCAATCTTCTTTAAAAACATTTAATTATACTCAGGTCTCAAAATGTGACAAAGTGACTTGAAGATGATCTGTAAAACATCATCTATGCAACATTTTGAGCAAAGAACCACCATTACATGTTATGTAGACCACAAGGAAGTCTTTTACATTTAGAAAAAAAAAATCATAATATGACTCCTTACATTATCTTATAATCCCCAAAATACCGTAATTCATGCTAAAAAAATTCTAGCTTTTTTTCTTTCTGTTATTAAAACGTACTCTTTGTAAACAGGTAATAGCAGGTCACTTCAAGGACATTTGAAATAACCAGTTCTGCATACAAACTCCATGACACAGGTGTCAAACTCAAGGCTTGGGGGCCAGATCTGGCCCCCCACATCATTTTATCTGGCCCACAAAATTCTTGAAATGATATGTGTCAATAAAATACTTAATATTTTCTCACTAAATGTAATTGATTGTTTTCCTTTTGACAGAAAAAAAAATATATGTACTGCTTGAAATATTATACCTTTTAAACTTTAATAGTATCAACAAATATTACAGTATATTATCAAACTTTCCAAACATGTTTTGGTCTAAATAAAAATACTTAACTTTACAGCAAACTACCCATCAAATTCATAAACATGACAATACACTTTACGTTGTTCTTTACAGCATATTACTGTAAATTGAAAAAAACTAAAAAAAAATTTGCGTTAAAATTGTGTTGACTTAGCTGCCAGTTTTTGACTGTAAAATCTACGGTTGTTGTTTTTAACGTTGTATTACTGTAAATGGAAAGACGCTACATTTGTTTTTACGGTAGAAAAACTGGCAGCTAAGTTGCCAGAATAAAAACTACTGTTTTTCCATGAACAATATCCTGTTGTAAAAACCAATGTCCATTTAACACTAAAATTCTGGCAACAAAGCTGCCAGATTTTTTGACAGTGGTACTGTTTTTCCATTTACCGTAAAATGTTGTAAAAAAAAACAAAAACACTATATTTTACAGTAAAATGTTGTAAATGTAAATGGACAGTCTACTTAAAACAATATATATATATATATATATATATATATATATATATATATATATATATATATATATATATATATATATATGTATGTATATATATATATGTATATATATATGTATATATATATATATATATATATATATATATATATATATATATATATATATATATATATATGTACTGCTTGAGATTGCATACCTTTTAAATTTTAACAGTATCCAATATTGCAACAAATATTACAGTATAAAATCATACTTTCCAAACATGTTTTTGTCTAAATAAAAATACTTAACTTTACAGCAAACTTCCCATCAAACTAATAAAAAAAAACAATAAATGTTACGTTGTTCTTTACAGCATATTACTGTAAATTGAAAATTGATTGTAAAGAAGACGGTGCATTTGTTTTTACGGTATAAAAACTGGCAGCTAAGTTGTCAGAATAAAAAAATAACTTGTACTGTTTTTCCATGAACAATATCATGTTGTAAAAACCAATGTCGATTTACCACTAAAATTCTGGCAACTAAGCTGCCAGCTTTGTACGTAAAAAAACAAAACAGTGGTACTGTTTTTATATTTACCGTAAAATGTTGTAAAAAACAAAACAAAAAAACCCCGCTATATTTTACAGTAAAATGTTGTAAATGTAAAGTTTTGACTGTAAAATGGACTTTACTTAAAACAATGTATATAATTAATAATGAAATCCAGAGGCAAATTCCTACATTATTCACTGTTACAAACGGCCCTCTGATAGCAGCCATAACTGTGATGTGGCCCTCAATGAAAACCACTTTGACATCCCTGCTCTATGCTATATACTGAAATGCAATTAGCATAATAGCCTCAAGGTCCACAGTCCCTCAAGAAAAGTGGTGTCAGAAGTGGCTTGTTATGCTCACTCGACCCAGAAAAGGGAGCGTGTTGATCCCATTGCCGGTGCAATAATTCAATAAACACAACAATATCTATTCGCTCATCTTCCAGAGACACATAACACACAGCTTGAGTCCTACCCTATACGGCAGGGGGAATTGGGCTAGAAGGGCATGGAGAGGAATCTAGGCTAAGCACAAAATGATCTCAGTCCGTGTGAGTCTGTGAATTGTGCAGCGCAGGCGTGCCCTGCAGTCACTCCTGACTATCCCAGCCTCTGAAGAAGTGCCCGATGAAGACATCTGGAGCGTCTTCCACCACTGGTACCAGCATCTGCCAAACATTCCTCCAGGAACACACCATCAAATATTCCAGCATGCTGGAAAGCGAGATAATTAGCTTTTTGTTTTTGTTTTCATGTTGTTGTAAGTGACAGAGCTGTGAGACTCATCCGATATCATCTCTGACACTGCGGAATTCACCAAACAATCATCCAAACTGGATTCAAACTGGGTGTTAAGTTGTTTGTTTGGTCCAAAACATCAACCACTTGAGAAAAATATGGTTCCCTAAAATCAGTTATTTATTCATTTGAATTTTTCCTGTACAAAGTCACATGTGCATCCTTAAGAGTTAATAATCCTATCAATATGTAAGTGTTGTACCCATACCAATATGTTGGTACCGGTACCAAAATGTATTTCGAGACATTTCCAAATAAAGGGGACCACAAAAAAATGTCATTAGTGTCTTTATTTGAACAAAAAATCTTCAAGTACATGAAACATATGTTTATTATTGTCATTTAGTCCGAAATAAAATAGTGAACATACTAGACAACGTGTCTTTTAGTAGTAAGTAAACAAACAAAGACTCCTAATTAGTCTGCTGACGTATGCAGTAACATATTGTGTCATTTATCTACTTATTATTTTGTCTACATTATGAGGGACAAACTGTACAAATGGATTATTCATCTACTTGTTCATTTACTGTTAATATCTGCTTATTTTCTGTTTTAACATGTTCTATCTACACTTCTGTTAAAATGTAATAATCACTTATTATTCTCTTCTTTGATACTTGACATTAGTTTTGGATGATACCACACATTTAGGTATCGATCCGATACCAAGTAGTTACAGGAGCATACATTGGTCATATTCACAGTCCTCATGTGTCCAGGGACGTATTTCTTGAGTTTATAAACATAATATGAATTTTAGAAAAAGGAAAAAAGATTTTGTGACGATAAAAAGATATTGATGTAATCATAGTAGTATCGACTAGATACGCTCCTGTACTTGGTATCATTACAGTGGATGTCAGGTGTAGATCCACCCATGGTTTTTGTTTACATTGTGACGCCAGTGAGCTATTGTATCCTCCTACGGTGTGTAGTGAAGCATGTTTAGCTATTCCTCGTCCTCCAGTGATAATAATACTTGTAAGAACCTTACTTTATTTGTCGCCATGGAGGCGAGGATTAGTGATTTAGAAGTAGCTAAAACACTGCAGACTGTGGATTGATGTTCAATCAATCAATCAATCAATGTTTACTTATATAGCCCTAAATCACGAGTGTCTCAAAGGGCTGCACAAGCCACAACGATGTTAGCTGCTAGCTAGCTAGCCATGTCTTAAAGCACCTCTTCCTGAGGGTGTTTCAGTGTTATAACTTCACCTTTATCTTTACTTTTTACACCAAAATGTAGTAACAGACATGATCATAACAATATGTACAATATTAACCATATTTTGATCATTTTAAGCATTGCTGGAACACATTTTTTCAGCGCATTGATGTCCGTTTCCATAGCAGCGTCTGACTTCTGGCAACATGTGTGTCTCTACTTTCGGAAACAAAGGCGTGTTTGTCTTTTAATTATGGCAGATTCTATTCGACTGCTTTTGGACAATCTTTTTGAAGCTGAATATACCGAGGATGAACTACTGCTTCTAGAAGCCAGCACAAAGGAAGGCTGAGACATTGGAGCAGACGGAAGCGGAGAAAAATCTGGCAGTTTAGTTGCCAGAATTCTAGTGTTAAATGTACATTGGTTTTTACAACATGATATTGTTCATGGGAAAACAGTACAAGTTTTTTTTTTATTCTGGCAACTTAGCTGCCAGTTTTTCTACCGTAAAAACAAATGTAGCGTCTTTCCACTTTAACACACCGTTAAAAACAACAACCGTAGATTTTACAGTCAAAAACTGGCAGCTCAGTCAACAGAATTTTAACGCAAAAAAAACTGTAGTGTATTTTTTTCAATTTACAGTAATATGCTGTAAAGAAAATGTAAAATGTATTGTCATTTTTATTAATTTGATGGGTAGTTTGCTTTAAAGTTAAGTATTTTTTATTTATTTTTATTTAAACAAAAACATGTTTGGAAAGTATGATAATATACTGTAACATTTGTTGCAGTAATGCATACTATTAAAGTTTAAAAGGCATGCAATTTCAAGCAGTACCGGTACATATATTTTTTCTGTCAAAATGAAAAAAAAAATCAATGACATTTAGGCCATGTGTACACTAAGTCGTTTAACTCCTTAAACAAATAATTATTTAGCCTAAGCCCCGTTTCAGCAACACTAGACCAGCGTTTAAGGTTCCCCTCCTCGGACACATTTTTACACGGGCAAGTCAGCCGTGAATCTCCGGCACTTACCTTTGTATGGACTCATTGATCCTTTACAAAGTGAGTTCGAAGAGGAAGTGATGTCAGAAAGATCACGCCCACACAGGAAGTGACATCAGAAAGATCACGCCCACACAAGAAGTGACGTCAGAAAGAACACGCCACAGCCAGCTTCACAATAAAGCGCTTTCGTAACTCCGAGGTAACCACTGGAAATATGAAGGCGAGTCATCCAGACATGCCCGTGTTTCTCCTTCTTCTACATGTACAGACACTTGTGGAAATCACACATGAATACCTTAAGAGAAAAGCGATTGCAGCTATTTGGGATACAACACTTCTCAGACGGCAAGAGAACTTTCCAATGTCAGCTGTGATTCTACTTACCGAAAAACTTTGTCCATTTGTCGAAGGAGAGACAACGAGAATGCCCGTGGATGTGATTAAAAAAAGGTAGCGTGTGTTTGGTATTAAATGTCCATCGAGGGAAGACTAACTACGGAAAACGATGAATGCATTTAGACTGGCAAAGCAGACTGTATCAGTTATTGTCCGCCATGTATGTCGCAGACTCAACGTCTAGGTCCAGAGTCTATAAAGTCACCAAAAAAGAATGGCCAATGAAGGTGAAGGCAAAAGAGTGAGGACTGTCCTGACCAGATATCTAGATCCCTAGTTTGATTGATGTAAAATGTTCTTTATCACATTGTTTACGTGTCTAATAAAGATGTGATTCATGTATGATGGCTCAGATGTGATTCACTACAACAGACACACTGGATTCCAGTTCATTGAAATAGCACAACACTGGATATTGTTCAGATAAGTTATATTTAAGAACTTGCACACAATGCAACTCTGGAGGTGACTTTGCCGTGTGCATTTTCCGCGCATGCGTACTACGTCAGCGGACGGAGGGAGGCGAGGGTCTTAAACGATGGCATTGTTGTGTGTGGACACTGATAAGGTTATGTGTGATTTACCCTGGATAACTTTAGTGTAAACGGGGCCTCGGTGAGAAAATATTTAGTACATTATTGACACATATCATTTCCAGGTATTTGCGGGCCAGATAAAATGACGTGGCGAGCCAGATGTGGCCCTCGGGCATCGACTTTGACATCTATGCTCTAAAACGTGGACTTCTGCTCCTGTGATTGAAATAAATAAGACTGTTGTTGCTCGGGGTTTTCCTTTTTAATTTCCACTTCACGTCTTGAGTCAAAAATCGAGTGCCCAGCTGTCACTCGTACACTCGTCACCCAGCGTCATCTTGTCATTTCACGAGTTATGGATGACTTGGCTGATTGGAGGAGGAAACAAGGCGCCTCACTGGTTGATTAACGACCAGTCGTGTGCACTTCCCGGGAGCTGAGGATGCATTCGCAGGTGAGGACCGTGAACATCAGCCTAATGTACTCTTGCAACAAGAAAAATACAGCATTTTTCCTACTATAAGTCGCTAATTTTTCCCCACGCTTAGACCTCTGCACCCTTTTAATACAAAACCCCAAAAGCGGTGAAGTTGTGTAAATGGTAAATAAAAAGAAAATACGATGATTTGCAAATCCTTTTCGACTTATATTTAATTGAATATACTGCAAAGACAAGATATTTAACGTTCACATGGAAAAACTTTGTTATCTTTTGCAAATATTAGCTCATTTGGAATTTGATGCCTGCAACATGTTTCAAAAAAGCTGGCACAAGTGGCAAAAAAGAGTGAGAAAGTTGAGGAATGCTCATCAGACTTATTTGGAACATTCCACAGGTGAACAGGCTAATTGGGAACAGGTGGGTGCCATGATTGGGTATAAAAGCATCTTCCATCAAATGCTCAGTCATTCACAAACAAGGACGGGGCGAGGGTCACCACTTTGTCAACAAATGCGTGAGCAAATTGTTTAAGAACAACATTTCTCAACCAGCTATTGCAAGGAATTTAGGGATTTCACCATCCACGGTTTGTAACATCATCAAAAGGTTCAGAGAATCTGGAGAAATCACTGCACGTACGCGGCAAGGCCGAAAACCAACATTGAATGCCCGTGACCGTCGATCTGTACTGCATCAAAAAGCGACATCAGTGTGTAAAGGATATCACCACATGGGCTCAGGAACACTTCAGAAAACCACTGTCAGTAACGACAGTTGGTCGCTACATATGTAGGTGCAAGTTAAAACTCTACTATGCAAAGCCAAAGACATTTATCAACAACACCCTGAAACGCCGCCGGCTTTGCTGGGCCCGAGCTCATCTAAGATGGACTGATGCAAAGTGAAAAAGTGCTTTGTGGTCTGACGAGTCCACGTTTCAAATTTTTTGGGGAAACTGTGGATGTCATGTCCTCCGGAACAAAGAGGAAAAGAACCATCCGGATTTTGCTAGGCGCAAAGTTGAAAAGCCAGCATCTGTGATGGTAATGGGGGTGTATTAGTGTCCAAGACATGGGTAACTTACACATCTGTGAAGGCACCATTAATGTTGAAATGTACATACAGGTTTTGGAGCAACATATGTTGCCATCCAAGCAACGTCTTTTTCATGGGCGCCCCTGCTTATTTCAGCAAGACAATGCCAAGCCACGTGTTACAAGCTACGTGTGATATTTCTGCCTGAATAAATGCTTCTGACATCCACTGTAATGATACCAAATACAATAGCATATCTAGTCAATACTACTAAGATTACATCTGTTCTTTGTTTTTTTTATTCATATCATGTTTATAAAGTCAGTAAATATGTCCCTGGACACATGAGGACTTTGAATATGACCAATGTATGATCCTGTAACTACTTGGTATCAGATCGATACCTAGGCATACTGTGTACTCCCGCACTAAACAGGCCGCACGTCAGCCTTGACAGGATCACTTTCATTCCCACCCACTGAGGATTAACATGTCCCATTTAAAATGCAAAGTAGAAGTGAATATGTCAGCCAAAACTACACAAACTGTTAGTAAACCACAGATTCTTTGAAGAGCGGCTGTATGGAAAGAAAGCAGAGTCATGTGTGACTTGTCGCTGGTGTGAGTGACATCACTTCCTGCCTTCTTGACCCTAATGACATGTCTTCTTCTCTGCAGCATTGTTGTGTTGGGGGGGGAGAGAGAGAACCGTGTCTCACCGCCTCCACCCTGGCACTCACCCTGTGGAAGCTCTTTAAAGAGGCCCGGGGGCTTAAGCACTTTAGCATTATTACAGCAGCCTGACCCACTCAAAGCAATCCCAAGCCAATTGAAGGCTCACGTCTTTGCCACTAAGAAGTGTGCCGCATTTTGGACTTCAAAACAAATGTCTTGTGAAATGGACATTTTCTGCATTTATTTGATTTTCCACACATGGATAAGTGTGTAGAGTTTTTCCCATCATCGTAATGGATGTAAATATGTGTAATGCTGCATTTTGTATGCTGAATGGACGTTTTTTTTTATAATATCCACAGTGTTCCGTGACAATGTCTTTGTGTGTTGCTTGGATTATTATTATTATTATTGTGTGAATGCTCCAAAGCATTCACACAGATGGTTTTCTACACTAAAACTTGATAAATTCCAAACAATTCCCAGATTTCCCAGAATTCCAGGAGATTTTTCAAACTTCCACCATTTCCACATTTTTCAACCCATTCAAACCATTCCACCTTCAACCTATTCCACTCATCCTGGACATTCAAACTATTATTTTTCCAAGTTCCCAAAAAATTCCAGGAATTCTCAGAAGAGTTTTCACTTCTTTTTTCTGTCAACTACTCCTTCCACATTTTTCAGCCCACTTCAACCGTCAAAACATTCCTTTTAGTCAGGACAAAAAAACACAAGTTGTTTTTTGAACTGGAACAATTCCCGGTTTTCCCGAAGTTCCAGGAATTCCGTAATACTATTTCTCAATTGAAAATGTTACTACTTCAACATTTCTTGACCGATTTGAAAAATTCCAACGCCAACCATTTCAGCTCATGCTCCTAATCTTTTTTTTTTTTTTTTTCCAAATCTCGCTTTTCCCCCAAATTTCCGGGAAGTTCCCATTGCAATGAGTGGGACATTTTTCCAAGTTGCACAATTCTCAAATTTTTCAACCTATTCAAATCATTCTAACATCAACACATTCCACTCATCAAACTAACCCTTTCCCAAGTTCCAAACCAAATTCCGGTTTTCCTGGAAATTCAAACTTGGGAATTGTAGGCTTTCCCTTGACAAGTTCCAAAAATTTCCAGATTTCCCAGAATTCGAGGTTTTACAGGACATTTTCCCATTTCAAATGAATTGGCCATTTTTCAAACTTCCACCATTTTAACATTTGTTCCACCTTCAACACATTCCACTCATCCTGGACATTCAAACTATTATTTTTCCAAGTTCCAAAAAATTCCAGGAATTCCCAGAAGAGTTTTCACCTCTTTTTTCTGTCGACTACTCCTTCCACCGTCAAACCATTCTACTTAATCAGGACAAAAAAAAACAAAGTTGTTTTTTGAACTGGAAAAATACCCAGGTTTTCCCGAAGTTCCAGGAATTCTGTAATACCATTTCTCAATTGGGCAGCACGGTGGAAGAGGGGTTAGTGCATCTGCCTCACAATACGAAGGTCCTGAGTAGTCCTGAGTTCAATCCCGGGCTTGGGATCTTTCTGTGTGGAGTTTGCATGTTCTCCCCGTGACTGCGTGGGTTCCCTCCGGGTACTCCGGCTTCCTCCCACCTCCAAAGACATGCACCTGGGGATAGGTTGATTGGCAACACTAAATTGTCCCTAGTGTGTGGATGTGAGTGTGAACGTTGTCTGTCTATCTGTGTTGGTCCTGTGATGAGGTGGCGACTTGTCCAGGGTGTACCCCGCCTTCCGCCCGATTATAGCTGAGATAGGCTCCAGCGCCCCCCGCGACCCCAAAGGGACTAAGCGGTAGAAAATGGATGGATGGGCATTTCTCAATTGAAAACGTTACTACTTCAACATTTCTTGACCGATTTGAAAAATTCCAACACCAACCATTCAAAATATTCAAGTTTTTTAGCAATTTTTAGCAATTTCAAAAAAAATCCCGCTTTTCCCGAAATTCCGTAATACCATTTCTCCTTTTTCTGGCGACTATTCCTTCCACATTTTTCAACCCACCTCAACCGTTCCACCGTCAAAACATTCTACTTAATCAGGACAAAAAACAAAGTTGTTTTTTGAACTGGAAAAATCCCCGGTTTTCCCGAAGTCCCAGGATTTCTACTTTCTCAATTAAAAATTGTACTACTTCAACATTTCTTGACCGGTTTGACACCAACCATTTCAACTCATTCAGAACATTCAAGTTTTTTAGCAATTTAAAAAAATACCCGCTTTTCCCGAAATTCCGTAATACCATTTCTCAATTAAAAACTGTTACTACTTCAACGTTTCTTCACCAATTTAAACGATTCCAACGCCAACCATTGCAGCTCATGCTCCTAATAGTTAAAAAAAAAATCTCACTTTTCCCCAAATTCCCAAATTTCCAGGAAGTTCCCATTGAAATGAGTAGGACATTTTTCCAAGTTGCACAATTCCTACATTTTTCTAACTATTCAAACTATTCCACCTTCAACATATTCCACTCATCCTGGACATTCAAACTATTATTTTTCCAAGTTCCAAAAAATTCCAGGAATTCCCAGAAGAGTTTTCACCCTTTTTTCTGTCGACTTCTCGTCCCACATTTTTCAACCCACTTTAACCGTTCCACCGTCAAATCATTCCTCTTAATCAGGACAAAAAACAAAATTGTTTTTTGAACTGGAAAAATTCCCGTTTTTCCCAAAGTTCCAGGAATTCCATAATACCATTTGTCAATTGAAAATGTTGCTACTTCAACATTTCTTGACCGATTTGAAAAATTCCAACAACAACAACCATTAACTCATTCAGAACATTCAAGTTTTTTTTAGCAATCTCAAAAAAATTCCCGCTTTTCCCGAAATTCCGTAATACCATTTCTAAATTAAAAACTGTTACTACTTCAACATTTCGTCACCAATTTAAACGATTCCAACGCCAACCATTACAGCTCATGTTCCTAATCATTTTTTTTTTAAACCTCACTTTTCCCCAAATTCCCAAATTTCCAGGAAGTTCACATTGAAATTGAGTGGGACATTTGTCCAAGTTGCCCATTTCCCACATTTTTCAAACTATTCAAACTATTCCCCCTTCAACACATTCCACTCATCTTGGACATTCAAACTATCATTTTCCCAAGTTCCAAAAAATTCCAGGAATTTCTAGAATTCTCCATTTTCAAAACCCATATTCACCCTTTTTTTTGGCGACTTCTCCTCCCACATTTTTTACACCCACTTCAACTGTTCCACCGTCAAAACATTCCTCTTTATCAGGACAAAAAATAAAGTTGTTTTTTAACTAGAAAAATTTCCCGAAATTCCGTAATACCATTTCTCAATTAAAAAAACTGTTAGTACTTCAACATTTCTTGCCCGATTCAAACAATTCCAACACCAACTAATTCAGCTCATTCAGGACATTCATGCTCTTAATAATTTTCAAAAAAATTCTCGTTTTTCCCAAAATTCCCAACTTTCCAGGAAGTTCCAATTGAAGTCAATGGGACATTTTTCAACTTATTCAAACCATTCCAACATCAACATATTCCACTCATCCTGGACATTCAATCTAACACTTTCCCAAGATCCAAATCAAACTCCGGTTTTCCTGGAAATTCAAATTCTTCAACATTGAAACCATTCCAACATTCAAACTATTCTTACCTTCATACTACATTCTGTCAGCATGTCAGTTCAACTTCAGAATTTGAGTATTCACACGCATTTCCTTCAGGAATTGCCTCAACTAGTTGTTTTTTTCCTTCTTTTGCACCATGACTAGGAAAGGTTGTTTGCATTGGATCATACAAGTGAATAATTGCTACATTCAGAGCATAATTCAAGGACAATGACGTGATAAACTCATATTGCCCACAATATTTCAACACCAAAGAGTATAAAAATACAATCTCCCTGCAGGCAAGATTCCTTATTTTCTACTAAGGGGTACTGCTTCAGGGCGGTTTTTATATAATCCTACGATTAAAAATTCTGTTTGCGTTCCACATGATCTCTGCTTTTCATGAGTCACCAGTGTGCACAATTTACATGCAAACTTTGCCATTTTTCAACATCCCCCACATTTTGTCCAATACAGCAGATTGTTACGGTTTTTAATTTAGTTTTAGTCATAGTCTTTTGTTGAAAATGTATATAAACTGTAGTCTAATTTTAGTCTTTGATTGTATACTTCGGACCATAAGGCGCACCGGATTATCAAAGGCACTGCCTGTGAGCGGGTCTTTTCAGGTCTATTTTCATAAAAAAGGTGCATTAAAGAAGTCATTATGATAATTTGTGTAAATGTAAAAGACTTCCTTGTGGTCTACATAACATATAATGGTGGTTCTTTGGTCAAAATGTTGCATAGATTATGTTTTACAGACCATCTTCAACTCACTTTCTGCAGTCTTATTTACGTGCCTCCACTTCGACAGCATCTTCTCCCCGCCAGCGGTAGTTTTACGACAGAAATACGTTAGAACCGTACGTTACTTTATATTAGAAATGGCAACAGCAGAGGATGAATGCCCCATAAGAGGAAAGAGTAAAAGAAGGAGCTTATTGACTACAATGGCGGACGCGCGCACATTTTCGGGACTTATGCAGATCACAAATACACATCAGGTAAGAAAAGTTTGTTTTGCCTAATATTGTGAAAGAAAACACTAGATAATGTCTGCTAATAGGTGCTATTTTGGGGTCCTTATACACACCATAATAATACCCTTATGATGAAACACAGTACGTCTGACTATGGTAGCCGTAATGCTCCGACAATCTATCAAAAAGTTGTTTTTGCATAATATTACGAAGCAAAATGCCAGATATGTCTGCTAATAGGCAACATTTTGTGGTCCTTATACACACACCAAAATAATACCGTATGTTGAAGCACAGTACGTCTGACTGTGGTAGCCATAATGCTCCGAACATCCATCAAAACGTTGTTTTTGCATAACATTGCAAAACAAAATGCCAGATATGTCTGCTAATAGGTGCCATTTTGCGGTCCTTATACACACACAATAGTAATATTCGCATGTGGAAGCACAGTATGTCTGACTATGGTAGCTGTAATGCTCCGAACATCCATCAAAAAGTTGCTTTTGCATAATATTGCGAAACAAAATGCCAGATATGTCTGCTAATAGGTGCCATTTTGCGGTCCTTATACACACACCATAATAATACCCGTATGTTGACGCACAGTACGTCTGACTATGGTAGCCGTAACGGTCCGACCATCCATTAAAAATATGTTTTTGCATAATATTGCCAAACAAAACGCCAGATATGTCTACCAATAAGTGCCATTTTGGGGTCCTTATACATGCACCATAATAATACCGTATGTTGAAGCGCAGTGCGTCTGACTATGGTATCCGTAATGCTCCGAAAATCCATCAAAAATATGTTTTTGCATAATATAGCGAAACAAAACGGCAGTCATGTCTGCTAATAGGTGACATTTTTCGGTCTTTATACACGCACCCTAATAATACTGTATGTTGAAGCACAGTACGTCTGACTATGGTAGCCGTAATGCTCCGACCATCCATCAAAAATATATTTTTGCATAATATAGCGAAACAAAATGCCAGAAATGTCTGCTATTAGGTGCCATTTTGCGGTCCTTATACACACACCATAATAATACCTGTATGTTGAAGCACAGTACGTCTGACTATGGTAGCCGTAATGCTCCGACCATCCATCAAAAAGTTGTTTTTGCATAATATTATGAAACAAAACGCCAGATATGTCTGCTAATAGGTGCCATTTTGTGGTCCTTATACACACATCATAATAATACCCGTATAATGAAGCACAGTACGTCTGACAATGGTAGCCATAATGCTCCGAACATCCATCAAAACGTTCTTTTTGCATAATATTGCGAAACAAAATGCCAGATATGTCTGCTAATAGGTGCCATTTTGCGGTCCTTATACACACACACACACACCATAATAATACCGTATGTTGAAGCGCAGTACGTCTGACTATGGTAGCAGTAATGCTCCGACCATCCATCAAAACGTTGTTTTTGCATAATATTGCGAAACAAAATACCGGATATGTCTGCTAATAGGTGCCATTTTGCAGTCCTTATACACACACCATAATAATACCCGTATGTTGAAGCACAGTACGTCTGACTATGATAGTAGCCGTAATACTCCGAACATCCATCAAAAATATGTTTTTGCATAATATTGCGAATCAAAATGCCAGATATGTCTGCTAATAGTTGCCATTTTGCGGTCCTTTTACACACAAACCATAATAATACCTGTATGTTGAAGCACCGTACGTCTGACTATGGTAGCCGTAATACTGCAAATATCTATCAAAACATACTTTTTGCATGATATTGCGAAACAAAATGCCAGATATGTCTGCTAATAGGTGCCACTTTGCGGTCTTTATACACACACACCATAATACCGTATGTTGAAGCGCAGTACGTCTAACTATGGAGGCTGTAATGCTCCGACCATCCATCAAAAATATGTTTTTGCATAATATAGAGAAACAAAACGCCAGATATGTCTGCTATTAGGTGCCATTTTGCAGTCCTTATACACACACCATAATAATACCCATATGTTGAAGCACAGTACGTCTGACTATGGTAGCCGTAATGCTCCGACCATTCATCAAGCAATGCGGCTTCATTGTTACCAAAGTCGTACTAAAACATTTTGACAGATTTTTGAGCGCCATGTGTAATGTTCTATATTCTCAATAAAACGTCAAAGTTTTGGTGTTGCTTGCTTACGGGTACTTGCTAGCGTCATTTATAGAACAGGCGTCACCCTGCAGTCCACACGTATCACTTGTGTGACTGCCATCTACTGGTCACACTTATCATTACACCATGTACCAAATAAATTAGCTTCAAGGTCGGTAAGCACAACCAGAATAAATACGTACATGAGGCGCACTGGGTTATAAGGTTATTTTTGACACAATAAAAGGATTTTAAGTGTGCCTAAATCAAACTTTCTCAGTATCTCTGTCTGTGTGATATGAAAACTACTTGTTGAATTCAAAACATGAAGAGCGTCAGCGAAGAAAAAAATCCATAAACTCGCTGCGCTGTATTATGAGCCGCTGGGTCCAAAGCGTAGAAAAAAGTAGCGTTTTTATAGTCTGGAATGAAAAATAGATATTAAAACGAAAGCAAATGTATGTCGGAGGCAAAAGGCTCAGTCTCAGCAACCACATCAGTTTTATGTAGCGCACTTCCGGTCCAGGGTCACAGGTGCGCTGTAGGCTATCCCAGCTGACCTTAATGGAAGGTGAAGTCTACCCGGTACTAGTGTAGTATTGCGGTACTAATGAAACAAAAACGGTACTATACTCTGTTTGAAAGGTACCGGTTCCCGGGCATGACATTGCTGGTTTTACGAGCAGAGGAGCATGTTCGGCACCGCACACACACAGAGTACTTACAAGCAGACACATGTGTAGACAGAAAAGGGAGAATGGATGCATTTTGGTGTGAAAAGTAAAGATAAAGGTGAAGTTATAACCAATGTTCCCTCTAAGGTGCACGCCTGTGCAATTGCGCACTGCTCAAGCGTCCTCTGCACACGGCAAATCTATGCCCCGCACAAAATCAAATAAAAAATAAGCTCATAACAATTTTCGACACGACACGGACACAACAGAGAAAACAGTTTTCGTCATCATTGTTCAAATATTGTAACGTGTGTCGAGACGCTTTGAGGACATGAATTCCATCGATGACTTTACTGAGCAAAACTCTTTATTTTTCGGCCATAAACACATCACCAAAACAATAGTAAAAAAAAATTATACCTAGCAAAACTGGTCATTTTCTGCAGTACAAACCAGACCAAAACCAACTTTGTTATATCAACAGCAGCCGCTCGCTCTTTCTCACTTGCGCCAACAATTAGCCAGTGATGCGTTTACAGCCACACAAAAAGTCGGACAACTCCAACACCACACATAAAGTGTAATTTCAGGTCGTTACACTATGATTTACCAATCAAATGTGTGCTTATTCTAGTGTCATTTATTAGGAATCTTAATTTATAAATAATAATCATGAAATGCTGTTGGTATATTAAATAAATACTAATAAAAATATATTTTTTACAAACAGGAAGTTGCAGGAATGTACACATAATACCCTGCTTACATCTCATTGTGCAACATGTGAATGTTTTAATGGGAACTAAATGCAATGTCTGAAAGGGGTACAAATTATTTCCAAAGCAGGACCTCCACCCAGACAAACAATACAAGTACAAAGTTCATGAAAAACAATATTTTTTGTTATTGTCATTGTGAGTGGGCCTAAACACTTCTTTTAGAAAATAACCTCATGGAAATGACTGCTGTCATTTGATTATAATAATGAGAGAATGTTGTCTGTCTATCTGTGTTGGCCCTGCGATGAGGTGGGGACTTGTCCAGGGTGTACCCCGCCTTCCGGTCGAATGCAGCTGAGATAGGCTCCAGCACCCCCCGCGACCCCGAAAGGGACAAGCGGTAGAAAATGGATGGATGGATGGAGATTGAACTTGTTATTTAGTCAGGTTTGGGACAGGTGTGCTGCTGGTGTAGCCACAGTGTGCACGTCTGATGTTGCTCACATGGGCTCCACTGCATGCTCAGGGAGTTTTTGCGTTTGCTCACACACATGAACAATTAGAGGGAACATTGGTTATAACACTGAAACACCCTCAGGAAGAGGTGCTTTAAGACATGGCTAGCTTGGGGAGCGGTATAGCTTGGTTGGTAGAGTGGACGGGCCAGCAACTTGAGGGTCCCAGGTCTGATCCCCGCTTCCGCCATCCTAGTCACTACCGTTGTGTCCTTGGGCAAGACACTTTACCCATCTGCTCCCAGTGCCACCCACACTGGTTAAATGCAACTTAGATATTGGGTTTCACTATGTAAAGCGCTATGAGTCACTAGAGAAAAGCGCTATATAAATATAATTCACTTCACTTCACGAGCTAGTAAGCGGCTAACATCCATCCGCAGTCGGCAGTGTTTTAGCTACTTCTAAATCGCTAATCCTCGCCTCCATGGCGACAAATAAAGTACGTTTCTAACATGTAGCATTATCACTGGAGGACGAAGAATAGCTAAACATGCTTCACTACACACCGTAGGAGGATACAATAGCTCACCGGCGTCACAATGTAAACAAATTCCATGGGTGGATCTGCACCTGACATCCACTGTAATGATACCAAGTACAAGAGCGTATTTAGTCGATACTACTATGATTATATCAATATTTTTTATAGTCACAAAATCTTTTTTCCTTTTTCTAAAATTCATATTATGTTTATAAAGTCAGTAAATACGTCCCTGGACACATGAGGACTTTGAATATGACCAATGTATGATCCTGTAACTACAAACCCTGTTTCCATATGAGTTGGGAAATTGTGTTAGATGTAAATATAAACGGAATACAATGATTTGCAAATCATTTTCAATCCATATTCAGTTGAATATGCTACCAAGACAACATATTTGATGTTCAAACTGATAAACCTTTTGGCAAATAATCATTAACTTTAGAATTTGATGCCAGCAACACGTGACAAAGAAGTT
Source organism: Nerophis lumbriciformis (assembly GCF_033978685.3). Taxonomy (NCBI): domain Eukaryota; kingdom Metazoa; phylum Chordata; class Actinopteri; order Syngnathiformes; family Syngnathidae; genus Nerophis; species Nerophis lumbriciformis. The sequence goes on from NC_084570.2 coordinate 33,478,215, forward strand.
GGGAAAGGTGGCAATAAATACTGATAAAGTTGAGGAATGCTCATCAAACATTTATTTGGAACATCCCACAGGTGAACAGGCAAATTGGGAACAGGTGGGTGCCATGATTGGGTATAAAAACAGCTTCCCAAAAAATGCTCAGTCTTTCACAAGAAAGGATGGGGCGAGGTACACCCCTTTGTCCACAACTGCGTGAGCAAATAGTCAAACAGTTTAAGAACAACGTTTCTCAAAGTGTAATTGCAAGAAATTGAGGGATTTCAACATCTACGGTCCATAATATCATCAAAAGGTTCAGAGAATCTGGAGAAATCACTGCACGTAAGCGGCATGGCCGGAAACCAACATTGAATGACCGTGACCTTCGATCCCTCGGACGGCACTGTATCAAAAACCAACATCAATCTCTGAAGGATATCACCACATGGGCTCAGGAACACTTCAGAAAACCACTGTCACTAAATACAGTTTGTCGCTACATCTGTAGGTGCAAGTTAAAGCTCTACTATGCAAAGCGAAAGCCATTCATCAACAACATCCAGAAACGCCGCCGGCTTCTCTGGGCCCGAGATCATCTAAGATGGACTCATGCAAAGTGGAAAAGTGTTCTGTGGTCTGACGAGTCCACATTTCAAATTGTTTTTGGAAATATTCGACATCGTGTCATCCGGACCAAAGGGGAAGCGAACCATCCAGACTGTTATCGACGCAAAGTTCAAAAGCCAGCATCTGTGATGGTATGGGGGTGCATTAGTGCCCAAGGCATGGGTAACTTACACATCTGTGAAGGCACCATTAATGCTGAAAGGTACATACAGGTTTTGGAACAACATATGCTGCCATCTAAGCGCTGTCTTTTTCATGGACGCCCCTGCTTATTTCAGCAAGACAATGCCAAGCCACATTCAGCACATGTTACAGCGTGGCTTCGTAAAATAAGAGTGCGGGTACTTTCCTGGCCCGCCTGCAGTCCAGACCTGTCTCCCATCTAAAATATGACAGCGGAGACCCCGAACTGTTGAACGACTGAAGCTCTACATAAAACAAGAATGGGAAAGAATTCCACTTTCAAAGCTTCAAGAATTAGTTTTCTCAGTTCCCAATCGTTTATTGAGTGTTGTTAAAAGAAAAGGTGATGTAACACAGTGGTGAACATGCCCTTTCCCAACTACTTTGGCACGTGTTGCAGCCATGAAATTCTAAGTTAATTATTATTTGCAAAAAAAAAAAAAGTTTATGAGTTTGAACATCAAATATGTTGTCTTTGTAGTGCATTCAATTGAATATGAGTTGAAAAGGATTTGCAAATCATTGTATTCCGTCTATATTTACATCTAACACAATTTCCCAACTCATATGGAAACGGGGTTTGTACTTGGTATCGGATCGATACCTAAATGTGTGGAATCATCCAACACTAATGTAAAGTATCAAAGAAGAGAAGAATAAGTGATTATTACATTTTAACAGAAGTGTAGATAGAACATGTTAAAACAGAAAATAAGCAGATATTAACAGTAAATGAACAAGTAGATTAATAATCAATTTTTTCAGTTTGTCCCTTATAATGTCGACAAAATAATAGGTAGATAAATGACACAATATGTTACTGCATATGTCAGGAGACTAATTAGGAGTCTTTGTTTGTTTACTTACTACTAAAAGACAAGTTGTCTAGTATGTTCACTATTTTATTTAAGGACTAAATTACAATAATAAACATATGTTTCATGTACCCTAAGATTTTTTGTTCAAATAAAGACAACAATGAAATTCTTTGTGGTCCCCTTTATTTAGAAAAGTATTGAGAAGTATCAAAATACACTTTGGTACCAGTACCAAAATATTGGTACGGGGACAACCCTACCCTGGACCGGTCCCCGGTAGGTCACATGACACAGACAATTCTCAATAGTTAGAAGCTACAATGTTGCACTGTGGTATACATGTAAACTCCGCACCGAGAGATCTGGGCTTGGAGTGCCACACACCAGGCTGTGAGGCAGACGTGCTAACCACGCTAAGCTAGACCTGCACCGCCACAAATGTGTTTGCATAAATGCATGCATGGTATGACATCCAGCGAAGTGTCGTGTAGACCTCTCCTAATGAAAATCAGGGTTTTCTGCCGGCTGACAAAGAAACACGCAGAGAAACTCCTTGTAATCTTTGGACTGCATTCAATGACGGACCACCCACCAGCGTGGGTGTCATCAGTATCAGACACTTCCCTGCATTCTTCTGCTATTCTGGCTCTCCAATTCCACCCCCACGGCACACACACTCACTACTCGGCAAAGAAAATAACAATAATCACTTTTATTTGTGGGAAGAGGTGCAGTTGTTGGTACGTGGAGGTTTGGTAAGAACTTATATGAAGATGTTAGCTTTTCATGAGTCTCTTAAAGAGATATACACTCATTTAAGTCGGGTCGCGGGGGCAGCAGTCTAAGCAGAGCGGCCCAGACTTCCCTCTCCCCACATACTTCGTCCAACATTTTCCAGACTTTATATTTCCCACTAGGGTTGTCCCGATATCAATATGTTGATACCGGTACCAAAATGTATTTTGATACTTTTTGGTACTTTTCTAAATAAAGGGCACCACAAAAAATGGCTTAATTTGAACAAAAAATCTTAGGGTACATGAAACATATGTTTATTATTGCAATTTAGTCCTTAAATAAAATAGTGAACATACTAGACAACTTGTCTTTTAGTAGTAAGTAAACAAACAAAGACTCCTAATTAGTCTGCTGACGTATGCAGTAACATATTGTGTCATTTATCTACCTATTATTTTGTCTACATTATGAGGGACAACATGTAAAAAATAATTATTAATCGACTTGTTCATTTATTGTTAATATCTGCTTATTTTCTGTTTTAACATGTTCTATCTACACTTCTGTTAAAATGTAATAATCACTTATTCTTCTCTTCTTTGATACTTTACATTAGTTTTGGATGATACCACACATTTAGGTATCGATCCGATACCAAGTAGTTACAGGATCATACATTGGTCATGTTCAGGATCATACATTGGTCATGTTCAGGGACGTATTTACTGACTTTATAAACATAATATGAATTTTTTAAAATGGAAAAAAGATTTTCTGACGATAAAAAATATCAATGTAATCATAGTAGTATTTACTAGATACACTCTTGTACTTGGTATCATTACAGTGGATGTCAGGTATAGATCCACCCATGGCATTTGTTTACATTGTGACGCCGGTGAGCTATTGTATCCTCCTACGGTGTGTAGTGAAGCATCTTTAGCTATTCCTCGTCCTCCAGTGATAATGCTACATGTAAGAAACGTACTTTATTTGTCGCCATGGAGGCCAGGATTAGTGATTTAGAAGTAGCTAAAACACTGTCGACTGTGGATGGATACACTTTTGTTAAAATTAAATAATCACTTTTTCTTCTGTTGTTTGATACTCTACATTAGTTTTGGATGATTGAATAGCTAGCTTGTGGTAGCCACTTCCTTCTTCATTTACGGATATCTGGTCAACTTCCTTTGTTTTCATAATCGAACTGCGTATGCGAGTGACGTTGGGGCCCACATTGAAGTCACATTGGAGCCACACTGGAGTCACTTTGGGACCACATTGGAGACACATTGGAGCCAAATTGGAGTCACATTGGGGCCACATTGGGGCCATATTGGAGTCACATTGGGGCCACATTGGGGCCACATTGGAGTCACATTGGAGTCACATTGGAGCCACATTGGAGCCACATTGGACTCACATTGGAGCCACATTGGAGCCACATTGGAGCCACACTGGCGACACATTGGAGACACATTGGGGCCATATTGGAGTCACATTGGAGTTACATTGGGGCCACATTGGGGCCACATTGGAGTCACATTGGAGCCACATTGGAGTCACAATGGACTCACATTGGAGACACATTAGAGCCACATTGGAGTCACATTGGGGCCACATTGGAGCCACATTGGAGTCACATTGGAGTCACATTTGAGTCACATTGGGGCCACATTAGAGTCACATTGGAGCCACATTGGAGTCACATTGGAGTCACATTGGGGCCACATTGGAGCCACATTGGAGTCACATTGGAGCCACATTGGAGTCACATTGGAGGCACATTGGGGCCACATTGGGGCCACATTGGAGTCACATTGGAGCCACATTGGAGTCACATTGGACTCACATTGGAGACACATTGGAGTCACATTGGAGCCACATTGGAGTCACATTGGAGCCACATTGGAGTCACATTGGGGCCACAATGGGGCCACATTGGAGCCACATTAGAGCCACATTGGAGTCACATTGGGGCCACATTGGAGCCACATTGGAGTCACATTGGAGTCACATTGGAGTCACATTAGAGTCACATTGGAGCCACATTGGAGTCACATTGGGGCCACATTGGAGCCACATTGGGGCCACATTGGAGTCACATTGGAGCCACATTGGAGTCACATTGGAGGCACATTGGAGCCACATTGGAGTCACACTGGAGTCACATTGGAGTCACATTGGGGCCACATTGGAGCCACATTGGAATCACAATGGAGCCCCATTGGAGCCAGATTGGAGTCCCATTGGAGTCCCATTGAATCCACATTGGAGCCAGATTGGAGCCACATTGGAGTCACACTGGAGTCACACTGGAGTCACACTGGGGCCACATTGGGGTCACATTGGAGTCACATTGGAGCCACATTGGGGCCACATTGGAGCCACATTGGAGACAGATTGGAGTCACATTGGAGTCCCATTGAAGCCACTTTGGAGCCAGATTGGAGCCACATTGGAGTCACATTGGAGCCACATTGGGGCCACATTGGGGCCTGTGTGTGTTTACACTGCAGTCTGATAAAAATCATATTTTACTTGTTAAATCAGCTGGAACAAATCCTATTGGGACACTTGGACCTGCATGGTTATTGCACATACATGTTATTATTGTATATACATGTTATTATTGTATATACATGTTATTATTGCACATACATGTTATTATTGCATATGCATGTTATTATTGCACATATACATGTTATTATTGCGTATGCATGTTATTATTGCACATATACATGTTATTATTGCATATGCATGTTATTATTGCATATGCATGTTATTATTGCATATACAGTACATGTTATTATTGTATGTACATGTTATTATTGCATATACATGTTATTATTGTATATACATGTTATTATTGCATATACATGTTATTATTGTATATACATGTTATTATTGCACATACATGTTATTATTGCATATACAGTACATATTATTATTGTATATACATGTTATTATTGTATATACATGTTAGTATTGCATATACATGTTATTATTGCACATAGGACGGCGTGGCGCAGTAGAAGAGTGGCTGTGCGCGACCCGAGGGTCCCTGGTTCAATCCCCACCTAGTACCAACCTCGTCATGTCCGTTGTGTCCTGAGCAAGACACTTCACCCTTGCTCCTGATGGGTGCTGGTTAGCGCCTTGCATGGCAGCTCCCTCCATCAGTGTGTGAATGTGTGTGTGAATGGGTAAATGTGGAAGTAGTGTCAAAGCGCTTTGAGTACCTTGAAGGTAGAAAAGCGCTATTTAAGTACAACCCATTTATCATTTATACATGTTATTATTGCACATACATGTTATTATTGCATATGCATGTTATTGCATATACAGTACATGTTATTATTGTATATACATGTTATTATTGCATATACATGTTATTATTGTATATACATGTTATTATTGCATATACATGTTATTATTGCACATATACATGTTATTATTGCATATACATGTTATTATCGTATATACATGTTAGTATTGCATATACATGTTATTATTGCACATATACATATTATTGCATATGCATGTTATTATTGCATATACATGTTATTATTGTATATACATGTTATTATTGCATATACCGTATTTTTCCGACTATAAGTCGCATTTTTTTTCATAGTTTGGCCGGGTGTGCGACTTATAGTCAGGAGCGACTTATGTGTGAAATTATTAACACATTACCGTAAAATATCAAATAATATTATTTAGCTCATTCACGTAAGAGACTAGACGTATATAATTTCATGGAATTTACCGATTAGGAGTGACAGATTGTTTGGTAAACGTATAGCATGTTCTATATGTTATAGTTATTTGAATGACTCTTACCATAATATGTTACGTTAACATACCAGGCACGTTCTCAGTTGGTTATTTATGCGTCATATAACGTACACTTATTCAGCCTGTTGTTCACTATTCTTTATTTATTTTAAATTGCCCTTCAAATGTCTATTCTTGGTGTTGGGTTTTATCAAATAAATTTCCCCAAAAAATGTGACTTATACTCCAGTGCGACTTATATAAGTTTTTTTCCTTCTTTATTATGCATTTTCTGCCGGTGCGACTTATACTCCGGAGCGACTTATAGTCCGAAAAATACGGTACATGTTATTATTGCATATACATGTTATTATTGTATATACAGGTACATGTTATTATTGCATATACAGTACATGTTAATATTGCATATACATGTTATTATTGCACATATACATGTTATTATTGCATATGCATGTTATTATTGCATAGACATGTTAATATTGCATATACATATTATTGCACATATACATGTTATTATTGCATATGCATGTTATTATTGCATATACATGTTATTATTGCATGTACATGTTATTATTGCACATATACATGGTATTATTGCATATGCATGTTATTATTGCATATACATGTTATTGTATATACATGTTATTATTGCATATGCACGTTATTATTGCACATATACATGTTATTATTGCATATACTGTACATGTTATTTTTGCACATATACATGTTATTATTGCATGTACATGTTATCATTGCATGTACATGTTATTATTGCATATACATGTTATTATTGCATCTACATGTTATTATTGCAGAGACTGCAGTCTAGATTTGAAGTCTACATCACTGTTGATGACTTTTCTTTTAAATAAGAAGACACAAAACAAATATTTTGCCTTCACAGATGTGTGAGACAACCCAGTTATTTAAATCATTATCATGTTTTCAGGAGGCCAGATGGGATAGTCCACTGACACACAAACACCCAAACACCATATGTGCACCTCCACTCCCTCGCTACACACCACTTCCACACATATAACATATTCCCCACTACAGACCACTTCCACACAAATATAACATATTCCCCACTACAGACCACTTCCACACATTTATAACATATTCCCCACTAGAGACCACTTCCACACATATAACATATTCCCCACTAGAGACCACTTTATCATCCTCCTCCTCCACTAACGCCCACATCTGGAGTAGACTGCAGGAAGTTTTAAAACTTTAGTCCAGGGGTGTCCAAAGTTTTTGACTTGGGGGCCGCATAATATATGCATGTGTATATGTATGTATGTATGTACATGTATTTATGTATGTATGTATAAATGTATATACATGCATGTGTATATGTATGTATGTATGTATGTATGTATGTACAAACCCCGTTTCCATATGAGTTGGGAAATTGTGTTAGATGTAAATATAAACGGAATACAATGATTTGCAAATCTTTTTCAACCCATATTCAATTGAATGCACTACAAAGACAAGATATTTGATGTTCCAAAAGCTCATAAATTTTATTTATTTTTTGCAAATAATATTTAACTTAGAATTTCATGGCTGCAACACGTGCCAAAGTAGTTGGGAAAGGGCATGTTCACCACTGTGTTACATCACCTTTTCTTTTAACAACACTCAATAAATAATTGGGAACTGAGGAAACTAATTGTTGAAGCTTTGAAAGTGGAATTCTTTCCCATTCTTGTTTTATGTAGAGCTTCAGTCGTGCAACAGTCCGGGGTCTCCGCTGTCGTATTTTACGCTTCATAATGCGCCACACATTTTCGATGGGAGACAGGTCTGGACTGCAGGCGGACCAGGAAAGTACCCGCACTCTTTTTTTACGAAGCTACGCTGTTGTAACACGTGCTGAATGTGGCTTGGCATTGTCTTGCTGAAATAAGCAGGGGCGTCCATGAAAAAAACGGCGCTTAGATGGCAGCATATGTTGTTCCAAAACCTGTATGTACCTTTCAGCATTAATGGTGCCTTCACAAATGTGTAAGTTACCCATGCCTTGGGCACGAATGCACCCCCATACCATCACAGATGCTGGCTTTTGAACTTTGCGTCGATAACAGTCTGGATGGTTCGCTTCCCCTTTGGTCCAGATGACACGATGTCGAATATTTCCAAAAGCAATTTGAAATGTGGACTCGTCAGACCACAGAACACTTTTCTACTTTGCATCAGTCCATCTTAGATGATCTCGGGCCCAGAGAAGCCGGCAGTGTTTCTGGATGTTGTTAGAGCTTTAACTTGCACTTAGAGATGTAGCGACAAACTGTATTTAGTGACAGTGGTTTTCTGAAGTGTTCCTGAGCCCATGTGGTGATATCCTTAAGAGATTGATGTTGGTTTTTGATACAGTGCCGTCCGAGGGATCGAAGGCCACGGTCATTCAATGTTGGTTTCCGGCCATGCCGCTTACGTGCAGTGATTTCTCCAGATTCTCTGAACCTTTTGATGATATTATGGACCGTAGATGTTGAAATCCCTAAATTTTTGCAATTGCACTTTGAGAAACCTTGTTCTTAAACTGTTTGACTATTTGCTCACACAGTTGTAGACAAAAGGGTGTACCTCGCCCCATCCTTTCTTGTGAAAGACTGAGCATTTTTTGGGAAGCTGTTTTTATTCCAATCATGGCACCCACTTGTTCCCAATTAGCCTGCACACCTGTGGGATGTTACAAATAAGTGTTTGATGAGCATTCCTCAACTTTATCAGTATTTATTGCCACCTTTCCCAAATTCTTTGTCACGTGTTGCTGGCATCAAATTCTAAAGTTAATGATTATTTGCAAAAAAAAAAAATGTTTATCAGTTTGAACATCAATCATGTTGTCTTTGTAGCATATTCAACTGAATATGGGTTGAAAATGATTTGCAAATCATTGTATTCCGTTTATATTTACATCTTACACAATTTCCCAACTCATATGGAAACAAGATTTGTATATATGTATATGTGTGTATATACATGCATGCGTAAATGTATGTTTGTATATATGTATATGTGTGTATATACATGCATGTGTATATATGTATGTGTGTATATAATGCATGTGTGTATGTATGTATATATGCATATGTGTGTATATAATGCATGTGTAAATGTATGTATGTATGTATATATGTATGTGTATATATATATGCATGTGTATATTTATGTATATTTTGTATATGTATTTATGTATGTGTATATGTATATATGTTTGTATATATGTATGTGTATATATATGCATGTGTATATGTATGTATATTTTGTAAATGTATATATGTATGTGTATATGTATAAATAATGTGTATATGTATATATGTATGTGCATATGTGTATGTGTATCTGTATGTACATATGTGTATGTGTATATGTATATATGTATGTGTATATGTATAGGTATAAATGTATGTGTATATGTATGTATGTTTGTATGTGTGTGTATATGTATATGTGTATATGTACAGTACGTGTATGTGTTTATGTATATATGTATGTGCATATGTATATATATGTATGTGTATGTGTGTGTATATGTATATGTGTATATGCATTTATGTACAGTATGTGTATGTGTTTATGTATATATGTATGTATTAGGGGTGTAACGGTACACAAACATATCGGTTCGGTACGTACCTCGGTTCAGAGGTCTCGGTTCTGTTCATTTTCAGTACAGTAAGAAAGCAACAAAATATAAATGTTTTGGTTATTCATTTACCAAATTTGTAAACAATGGCTTTATCCTTTTAACATTGGGAACACTATAATAATTCTGCCCACGTTAATCAACATTAAACTGCCTCAAGTTGTGGCTCAGATTAAATACAATGACAAAACCTTTCTTCTACATACAAAAAGTGCAACATTAAACAGTTTCAAGTCAACTCATAATGCTGAATTTATTACAGCATTTGGGAAGCCTGTAGTTGATTTTGATCTCACACACACACACACACACACACACACACACACACACACACACACACACACACACACACACACACACACACACACACACACACACACACACACACACACACCACAAAATGAGCTAACGTTACGCTAAAAGCGAATTAGCCTTCACTTCAAGCCAGGACTGCGAGCGAGCTAAGCTGCAGTTTGTTTCTAGAAGGTCAACGGGCTCATAGTGATGTTACTAGTAGTTGACTGGGAGGTGTTTATTTTAATTTGGGGAGAGTCCGCTGCATCATGCTCACCTGCTAAACACCTATCTGCTCACCCCACCGCAGAAGCACTGACTCCATGCGCTCTGAATACGCACTGCTGATTGGCTGTTACCGCTATGGTTGTAACCAATCAGATGGTTGTGTGGGTGGGACAATGCTGGGTGCTGTGTAGAAGACAGAGGCAGAAAGCGGAGCAGCTTGTTAAGACTTTAGCTTCAAATGTTCGTGTGGAAACTCGTTCGGTACACCACCGAACCGAACCGGAACCCCCGTACCGAAACGGTTCAATACAAAACACGTACCGTTACACCCTTAGTATGTATATAAACATACATATGTATATACTGTATTTGTGTATATATGCATGTATGTATGTATACATATATATATATATATATATATATATATATATATATATATATATATATATATATATATATATGTATATATATATATATACACACATTTCTATGTGTATATGTATATATGTATAGGTATGTATGTATGTGTATATTTATATATGTATGTATGTGTGTGTATATGTATATGTACAGTATGTGTTTATGTATATACTGTATGTATGTGTATATGTATATATATGTGTGTAAAAGTGTAAATGTATGCATGTGTGTGTATATGTATATGTATATATATATATATATGTATGTGCAAATGTGTAAATGTATGTATGTGTGTATATGTATATGTACAGTATGTGTATGTATTTATGTATATATGTATGTATGCATGTTTATATAAATATATACGTATATATTTGTGTATATATGCATGTGTATATGTATGTATGTATACAAATGTGTGTGTGTATATATATATATACATATATACATATATATATACATGTATAAATATATATATATATATATATATATATATATATATACGTGTAAATGTGTACGTGTGTATATGTAAATGTCTACATATTATATTAGTATCATGTATATATAATTAATATTTAATAATTTAATAAGTTCGACTTCTAATTTGTTTACTTCCGTGACAACCTCCTTCAAGTGTAATCAATCAGAGATATCAAGCAGCTTAAAATGCGCCTGACATGGAAAGTGTGTGGAGAATGTTTTGTATTATTTTTCCCATCATGCTTTGTAACAGGGTGTAATGTAAATTGGTGTAATTTTGATTTTTTTTTTAATGGTGCGTGGGTGTTTTTTTATGATGTCCACAAAGTTCAGTGAGCAGGTTGTGTTACGTGTGACTGTGTCTGTTGACCTTTTTTGTTTTTGCACCATGACTAGGGAAGGTTGTTCGCATACTTACATTCAGAGAATAATTAATTTACTTACATTGTCCACTAGATGGCATCATCAAAACTGGCCATTAAAACATAATGCAATCTCACTGCGACATTGTTGTCAACAGCTACTGCGCTTCGTGGACAGGATGAAACATGCGGAGGAGGAGGCGGAGGCAGCAACAAAAGACAAACAGAAAGTGGAACAAGGGCAGCTTGATGAGATGGCAACAGCAGGATGATAAAACTGGGATGTGACCCAATGACCTTAGGTGTGCTGTGGCTGATGGTTTGCCACTAGACGGGCGTGTTACTCTGCGACATAAAGAGAAGGATGGCCAAAATTGGAGTGCTTTAATAAAGCTTTGGCTTGACGTGCCGCAGTGACGTGGCCATGATGCCAAAGCTCCACTTGTGGCCAGATGACGTGGCCTTAATCTGCCCCTCGGGGTTTATTTACCATTTAGACACGTTAGCCTTAATGCAAAGCACAACTCTTCTCAAATTGTTGTCATTTTTTGCCTTCGGTGATAACACCATTTCGTAGCAGTATCATTCTAGCGTTGCAGTGGTGAAGACTTTATCTAAATCCGTTATTCCTTGAGGGGATTAATGGCTTGAAAAGGTTTCTCAGTGTTATATTCGCAGAGTAAAAAACCCTTTTTGTTCATTCTCAATGGAATGATGAAACAATGATATCATACAAAGAATCCTTTGTCTACACTGGTATCATAGGAGACGATATTGAATTAGAAAATCACTCCAATCTCCCAATAGTAAGTCAATCTGGATCCACAACTGACAAACCCCAACAAAAACAGGTCATTAGAATGATCTAACTTTTCAACCTTCATAACATATTTTGGATGATACATGGACTTAGAAGTCATGTCTGTATCGCTCTCACTGGCAAAACTACAAATGAACTGACTCGCTTTACGACATACGTCACGCCCCCTTTCCCCATTCGTTAAAAAGACGGAAGTCAATGCCAACGGTGACGTGCAAGCGTTCCATTTGTACTGGGAAGTCGGAATTTCCGAGTCCCTCGTCAGAATTTCTACTGGAACGGCCCTCGTTGTCGGATTTCCGACTCGGAAATAAGCAATTTGACCAGGAGCTGTGCACTGACATTATATATAAATATCGGGCGGTCTGAATACTGACATTTAGTATCTCTGTCATTAGTTGTACTTTCAAATGCCATAGCACAGCATTTACTTATATGACCCAATCCAAACAAACTTCCCTAGTCATGGTGAAAAAAAAAAATTAAGCCATTTTTGCGTTTGCCTTGTATGAATATAAACAGTTACTTTTGTGGTAAGCAAATGCTCTAAATAATATGCCAGGGGTGTCCAAACTATGGCCGGCGGGCCAAGTGCGGCAATTCAATTTGGCCCGTGAGTGTCAGGACTTGGTCCTTGGGCTTTGTTTTTCCGGAAAGTTGGCTCGGGCGAGACAGGAATGTGAGTACATGATTTAATATAAAGACAATAAAAAGGAAAAAACAAAAGGCGCTCACAGTGGAGGTACAAAACTTGGCTATAAACACAAAACTTGCACAAAGGCAGAAACTATGAACAATGAAACAAAAACACTAACTGTGGCATTAATAAACAAAAACTTACTTGGCATGGACTATGACGCAAGCAGCGTGAACTGGGCATGAAACTAAACATGGCATGAAGCAGAGTGTCAGGGGTGTGATGTTGCCAGACAGACAGCCTGGCAACTCCAAGCTTAAATAATAGTGACATGATTAGTGAAAACAGGTGCGTGACTCAAAACGTGAAACAGGTGCGTGACGTGACAGGTGAAAACTAATGGTTGCTATGGTGACAAAACAAGAGAGTGAAACCAGGAACTAAAAAGCGTCCAAAAAACAAACAGCACATGGCCAAACAAAAACATGATCAACACAGACATGACAGTGAGACTGTACGAGTTCAATAAGCAATTTGACTGACATTATATATAAATATCGGGCGTCACCATCTGGTGGCCGACAATAGTATCTCTGTCATTAGTTGTACTTTCAAATGCCATAGCACAGCATTTACTTATTTGACCCAATCCAAAACAAACTTCCCTAGTCATGGTGAAAAAAAAAATAAAGCCATTTTTGCGTTTGCCTTGTATGAATATAAACAGTTACTTTTGTGGTTAACAAATGCTCTAAATGATATGTCAGGGGTGTCCAAACTACGGCCCGTGGGCTTGAGTTCAATAGGCAATGTGACTGACATTATGTATAAATATCTGATTACTGACATTATGTCACCATCTGGTGGCCAACAAAAGTATCTCTCCCGTTAATTGTACTTTCACATGCCGTAGCACAGCATTTACTTATATGAATCAATCCAAACAAACTTCCCCAGTCATGATTAAAAAAAAAAATTAATTAATTAAAAATCATACAACACAAAAATTCAACAAACATTGTCACACATAACACAACCTGCTAATTTGTGGATACTATCAAAAAAATGTCCAATCAACGTAAACATTTTTAAATGACATCCATTTAAATCCATTACAAGGGATGATGGGAAAAACGCAAAACACTCTCTCCAAATGTTTTAAGACATTCTTGTGATATGCCTAAAGAAAGATGCTTTAAGGAAACTTTAAATGTCTTATTTTTTATACTTTGCATTTAAGTGGACTATTTACTGTAATTGACTAACATGTTGTGAAATGGAGTCGACTAAAACTCGACTCAATTAAGATGACTTAAGATCGACTAAAACTAAGACATTTTTTTAAACCAAAAAACTGATTAAAACTATACTGAAAACGGTTGTCACAATTAACACTGAGTCCATTCTTGTATTATTAATTCCTTTTAAAAGTTTATGCGATTAAAATTTGGTTTGCCTGATTTCACTGTTACCAAACAATTATTTGTGGAAGTGGAAATAGTGGAATGAAAACAAATAACAGTAACAGTGGCAACAACCATGAGTTTAGAAGAGCACCTTACAAAACTGGAACTAAACGCAATGATACAAACCCCAAAAGCAGTGAAGTTGTCACGTTGTGTGAATAGTAAATATAAACAGAATACAATGATTTGCAAATCCTTTTCAACTTATATTCAATTGAATAGACTGCAAAGACAAGATATTTCATGTTCACACTGAGAAACGTTGTTATTTTTTTTAGCTCATTTGGAATTTGATGCCTGCAACATGTTGCAAAAAATCTGGCACAAGTGGTAAAAAAGACAGAAAGTTGAGGAGTGTTCATCAAACACTTATTTGGAACATCCCACATGGGCTCAGGAACACTTCAGAAAACCACTGTCAGTAACTACAGTTGGTCACTACATCTGTAAGTGCAAGTTAAAACTCTACTATGCAAAGCCAAAGCCATTTATCAACAACACCTAGAAATGCCGCCGGCTTCGCTAGGCCCGAGCTTATCTAAGATGGACTGATGCAAAGTGGAAAAGTGTTCTGTGATCTGACGAGTCCACATTTCAAATTGTTTTTTGGAAACTACGGAACAAAGAGGAAAATAACCATCCGGATTGTTCTAGGCGCAAAGTTCAAAAGCCAGCATCTGTGATGGTATGGGGTGTATTAGTGCCCAAGGCATGGGTAATTTCCAAATCTGTGAAGGCACCATTAATGCTGAAAGGTTTGGGAGCAACATATGTTGCCATCCAAGCAACGTTATTCATGGACGCCCCTGCTTATTTCAGCGAAAAAGACAATGCCAAGCCATGTGTTACAACACTGTGGCCTCATAGTAAAAGAGTGCGGGTACTAGACTGGCCTGCCTGTAGTCAAGACCTGTCTTCTATTGAAAATGTGTGGCGCATTAAGAAGCCTAAAATATCAGAAGGGAGACTGTTGAACAACTTAAGCTGTACATCAAGCAAGAATGGGAAATAATTCCACTTCAAAAATGTGTCTCCTCAGTTCCCAAAGCTTTACTGAGTGTTGTTAAAAGGAAAGGCCATGTGTTGCTGCCATTAAATTCTAAGTTCATGATTATTTGCAAAAAAAAAAAGGAAGTTTCTCAGTGTGAACATGAAATATCTTGTCTTTGCAGTTTATTCAATTGAATATAAGTTAAAAAGGATTTGCAAATCATTGTATTCTCTTTTTATTTACCAATTTCACTGGTTTGGGGTTGTGTACGTGTGTTTGGGTGTGTCACACACAGTGTGCATAAAACAGAAAGAGTCCAGGAAAGAAGGAGGAGAGTGAGATTTCTCTGTGTTTGTATCCGTCACATATCTTATTTTCTCTGCAATAATTACAGATGTCTGCTCATCTCGGGCCAACCTTATTCCGCTAATAGGACTTCAATAGTGGCTGCGATGCGCCTCGTTTTGGCTTTTCCACACGGTCCAATTACGGCTATAATTGAGGCCGGCCTTGTTAATTAGCACGCACTATAAATTGGCTTCCCGAAGAGGAGGCGAATGTGAGTTGAGGTGAGGGCAGGACCGTGATGTGCGATAAGAAACGTGATTGAAGGGGGAGAAACTCAGTTAAAAGCAGTTAAACGTTGACGCCATGCACCAACCATCACTCTGGTAGTGCGTGCGGCCCACCTGGGTGACGGGCTCAGCCCCAGGGTGAGCGTCATGTTATTAATTAGAAGCCTTTTTGGATGTCAAACAGTGGTATTCCCATCGGGAGAGCGATGCAATATTGGTGTAATCTTCTAAAATGTCTTCTGGTTACAAGTCAAAGAAAATGGCTAATTTGGAGGCATCAAGCAAGGGTGACAAGCTGGAGGAACAGGAACTTTTAGTATTTTATATCTTATTTTTCGGTATTCGGTACTATACCGCCTCTAAAAAGTACCGCCACCCCCTTTTTTTTAACATTGCTGGTTTTATGAGCAGAGGAGCATATTCGGCAGCGCACACATACAGAGTACTTACAAGCAGACACAGTGTGTAGACAGAAAAGGGAGAATGGACGCATTTTAGGGTAAAAAGTAAAGATAAAGGTGAAGTTATAACACTGAAACACCCTCAGGAAGAGGTGATTTAAGACATGGCTAGCTCACTAGCCATCATAACATCCATCCACAGTCGGCAATTTTAGCTACTTCTAAATCACTAATCCTCACCTCCATGGCGACAAATTAAGTAAGTTTCTTACAAGTAGCATTATCACTGGAGGACAAGGAACAGCTAAACATGCTTCACTACACACCGTAGGAGGATAAAATAGCTCACCGGCCTCACAATGTAAACAAACGCCATGGGTGGATCTTCACCTGACATCCACTGTAATGATACCAAGCACAAGAGCGTATCTTGTCGATACTACTATGATTACATCAATATTTTTTAGCATCACAGATTCGTTTTTTTAACATTTATGTTTATAAAGTCAGGAAATACGTCCCTGGACACATGAGGACTTTAAATATGACCAATGTATGATCCTGTAACTACTTGGCATCGGTGGTATCATCCAAAACTAATGTAAAGTATCAAAGAAGAGAAGAATAAGTGATTATTACATTTTAACAGAGGTGTAGATAGAACATGTTAAAATAGAAATATTAACAGTAAATGAACAAGTTGATTAATAAATTTTTACCGCTTGTCCCTCATGGTGGCCGCTAACACGAGTTTGTGCGTCTGCAAAACTGCATTTTTCTGAATCCGCTTTCACTCGTAACAATGTGAACTGACTTGTGCAATCCTCTGTGTGGATATGCAGACCACAGACTAAGTGCCCTTCTAGGATACCACAAAATCAGCGTACATTTCCCGCGTTGTCAATCATCAGATTAAAATGATTACATTCAGGAGTTGAAGTGCTTGGTTAATTGAAGCGACGTGATTGTAAATGGCTCTTCATATATGGCACTCTGATAGACGGCACTCAGGAGGTCGATATAATAATTCATCTGGAGTCTGGGAAATAATGACGGCCATTATTGCAAATGCACTGTACTGTGTGTTCCTTAAAATTACTCATCAACTGAGTCCGAGCACATTTGTTTGCCGAAAAACAGCTAATTATGCGCCATTGTCCGAGCTTCCTTGGAGTGGACTTCTCCCGTGAAATCACAGACAAGAAGGTCATGTGACTGATCTCTGTGGAAATGAGCATCTGTCCGAGCCTCCATCCATAGGCTGCCGATCCCGTGGGTACTTCGGGGCCCGAGCACCCACGGACGATGCCGAGCACCCATGTGGGATTGATGGCAACTTTCAATCTTTAAAATAATTTTTCGACGAATCAGACTTGTTAATTTTTGCGGCGTGTTTGGTCCGTTTTACATAATAAAAAGGTCACAAATCATATAGTTTATAGTTAACAAATTCTAACCAAGATCTCATTGTGAACTAATGACACAATCACCTTGACTTTGAACACACCGCACATGAGTGAATGAAGGGCATACTTACTCAACAGCCATACATGTCATACTAAGGGTGGCAGTATCTGTCAAAATAATTGTACAAACCCCGTTTCCATATGAGTAGGGAAATTGTGTTAGGTGTAAATATAAACGGAATACAATGATTTGCAAATCATTTTCAACCCATATTCAGTTGAATGCACAACAAAGACAATATATTTGATGTTCAAACTCAAAAACTTTATTTTATTTTTCGCAAATAATAATTAACTTAGAATTTCATGGCTGCAACACGTGCCAAAGTAGTTGGGAAAGGGCATGTTCACCACTGTGTTACATGGCCTTTCCTTTTAACAACACTCAGTAAACGATTGGGAACTGAGGAGACACATTTTTTAAGCTTCTCAGGTGGAATTCTTTCCCATTCTTGCTTGATGTACAGCTTAAGTTGTTCAACAGTCCGGGGGTCTCCGTTGTGGTATTTTAGGCTTCATAATACACCACATATTTTCAATGGGAGATAGGTCTGGACTACAGGCAGGCCAGTCTAGTACCCGCACTCTTTTACTATGAAGCCACGTTGATGTAACACGTGGCTTGGCATTGTCTTGCTGAAATAAGCAGGGGCGTCCATGGTAACGTTGCTTGGATGGCAACATATGTTGCTCCAAAACCTGTATGTACCTTTCAGCAATAATGGCGCCTTCACAGATGTGTAAGTTACCCATGTCTTGGGCACTAATACACCCCCATACCATCACACATGCTGGCTTTTCAACTTTGCACCTATAACAATCCGGATGGTTCTTTTCCTCTTTGGTCCGGAGGACACGACGTCCACAGTTTCCAAAAACAATTTGAAATGTGAACTCGTCAGACCACAGAACACTTTTCCACTTTGCATCAGTGCATCTTAGATGAGCTCGGGCCCAGCGAAGCCGACGGCGTTTCTGGGTGTTGTTGATAAATGGTTTTCGCCTTACATAGGAGAGTTTTAACTTGCACTTACAGATGTAGCGACCAACTGTAGTTACTGACAGTGGGTTTCTGAAGTGTTCCTGAGCCCATGTGGTGATATCCTTTACACACTGATGTTGCTTGTTGATGCAGTACAGCCTGAGGGATCGAAGGTCACGGGCTTAGCTGCTTACGTGCAGTGAGTTATCCAGATTCTCTGAACCCTTTGATGATATTATGGACCGTAGATGGTGAAATCCCTAAATTCCTTGCAAAAGCTGGTTGAGAAAGTTTTTTCTTAAACTGTTCAACAATTTGCTCACGCATTTGTTGACAAAGTGGTGACCCTCGCCCCATCCTTGTTTGTGAATGACTGAGCATTTCATGGAATCTACTTTTATACCCAATCATGGTACCCACCTGTTCCCAATTTGCCTGTTCACCTGTGAGATGTTCCAAATAAGTGTTTGATGAGCATTCCTCAACTTTATCAGTATTTATTGCCACCTTTCCCAACTTCTTTGTCACGTGTTGCTGGCATCAAATTCTAAAGTTAATGATTATTTGCATTAAAAAACATGTTTATGAGTTTGAACATCAAATATGTTGTCTTTGTAGCATATTCAACTGAATATGGGTTGAGAATGATTACACATAATACAATTTCCCAACTCATATGGAAACGGTGTTTGTATACAAGTTATCGCACAACTTGTTTGCTTTGAGTTCAGGTTGCCCTGCGGCCTGTGGTTACGATCCACTGGTGCTTACAAAGCCGTCTTTGATCTTATCAAGCAAAAGGTGGACAGCTCGTAAAACTCCCCTGCCTGCGATGGAATGTGCCGTGGAGGTGTCGGTTTCTCAGATCTTGGACAGCCACGGGAAGGACCTTATCAGGACCCGAAATCTACAAGCAGAGAGGGGGCAAACCTGACACCACTCCAAGCACCTTTTTGTTTGAACTGTTTATGACCCAGTACAGCTGTTGTATAATGAGACCCTTCTCCTTAGAAGCAGCTGCAGCTATGTAATCAGGGAATGCCCAAATAAAGGAGGAGGCGTGGAACCCTTTACTCAGTGCGTGGGGCGACATTGTACGAGGGTGCAGGTCGACGCGCTCTCCTCATGAGCTAAATTGAATACTGTGTCTGTTTGATTCCTTGCTTCTTGTCTTGTTTAATAGATAGTTCGGTGTTTGAACCTGACAGTATGAACATCGCCAACACTGTCATAAATATGTGCCATATAGTGAAACCACACGAAACAACAACGAAGAATATTTGCACCGCAAACACAACATAAACACAACAGAACAAATTCCCAGAATTCCTTGCAGCACCAACTCTTCCGGGATGCTACAATGTAAACAAACGCCATGGGTGGATCTACACCTAACATCCACTGTAATGATACCAAGTACAATAGCGTATCTAGTCGATACTACTATGATTACATTGATATTTTTTAACATCACAAAATCTTCTTTAATTTAAAAAAAAATGTATATTATGTTTATAAAGTCAGTAAATACGTCCCTGGACACATGAGGACTTTGAATATGACCAATGTAGGATCCTGTAACTGCTTGATATCGGATCGATACCTAAATGTGTGGTATCATCATGGGACGGTATAGCTCGGTTGGTCGAGTGGCCGTGCCAGCAACTTGAGGGTTCCAGGTTCGATCCCCACTTCCGCCATCCAAGTCTCTACCGTTCTGTCCTTGGGCAAGACACTTCACCCACCTGCTCCCAGTGCCACCCACACTGGTTTAAATGTAACTTAGATATTGGGTTTCACTATGTAAAAGCGCTTTGAGTCACTAGAGAAACGTGCTATATAAATATAATTCACTTCACTTCAAATCCAAAACTAATGTAAAGTATCAAATAAGAGAAGAATAAATGATTATTACATTTTAACAGAAGTGTAGATAGAACATGTTAAAACAGAAAATAAGCAGATATTAACAGTAAATGAACAAGTAGATTAATATTCCATTTTTACAGTTTGTCCCTCATAATGTAGACAAAATAATATAAATATAAATGACACAATATGTTACTGCATACGTCAGCAGACTAATTAGAAGTCTTTGTTTGTTTACTTACTACCAGAAGACAAGTTGTCTAGTACAGTGTTTTTCAACCACTGTGTACCGTGAGGCATTGTTTGGTGTACCGTGGGGAGATTATGTAATTTCACCTAATTGGGTTAAAAATATTTTTTGCAAACCAGTAATTATAATCCGCAAATGTGCCGTTGTTGAGTGTCTGCGCTGTCTAGAGCTCGGCAGAGTAACCGTGTAATACTCTTCCATATCAGTAGGTGGCAGCAGGTAGATAATTGCTTTGTAGATGTCGGGAACGACGACGATGGTTTGCAGGTAAAAAGGTATTTAACGCTTAAACCAAAAATAAACAAAAGGTGAGTGCCGCTAAGAAAAGGCATTAAAGCTTAGGGATGGCTGTGCAAAACGAAGCTAAAACTGAACTGGCTGCAAAAGTAAACAAAAACAGAATGCTGGACGACAGCAAAGACTTACAGCGTGTGGAGCAGACGGCATCCACAAAGTACATCCGTACATGACATGACGATCAACACCAAAATAGGAGCACAAGAAAAAACCTAAAACAGTACACACAGGAAAACACCAAAAAACTGAAAATAAGTCCCGGTGTGATGTGACAGGTGGTGACAGTACACCTACTTTGAGACAAGAGCTATAGTGATGCATGCTTGGTTATGGTTTGAATTCATACCCAACAATTTCGAGAATTACTTTTTACTGGCAAATAATGGCTGCTGAGTTTCATTTTTTAATGATTTCTGCTGGTGGTGTGCCTCGGGATTTTTTCAATGAAAAAAATGTGCATCGGCTCAGAAAAGGTTGAAAAACACTGGTCTAGTATGTTCACTATTTATTCAAATAAAGACAATAATGAATTTTTTTGTGGTACCCCTTATTTAAAAACGTACCGAAAAGCACCCAAAAGTATCGAAATACTTTTGGTACCAAAATATTGGTATCGGGACAACACTAATACACAGAAATGTAGATGGGCGCCTATGCCTGCATGCATTGGTCTTGTGCAACAGGCGCTGTGGACAACAAGACTGCAGACCAGGTGGTCCTCACAGGACGCAACACAGAGCCGTCTGCCGATATAAGACGAGGAGGAAAGGGGAGAGGATGCATCGATTTAAGTGGAGAAGGAGAACGGAAGCGTGCAGGATTTGGAGAGAGAAGTATTTGCGGGAGTGGGACATCACGCCGAGAACAGAGCTCCGAGTCTTTCCTGGGCGAGCTGCTGCCACCGCACGTTGCAGCCTGGTGAATTATGCACGAGAGCGAGCAAAATGGCAGCTACGACAAATGTAGAGCTGAAGGAAAACAACAACAACAACAGATTTCTTCTAAGAGAGCGCCCCCATCGCTAGTCACTTGACAGCTGGGTGCTGGGATGACCTCACTGTGAGGTACGACTTGTCTTCCGCCACTGGAAGCTAAAAATAACGTGCGGGGCGGTCATATTGTGGCAATATCCATAAAAGTCTTCCTCCGAGCAGGACTGGAGTGAGCTCATGAATAAATTACAAGAGAAGAATAGGAATGACTGTATTTTTCCGACTATAAGGCACACATAAAATCCTTTCATTTTCTCAAAAACCGACGGCGCGCCTAATGTACGGCATGATTCTAGTTGTGCTTACCGACCTCGAAGCTATTTTATTCGGTACATGGTGTAATGATAAGTGTGACCAGTAGATGGCAGTCACACATAAGAGATATGTGTAGACTGCAATATGACGCCAGTAAATAACACCAACATTTTAAATGCTCCATTGAGAATATAGAACATTACACACGCCGCTCAAAAATCTGTCAAAATGTTTTTAGTTTGACTTTGGTAAGCTACGAAGCCGCACCGCTTGATGGATTGTCAGCGCATTAAACATACAAGTATTACTATGGTGTGTGTATAAGGACCCCAAAATGGCATATCTGGCGTTTTGTTTTGCAATATTATGCAAAAACAACGTTTTGATGGATGGTCGCAGCATTACGGCTACCATAGTCAGACGCACTGTGCTTCCACATACGGGTATTGTTATGGTAAGTGTATGAGGACCGCAAAATGGCACCTATTAGCAAACATATCTGGCGTTTTGTTTCGCAATATTATGCAAAAACAACGTTTTGATGAATGGTACCGGTACCAAAATGTATTTTGATACTTTTCCATACCTTTTGATACTTTTCTAAATAAAGGGGACCACAAAACAATTGCATG
The DNA here is from genome assembly GCF_033978685.3 of Nerophis lumbriciformis. NCBI lineage: Eukaryota > Metazoa > Chordata > Actinopteri > Syngnathiformes > Syngnathidae > Nerophis > Nerophis lumbriciformis. The sequence continues at coordinate 33,501,445 of NC_084570.2, forward strand.
ATTGGCTTTATTTTAACAAAAAAAAAACGTTTGTTCTCATGTGTGCAGGGACGTATTTCCTGAGTTTATGAATATAATATGAATTTAAAAAATATATATTTTATGACGGTAAAAATATTGATGTAATGTCCTCCAGTGATAATGCTACTTGTAAGAAACATACTTTATTTGTCGCCATGGAGACAAGGATTAATCATTTAGAAGTAGCTGAAACACTGCCGACTGCAGCTGGACATTAGCCGCTAACTAGCTGGCCATGTCTTAAAGCACCTCTTCCTGAGAGTGTTATAACTTCACCTTTATCTTTACTTTTTACACCAAAATGCGTCCGTTCTCCCTTTTCTGTCTAGTACAGATGCGCGGATAGGCAATTATTTCATCCGCAACCGCATGACAAAAGTCGTCAACCATCCGCATCCACCCGAATTAACATTTAATCAACAGCGCACCCGCCCGCACCCGCCCGTTGTTATATATCTAATATAGACGATGCAAGGCATTAGTGAGGTTATAAAGCTTTTGCCTGTTAAAGAAAGGAGACTGATCCAATGCAGCAATCATCTGGGAGCCGCGCTGAGCGCACCTCCAAGCGCGTGGAGGTGCGATGTCCCTCGCACCCGGGCTCGCGCCCGAGGCTTCCTACTCGTCGCGGCCTAGCCCTAGCGGCTCTCGCTGCCGGCGACGGCCGGGTATGGGCCCGACGCTCCAGCGCCATCCATTTTCAGGGCTAGTTGATTCGGCAGGTGGGTTGTTACACACTCCTTAGCGGGTTCCGACTTCCATGGCCACCGTCCTGCTGTCTATATCAACCAACACCTTTTCTGGGGTCTGATGAGCGTCGGCATCGGGCGCCTTAACCCGGCGTTCGGTTCATCCCGCAGCGCCAGTTCTGCTTGCCCCACCCCTTTCGTGAGCGCACTGCGCGCGGAGTGACCCCTGTTACGCGCCCCCGGCAACGGGGGTGGCGGGCAGGTAAGCTGCGGGGGCGGCGCGCGCGGAGTGACCCCTGTTACGAGCCCCCAGCCACGGGGGTGGCGGGCAGGTAAGCTGCTTACCTGCTGCGCGTGACGCCGGCCGCGGCGAAGGCGGACGAGGCGGGGTGTCGTGCGGTGGGCGCGGTGGTGACCCTGGACGTGCGTCGGGCCCTTCTCGCGGATCACCTCAGCTACGGCTCCCGGTGGGGCCCTCTCGGGGGAAGGGGCCTCGGTCCAGGACCCCGGCGAGGCGTCCCTTCTCTGCTCCGTAAAAGTGTCCATCTCTTTTTTTTTTCTTCTTATGTTGTGGCATATGCTGCAGGTGCCTGCTCGTTTTTCGTATGTGGGTAACAACATTTAACTATGTATATATATTTCCGAATTGGTTTAACTGCCACAAGCCTGAATCTATTTAAAATCTAATTTTTTTTTATTTCAACCGCCCGACCCGACCCGCGGATAAAATCTAATTTTTTTTTATTTCACCCGCCCGAACCGCGGATAATCCGCGGACTCCGCGGTTGTGTCCTCAAACCGCGCATCTCTACTGTCTAGACACCGTGTCTGCTTGTAAGTACTTCGTGTGTGTGCGCTGCCCAACATGTTCCTCTGCTCGTAAAACCAGCAATGTCACGATGTGACGATGACGCGCCGTCATGCCCGTTAAAAAAAAAAATGGCGAACCCGTACTTTTCAAACATAGTATAGTACCGTTTTTGATTCATTAGTATGGCGATTCTATACTAGCACCGGTACACCGTACAACCCTACATGGCACCAAATATGCGAACCATGTCTACTCAGTGTTGTGCCGTCAGGGCCAGCAAGGCTTTCTCTGCTGGCCTAACATAAATCACAAATCAGTTCATTTCATTATAATATATCCATCCATTTTCCATCCATTTTCTACCGCTTATTCCCTTTGGGGTCGCGGGGGGCGCTGGAGCCTATCTCAGCTACAATCGGGCGGAAGGCGGGGTACACCCTGGACAAGTCGCCACCTCATCGCAGGGCCAACACAGATAGACAGACAACATTCACACTCACATCCACACACTAGGGCCAATTTAGTTTTGCCAATCAACTTATCCCCAGGTGCATGTCTTTGGAAGTGGGAGGAAGCCGGAGTACCCGGAGGGAACCCACGCAGTCACGGGGAGGACATGCAAACTCCACACAGAAAGTTCCCGAGCCCGGGATTGAACCCAAGACTACTCAGGACCTTCGTATTGTGAGGCAGATGCACTAACCCCTCTGCCACCGTGAAGCCCCATTATAATATACTTTCCATAAATATATAAAAGTGTTCATCATTTTCTCTTCATGTCATATTAGGCTCCAGTGTTGCTCGTTTTTTCGTTCGAGCTTCTATCATAATTCAGTTAACTTGTTACCGGAGGCCTTCTGAATCCACGTGAGCAGCGGCTGTGCAGTGTAAACAAACAGAGGACATACAGTTGATAGACAGTTGCAATAGCCAATCAGATCACAAGTAGCCCATCTAGGTAGCCCTACGTTAAACGTGACAATGGCAACTTGGGATTTGCAAAAGGAGGAAGTGGCACCAGGAGCAGAGACATTTTAATTTTATTACATTTTAACCCACAAAGAAGGATTACAAAAGGATATATAAAGAGAAACTAGATTTTGTGAGACGAGGTCGGCCGACCCTGGGAGCGAGCTAAGCTAACTTCTACTTGAATCAACCACGAGCGGCACCACTGGCGTCGGGTGGGTGCTAC
>NC_084570.2:33509160-33521660 GCF_033978685.3 Nerophis lumbriciformis
TAATAATATTATTCACTGTGAGAAGCGGCCCTCTGGGGCCAAACATAACGGCGATGTGGCCCTCAGTGAAAACGCGACTTTAACACCTCCGCTCTACATGCTGGTATGGATTTAGGCCTGGGCGATATATCGATAAATTTGAGTTTTTTGTTGAAAAATAATAATTTATTTTTAAAATGAACAATTTCTACTCTTGCTCTGGCATAATTTTCGCCCCCAGGAGCTTCTTTAGCTTCTGCCCTCAATCTTATTTCCTTAGCGCAGATTCACACACCGAGAAAAAGGTAGCTAACGCTAACGAGAGCGAGACATTTGTTCCAAGGAAAAGAAAAAATGTTGTCAGTGGTTTGGTTTTGCGGCAAAGGGCGTGGAACTAATGACTGCACGCTGCAAAGTTTGTTTCAAAAAATATAATACGTTCAAATCACTGTCCTGCATGACTGCATAGGAGACCTCGGCTCAAAAAAGATCAACGAAATAACTCTGCGCCCCTTTGTGCCTTTTTTGTGACACTTCCAAATTCAAAAGATGCACCAGCCATGACAAAGGAGAAAAATAACACAAGGCCTTGGAAGCGCCAACGTCTCCATACATTATGTCACTCGCAATTATTGTTAAGGTGGACTGGTTTTTTTTTTTTTTTACCTTTTACTATTAAGGGCATGATGGCCGAAGATCCAAATAACAAGTGTAAATTAGCATGTGCAAACTATAACATAGTGTGTACTATTAGTGATCTACTAAGACTGAGTGTAGAATTGATTTGTATTAGTATTAAACTGGTGGGGACCACCCTATTTAAATGAGGATTTTGCATGTACAACACCGGCTGTCACCATGGAGACACTCATTTCCTCCACATTCATATTATGCTCTCTAACCTGTGCTGTCATTGAACATGCAGCACACACATCTGTATCCCGCTTTCTGCAACATAGGACCGCAATCTAGGCAACACAAATTTTGAGACAACAATTTTTAGAAACGCCAGAAACTGCGCTCTAAAACGGCAACAACGCAACCAATGGAATGATCCAGGAGCAATAAAATGCATGTTGCAAGGCGTTTTTTTTTTTTTTCAATATTGGAGATATGTTAATATTATATTTCTTATATATGAAAAACAAACCCCATCAAAAAACGCTTGCAAACTTTGTGTTTTTGTTTGTTTGTCTCCAAATCAGCCCTGAGGTCATTCATCAGCTCAAAGATATAATTGCTGGAGAGATGATGGGCCTATTCTTTTTTTCCTGACAGAAATACAAACCCCGTTTCTATATGAGTTGGGAAATTGTGTTAGATGTAAATATAAACGGAATACAATGATTTGCAAATCCTTTTCAACCCATATTCAATTGAATGCACTAGACAAGATATTTGATGTTCAAACTCATAAACTTTTTTTTTTTTTTGCAAATAATAAATAACTTAGAATTTCATGGCTGCAACATGTGCCAAAGTAGTTGGGAAAGGGCATGTTCACCACTGTGTTACATTACCTTTTCTTTTAACAACACTCAATAAACGATTGGGAACTGAGGAAACTAATTGTTGAAGCTTTGAAAGTGGAATTGTTTCCCATTCTTGTTTTATGTAGAGCTTCAGTCGTTCAACAGTCCGGGGTCTCCGCTGTCGTATTTTACGCTTCATAATGTGCCACACATTTCCGATGGGAGACAGGTCTGGACTGCAGGCGGGCCAGGAAAGTACCCGCACTCTTTTTTTAACAAAGCCACGCTGTTGTAACACGTGCTGAATGTGGCTTGGCATTGTCTTGTTGAAATAAGCAGGGGCGTCCATGAAAAAGACGGCGCTTAGATGGCAGCATATGTTGTTCCAAAACCTGTATGTACCTTTCAGCATTAATTGTGCCTTCTCAGATGTGTAAGTTACCCATGCCTTGGGCACTAATGCACCCCCATACCCTCACAGATGCTGGCTTTTGAACTTTGCGTCGATAACAGTCTGGATGGTTCGCTTCCCTTTTGGTCCGGATGACACGATGTCGAATATTTCCAAAAACAATTTGAAATGTGGACTCGTCAGACCACAGAACACTTTTCCACTTTGCATGAGTCCATCTTAGATGATCTCGGGCCCAGAGAAGCCGGCGGCGTTTCTGGATGTTGTTGATAAATGGCTTTCGCTTTGCATAGTAGAGCTTTAACTTGCACCTACAGATGTAGCGACGAACTGTATTTAGAGACAGTGGTTTTCTGAAGTGTTCCTGAGCCCATGTGGTGATATCCTTTAGAGATTGATGTCGGTTTTTGATACAGTGCCGTCTGAGGGATCGAAGGTCACGGTCATTCAATGTTGGTTTCCGGCCATGCCGCTTACGTGGAGTGATTTCTCCAGATTCTCTGAACCTTTTGATAATATTATGGACCGTAGATGTTGAAATCCCTCAATTTCTTGCAATTGCACTTTGAGAAACTTTGTTCTTAAACTGTTTGACTATTTGCTCACGCAGTTGTGGACAAAGGGGTGTACCTTGCCCCATCCTTTCTTGTGAAAGACTGAGCATTTTTTGGGAAGCTGTTCTTATACCCAATCATGGCACCCACCTGTTCCCAATTAGCCTGCACACCTGTGGGATGTTCCAAATAAGTGTTTGATGAGCATTCCTCAACTATATATATATATATATATATATATATATATATATATATATATATATATATATATATATATATATATATATATATATCAGTGACGTGCAGTCAGGGGAGGCAGGTGAGGCGGGGTCTCACGTGCCATCATGGAAAGAAAACAAATGTAAAAAGAAAAAAAATTAATTAAATTGTTATATGTATCCAGTGATTATACTATAAAGTTATTTTCCATTTAACTTCACCAGTTTTAGATCATTTTTATTCAAAATCGCTGAATTTTCACATTTGCCGTTCAAATACTGAGAAGAGACTTGCGGTGATCAGCAGCCACTTGAGCCTCACCATGGATTGCGCAATGACTCGGCTAACTGCTGGCCTGCTGTGCAGTGAGACCGTATTGCTATATGAATTATATTATACATTTCCAAAGTTTAGTTAGCTGAGGTATATAATGTACAGTGTATTTTGTCAACAACTGTATGTGTGTAACGTATTTCTTGTGCTGATCAATCATAAAACGGCTGCGACGACGCACTGTGTGAGGCTCGCAGTAATCTCGCCACCTGGTGGTAGAGGGCGCTAGTGATCCCAGAGATCATTTCTGAGACTACTCGGCTGCAGAAGAAGTGACAACAAGCAGCAACAGTTAGCAATCGTTTATTTTTTCCTCTCGCCTGGACTTTTAACATGGAGGATTACATATCTAAAATAAAACAGTTTTCTAAACTGGACTTTCAATCGAAGCAGGAGGTAATAATTAAAGGAAGATCTCCATCGAGACAGAGAAACTTTTAAAACTGAAGAAAGACAAGGAAGACTTCTATAAACAAGTTATCGATGCTTTTGTTCAAAAGGAGCGGAGCATGGACTTCATTTATAAGTAAAGGTAAGACCATAATAAAGTTGTTTTTATTAAATGTGCTTTTTTGTGTGCTACAATTTGTATGTGTAAAGTTAAAGTTAAGTTAAAGTACCAATGATTGTCACACACACTAGGTGTGGTGAAATTTGTCCTCTGCTTTTGACCCATCCCCTTGATCACCCCTTGGGAGGTGAGGGGAGCAGTGGGCAGCAGTGGGCAGCAGCGGCACCGCGCCCGGGAATAATTTTTGGTGATTTAACCCCCAATTCCAACCCTTGATGCTGAGTGCCAAGCAGGGAAGAATGCTGGTATGAGCTTTTAAACATAACCCGTTAACTGCTGCCAATCAAATGGTGAATAAGATACTCTTTAGGGTTCATATGTTTGTAAATCTGACTGTGATGAAGTCAGTGCCTCACCAGCCATGAACCTCACCGCACGTCACTGATATATATATACACATCTGCGATGAGGTGGCGACTTGTCCAGGGTGTACTCCGCCCTCTGCCCAAATGCAGCTGAGATAGGCTCCAACAACCCCTGCGACCCTGTATGGATATATATATATATATATATATATATATATATATATATATATATATGTACATACATATACACACACACACCTGTTAGATGTTTTATTCATTTTATTTAATACTTTTTCTTGGTCGATCTTTGTCATTTTAATTAACCAAACTTGTACAGCACCTTTGAGCTGTTGTCTAAAAGGTGCTGTACAAATAAACCTTGACATTGACCTTGTGTGGAACATTTCTTTTTAACTCGGGCATTAGGATACACTAAAAATAGAACCAATTCTTGGGCGGTGGGCACCAAAATAGATGTTTTATAACTGACCCCAAACTTGACAAACTATTCGGGGAACATGTGGTAGAAGTTGGAATGTGAAGGTAGCGACAGAAATGAAACAGCAGGAGCTCTAAAAGCTTTGGGAGGATTTGTGTCCAATAAGCCATGCAGGGGATTAAAGCATGTTAATGCAATGTGGACACACACACACACGCACACACACTCACATACACGTACACGTACACGTACACACACACACACACACACACACACACACACACACACACACACACACACACACACACACACACACACACACACACACACACACACACAGTATTTTCCGGACTATAGAGTGCACCGGGATATAAACCGCACTCACAAAATTTTAGAAGAAAAAAATATTTTCAATATATAAGCCGCACTGGACTATAAGCCGCAGAGCTCAAAGTGTAGGAAAACAGTAGCAGCTTATAGTCCGGAATTTACGGTAATATAGTCGTCATTACAATATACGTTGTGAAATTAGTTATTTATACAGAAAGATTTTGTAATTGTTTATTTACATACCTTAATTGTTTCCAAATAGTGTCTGTAACATAGAAGTAAAACGGCTGATCAAACAAAACAGAAGTCATGGTCATGGACCCACTAGCTGCGGAAACTAGCTCTCCAATCAGCTAATCAGACTCAATCACTCCACGGTGACGTTTTGGTGAATTTAATCCTCAGACAGATACTTGTAAACGCGTTAGCATTTTAGCTCACGCTAACAGTGCTAGCGTCATTACATGACGATAGCACGTACACATGTACATGAAACTACTCTTATAGACATCACACATAAGGTGGTTTAGTAAGTATAAACATGTTTAAATATATTGTAAAACTTACAAACGTTGCTTGGAGTGAAAATGAAGAATACATACGAGTAGAAACGCTATGCACGGCTGGAAGACTGACCACGTGCTTGAAGAAAACAAGAAAAACTGATGTTTTTTCATTTGCAGACACTGGAAGTGTTATTGTCAAAGTAAAAGCAAAGATGGTTACTAAAAAAAAAGTGCAGTTCCCCTTTAACATGTTGAATACAAAACATTATGACTGTTAGCAAAGAAAAATCCATAGATTAGCCGCAGGGCTCACAGCTCGGGGAAAAAAGTTGGAAATTACGATGTATGTTTAAAATGGTCTATTCTAGATTTACATAAGTCTGAAAAAGGACGTAGGATCCTTCAAGTAAACCAAACATGCAGTAGTACTTTAATTTGATGACATTTTATAAATCAACCAAATTTAGAAAACTACTTATTATATTAAAAGGCCATCGGATTGAAACCAATTGTTGGTCACAGCCATAATTGCTAAAGCACTTGTACTTTCGGATTAAAAATGGATAATTTATACGAGTAGAAACGCTATGCACGGCTGGATGACTGAACACGCGGTTGAAAAAAACAGAAAAACTGATGTTTTTTTATTTGCAGACACTGCAAGTGTTATTGTCAAAGTAAAAGCAGGGATGATTACTAAAAAAAAGTGCAGTTCCCCTTTAACATGTTGCATACCAAAAAAAATCAATAGATTAGCCGCACCTTTGTAAAAGCCGCAGGGTTCAAAGCTCGGGGAAAAAAGTCGTAAAATACGATGTAAGTTTAAAATGGTCTATTCTAGATTTACATAAGTCTGAAAAAGGATGTAGGATTCTTCAGCTAAACAAAAAAGGCAGTAGTACTTTCATTTGATAACATTTTTAAAATCCAACAACAACCAATTTAGAAAACGACTTATTATATTAAAAGGCCATCGGATTGAAACCAATTGTTGATCGCTGCCATGATTGCTAAAGCACTTGTACTTTTGGAGTGAGAATGAAGAATCCATACGGGTAGAAATGCTATGCACGACTGGAAGACTGAACACATTGTTAAAAAAAAACCTAAAAACAAAAAAAGTGATGTTTTTTTCATTTGCAGACACTGGAAGTGTTATTGTCAAAGTAAAAGCAGAGATAATTACTAAAAAAGTGCAGTTCCCCTTTAACATGTTGTATACAAAAAAAAGCATTCTTCAACTAAACAAAACATGCAGTAGTACTTTCATTTGATGACATTTTATAAATCAACCAAATTTAGAAAAGTACTTATTATATTAAAAGGCCATCGGATTGAAACAAATTGTTGGTCTCAGCCATGATTGCTCAAGCACTTGTACTACCGGAGGAAAAATGCATATCTGCCCGTGACAGGACGAGCACTGTGGGTCCTCAGGCCAGAACAGAGGACACTCATGATGTCGAACCACATTCCCCCCGCACTTACCCCCCCTGCAGGCAACGCTGTGCACGCCACGCTGCACACCAACACATGCCCTTCCATCCAAGTACTGTGCTCATCTTCAATTCACAATATTTACCATCAGATATGCTGACATTTTGCTTTGGATCGGTCCTTAACGCCTCTGGACATAAAAACCCGGAGAGATTTATCAGCCTGAACAAAGGGCTGCTCGGGCTTATATTCACTGTGGCGGGGAGTCCAAAAGCCTTCAGGGTTTTTTTCAATTCAATGGTTTTTATTTGGTCACCAGTTCATGTAAACAGTACACTTCAAGTGCATAGCAGATAAATAAATACAAGTATCGGTTTACATTTCCTGACCGAAAAGGTGTAGGCTGAAGCTAAAAGCTTATTATGCCGACCCTCTCCACGATCACTTTGTACATGTCAAATAGAGAAAAGAAAAGAAAAACAAGAAATCGATCTTGAGATATAAGAAACAAGAAAGGACTCTAGAGTCTCTGTCAAAATCAAAGTACTTGATCACATTCACTGTTAAGCACATAATTTACCAATATATACACACACACACACACACACACACACACACACACACACACACACACACACACAAAAATATATACATATACGCATATATATATATATATATATATATATATATATTATACACACATATATATACATATATGTATGTATGTATGTATCTATATATATATATATCTATATACATATATGTATATATGTATGTATATATATATATATATATATATATATATATATATATATATATATATATATATATGTCTTAATAAGGTTATCCAAAAAATAGTGCTCGATACCGTAGTAGAGCGCAATATATGTATGTGTGGGGAAAAAATCACAAGACTATTTCATCTCTACAGGCCTGTTTCATGAGGGGGGTACCCTCAATCGTCAGGAGATTGAGGGTAAAATCTCCTGACGATTGAGGGTACCCCCCTCATGAAACAGGCCTGTAGAGATGAAATAGTCTTGTGATTTTTTCCCCACACATACATATATATATATATATATATATATATATATATATATATATACATATATATATATATATATATATATATATATATATATATATAGGTCTCACATTTTAACTTTTTAAGGTCAAGGCAAGTATTGCCTTAAAGGAGGGCTCTATTTTAGGGCACCAAAGCAAACATTATTTTCTTTCGAGGCAGGGGCTCCAAAGCATGCATGCATACATTATCTATCTACCTACCGACCGACCGACCTACCTACCTACCTATACATATATATATACATTATATATATATATATATATGTATATATATATATATATATATATATATATATATATATATATATATATATATATATATATATATATATACATACATACATATATACACATGTATATATACATATATATACATACATATGTACATATATCCATCCATCCATCCATCTTCTTCCGCTTATCCGAGGTCGGGTCGCGGGGGCAGCAGCCTAAGCAGGAAAGCCCAGACTTTCCTCTCCCCAGCCACTTTGTCCAGCTCTTCCCGGGGGATCCCAAGGCGTTCCCAGGCCAGCCAGGAGACATAGTCTTCCCAACGTGTCCTGGGTCTTCCCCGTGGCCTCCTACCGGTTGGACGTGCCCTAAACACTTCCCTAGGGAGGCGTTCGGGTGGCATCCTGACCGGATGCCCGAACCACCTCATCTGGCTCCTCTCCATGTGGAGGAGCAGCGGCTTTACTTTGAGCTCCTCCCGGATGACAGACCCTATCTCTAAGGGAGAGCCCCGGCACCCAGCGGAGGAAACTCATTTCGGCCGCTTGTACCCGTGATCTTGTCCTTTCGGTCATAACCCAAAGCTCATGACCATAGGTGAGAATGGGAACGTAGATCGACCGGTAAATTGAGAGCTTTGCCTTCCGGCTCAGCTCCTTCTTCACCACAACGGATCGATACAGCGTCCACATTACTGAAGACGCCGCACTGATCCGCCTGTCGATCTCACGATCCACTCTTCCCTCACTCGTGAACAAGACTCCTAGGTACTTGAACTCCTCCACTTGGGGCAGGGTCTCCTCCCCAACCCGGAGATGGCATTCCACCCTTTTACGGGCGAGAACCATGGACTCTGACTTGGAGGTGCTGATTCTCATCCCAGTCGCTTCACACTCGCCTGCAAACCGATCCAGTGAGAGCTGAAGATCCTGGCCAGATGAAGCCATCAGGACCACATCATCTGCAAAAAGCAGAGACCTAATCCTGCAGCCACCAAACCGGATGCCCTCAACGCCTTGACTGCGCCTAGAAATTCTGTCCGTAAAAGTTATGAACAGAATCGGTGACAAAGGGCAGCCTTCAACTGGAAACGTGTCCGACTTACTGCCGGCAATGCGGACCAAGCTCTGACACTGATCGTACAGGGAGCGGACCGCCACAATCAGACAGTCCGATACCCCATACTCTCTGAGCACTCTCCACAGGACTTCCCGAGGGACACGATCGAATGCCTTCTCCAAGTCCACAAAGCACATGTAGACTGGTTGGGCAAACTCCCATGCACCCTCAAGGACCCTGCCGAGAGTATAGAGCTGGTCCACAGTTCCACGACCAGGACGAAAACCACACTGTTCCTCCTGAATCCGAGGTTCGACTATCTGGCGTAGCCTCCTCTCCAGTAAACCTGAATAAACCTTACCGGGAAGGCTGAGGAGTGTGATCCCACGATAGTTGGAACACACCCTCCGGTTCCCCTTCTTAAAAGAGAGGAACCACTACCCCGGTCTGCCAGTCCAGAGGTACCGCCCCCGATGTCCACGCGATGCTGCAGAGTCTTGTCAACCAAGACAGCCCCACAGCATCCAGAGCCTTAAGGAACTCCGGGCGGATCTCATCCACCCCTGGAGCCTTGCCACCGAGGAGCTTTTTGACTACCTCAGCAACCTCAGCCCCAGAAATGGGAGAGCCCACCACAGATTCCCCAGACACTGCTTCCTCATAGGAAGACATGTTGGTAGGATTGAGGAAGTCTTCGAAGTATTCCCTCCACCGATCCACAACATCCGCAGTCGAGGTCAGCAGAACACCATCCGCACCATACACGGTGTTGACATTGCACTGCTTCCCCTTCCTGAGGCGGCGGATGGTGGTCCAGAATCGCTTCGAAGGCGTCCGGAAGTCGTTTTCCATGGCTTCCCCGAACTCCTCCCATGTCCGAGTTTTTGCCTCTGCGACCGCTGAAGCCGCACACCGCTTGGCCTGTCGGTACCTGTCTGCTGCCTCCGGAGTCCTATGAGCCAAAAGAAACCGATAGGACTCCTTCTTCAGCCTGACGGCATCCCTCACCGCCGGTGTCCACCAATGGGTTCTAGGATTACCGCCACGACAGGCACCAACTACCTTGCGGCCACAGCTCCAATCAGCCGTCTCGACAATAGAGGTGCGGAACATGGTCCTCATTACGCATATATATATACATATATATATACATACATATATATCAGTGACGTGCAGTCAGAGGAAGCAGGTGAGGCAAGGCCTCACGTGCCATCATGGAAAGAAAAAAAATTTAAAAAGAAAAAAAAAAATTAAATTGTTATATGTATCCAGTGATTATACTATAAAGTTATTTTCCATTTAACTTCACCAGTTTTAGATTATTTTTATTCAAAATCGCTGAATATTCACATTTGCCGTTCAAATACTGAGAAGAGACTTGCGCTGAGTCAGCAGCCAGTTGAGCCTCGCCATGGATTGCGCAATGACTCGGCTAACTGCTGGCCTGCTGTGCAGTGAGACCGTATTGCTATATGAATTATATTATACATTTCCATAGTTTAGTTAGCTGAGGTATATAATGTACAGTGTATTTTGTCAACAACTGTATGTGTGTAACATATTTCTTGTGCTGAGCAATCATAAAACTGCTGCGAAGACGCACTGTGTGAGGCTCGCAGTAATCCCGCCTCCTGGTGGTAGAGGGCGGTAGTGATCCCAGGGAGCATTTCTGCAACTACTCGGCTGCAGAATAAGTGACAACAAGCAGCAACAGTTAGCAGCGATCGTTTATTTTTTCCTCTTGCCTGGACCATTAACATGGAGGATTACATATCTAAAATAAAACCGTTTTCTAAACTGGACTTTCAATAAAGCAGGAGGTAATAATTAAAGGAAGATCTCCATCGAGACAGAGAGTCTTTTAAAACTGAAGAAAGATAAGGAAGACTTCTATAAAGTAAGTTATCGATGCTTTTGTTCAAAAGGAGCTGCGCATGGACTTCATTTATAAGTAAAGGTAAGACCATAATAAAGTTTTTTTTAATTAAATGTGCTTTTTTGTGTGCTACAGTTTGTATGTGTAAAGTTAAAGTTAAGTTAAAGTACCAATGATTGTCACACACACTAGGTGTGGTGAAATTTGTCCTCTGCATTTGACCCATCCCCTTGCTCACCCCCTGGGAGGTGATGGGAGCAGTGGGCAGCAGCGGCGCCGCGCCCGGGAATCATTTTTGGTGATTTAACCCCCAATTCCAACCCTTGATGCTGAGTGCCAAGCAGGGTAGAAGGCTGGTATGAGCTTTTAAACATAACCCGTTAACTGCTGCCAATCAAATGGTGAATAAGATACTCTTTAGGGTTCATATGTTTGTAAATCAGACTGTGATGAAGTCAGTGCCTCACCAGCCATGAACCTCACCGCACGTCACTGATGTATGTATGTGTATATATATATATATATATATATATATATATATATATATATATATATATATATATATATATATATATATATATATATATATATATATATATATATATATATATATATATGTATGTATGAGCACACACTGAGAGAAAAGCAACATGGTTGGCGGCACATGACAGGCTGTCCTCCAAAAACTATATAATATTAACATTGCTGTATGTATACTTTTGACCCAGCAGAGTTGGTCACATTTTCAGTAGACCCATAATAAATTCATAAAAGTTTTCTGTGACCAACAAGTATGTGCTCCAATCACTATATCACAAAAAAATAAGAGTTGTAGAAATATTTGGAAACTCAAGACAGCCATGACATTATGTTCTTTACAAGTGTATGTACACTTTTGACCACGACTGTATATAAAGAAGTTAGTAATGTATAGGTATATAAACATGATAGTACCATGTTCCACGTCTATTGATGGTACTTATTACTACTCACAGCACATCTCTGTACTTATTTCTAGTCTTATTTCTAGCAGGGTTTGAAGATCAACTATGTCAAAGAATTTTAGGGTGTAAAGAATTATAAATAGGGTGTTGGTAGGCTGCCTCTACTCTGCTGTCATAATTATTCTTATGCCTCTTCTTCTGCAGGATAAACATTGGATTCACATGAGTTTTATAAGTGTTTCCCCAGCACTCCACCCAGCATGACATGTGTGGGACTATGAGGGAACTATATAGGAAGTCGAATGTTCAATCTCCACAAAACCCTGAGGTCAAGCAGCCAAATCCTGCACTGCCCACGCTCTCATTTGCATGGTCACATTCACAATGGGAGAAAACAAGTGAGGAAGAGTTATCACACAACTCTTATGCTTAAAGGCCGTTTAATGTGCTCAAGCTGTACTTTTTCTTTTCATGCAAAGGCACATAACTTGTTATCTTCCACTGCAAGTTAGGAGTTTCCTCCCCGCAGATGTTTCTGTTTTTCAGCCTGCTAACAGCCAAGGACGGACCTCAAGTACCTCGACAAAGATAAGGCAACACCGGGCAGACAAAGCAGAGACAGGGCTAAACCACAAGGCTCAGCAAATTTCCATTCTAAATAATCACATATTGTGTCTACTGAGCCGTTTGCATAATATATGACCCCTCCCTTTAGAAGCAGCCTCAGCGATGTAACTAGGGAACACC
>NC_084570.2:33526660-33561660 GCF_033978685.3 Nerophis lumbriciformis
GTTGAATTCAATTAATGACCATTTTTCTTGGGACTGACCCCAGGAGAGCTGCTCCAGAGAGAAAATAAACTTCCAGTGGTATATCTCTCTTTTTTCATCTTTATGCCACTGCAAATGCCACTGAGCTCACATCAATATTAGGTTTTATATTTGTCCACAATAGTCCTGACGTCATCACTCCTGTTCTTCCGGCTTTATGGATTATTATATTACCTCATTTTTTTAATGAGTGGATGAATATTGGCCTGTGAATTAATGGAGGGCGGTTGATAAAACTTTGTCGTGACTTGTCGTGAGTAAAGAGCGTCCACTTCAAACTGACAATATTGTTTGTTACAAACTTGTGTGTGGTGTTGCTTCCTTATTTGTCATTATTCAAAGCTGATTTCAATGTGCAGCAGCGGCAGCTGAATTGAATGTGACAGCGTGTCATAATTACACCGGTCGGCTGGATAAAAGAAAAAATACCGATAACAGTATCGTTAGTCCAGAATCTTCACAGTCCTCATGGATTGACCAAATTAGGAACCGGTACCATAAAATAACCGGTATACATCAGTACTGCTACATGACGCTTTGTGTTTCGCTTTAGCCTGATCTAATTAGCTTAAAGCTCATCCTCTGTATATTCAGGCTCAAAAAGACAAGCTTCTGAATCATCATTTGTCCCAAAGTAGTTGTTGTTGCATCTCACAAAGTCTACAATGATTCGTAGTAGTTGTTGTTAGGGTTGTACAGTATACCGGTACTAGTATAGTATCGCAATACTAATGAATCAAAAACGGTACTATACTCTGTTTGAAAAGTATTGGTTCCCCATATGTTTTTTTTTTTTTAACAGGTGCGTCTCCACCGTCGTGACATTGCTGGTTTTACGAGCAGAGGAGCATGTTCGGCAGCACACGCACACAGAGTACTTACAAGCAAAATAATAGGTAGATAAATGACACAATATGTTACTGCATACGTCAGCAGACTAATTAGGAGTCTTTGTTTGTTCGCTTACTACTTAAAGACAAGTTGTCTAGGGACGGCGTGGCGCAGTGGAAGAATGGCCGTGCGCGACCCGAGGGTCCCTGGTTCAATCCCAACCTAGTACCAACCTCGTCATGTCCGTTGTGTCCTGAGCAAGACACTTCACCCTTGCTCCTGATGGGTGCTGGTTAGCGCCTTGCATGGCAGCTCCCTCCATCAGTGTGTGAATGTGTGTGTGAATGGGTAAATGTGGAAGTAGTGTCAAAGCGCTTTGAGTACCTTGAAGGTAGAAAAGCGCTATACAAGTACAATCCATTGTCTAGTAGGGCTGTGAATCTTTGGGTGTCCCACGATTCGATTCAAAATCGATTCTTGGGGTCACGATTCGATTCAAAATCAACTATTTTTCAATTCAACACGATTCTCAAATCAAAAACGATTTTTTTTTTAAATTTTTTTTTTAAGGAAAACAATACACAACAATACCATAATAATGCAATACAATTTCAAAACCAAACCCGACTGAGCAACATTCAGAATAGCAATAAACAGAGCAATTGAGAGCAATTGAGGACACATCTATTCAATATCTTAAATTGAGTCATCTTATCTTCAATGCTTCTAAAGGGCTTATTGGCATTTTTCCAAATATCATTCCATGATATGTCTCTTTCATCTAAAATGTTTAAGTCCATCATCCATTTCCGAACACATGCATCATTTGCATTTCTAGTGTGGTGTTCATTTATTATTCCATAAAATAATTTAATTCATTTCTTAAATGTATCTTGATTAAAAAGTGCATCTTCCAGTTCATTGCTATTTAAAGACATACTTTCAGAGGATATGCATTTATTTACAGCGTGTTTTAAAGAGATAAAATTAAAAAAATGATTTCTGGGTACATTATATTGATCAACTAAATCATTGAACGGTTTAAGAGTTTTTATTAATATGATGAGGTTTAGTAATACCTCTGTCTTTCCATGTTGTCCATTTAACCACATTTTTATTAATTATGATATTAGGATTGTACCAAAGCTGTTGATTGACAGATGTCATTGACTTGATTCCTAGTATTTTCTGGCACAGTTTTAGAATGTTAAAGGTGGCTTCTATTGGGCTTTGCCTCAATTCATTAGGTATTTTTTTAATATAATATAAACTCCCCACATCAATGTCCAAATTCATTAACATATTTTTTTCTATGTTGATCCAGTCCTTATCTGCAGAAGAATGAAATACGTGGCTTGCTTGTTCACAACCGAAGGAGATATAATAATGTAAGAAGTTTGGTAATTGTAGTCCTCTTTTATCTTGTGTACAAGACAACCTTAAGTATGAACATCTGGCCTTCTTTCCACACCATATAAAATGTGATATCATTGTATGTATTTTCTTAAACCAACTTTTATTAATTAGGACAGGCATCATTTTCAGTATATAATTAACTGCTGGCAGTATACTCATTTTTACTATGTTCACCCGACCCCAAAGTGATATTGGGAGACGTGACCAGCGTTCCATTTTGGATTCTATCTTATTTTTTAAATGTTTAAGATTTAGATTTCTGCTTGTATAAAGGTTTGGTGTAATGTGTAGTCCTAGATATATGATTTCTTCCTCTTTCCATTTAATTTTGGAGTTCTGAACTTGTGATTTCTTGCAGTGTTTATTAAGTGGTAATATTTCACATTTGTCCCAATGGACTTTATACCCTGATAAACGGCCATATTCAGGGATGACATTATTGATATAGTGAAGAGAGGAGTTAACATGTGACAGGTAGAGAATTATGTCGTCACAATACATCGATAGCTTATTATACTGAGAGACAATTTTTATACCATGAATATTATTTTCACTTCTTATTTTTGCAGCTAAGGGATCAACAACCAAATTAAATAATAATCCAGATGCAGGACATCCCTGTTTTACTCCTCTTTTTAACGAAAAAGGTTCTGAAATATGATTATTGGTTTTGACTGATGCCATGGGCCTTGTATAAAGCATCTTAATCCATTGTATACAATTATCTCCAAATCCAAATTTACGTAATGTGCGGTCGAATGCCTTCTCCGCATCAACAGTACATACTGCTGTGGGATAAGGGAGACTTCTAGCATAGTAAATAACATTAAACAATTTCCTTGTATTGTCTGAAGCCAGTTTGGTCAGTATGAATTAATTTTTCTATTACATTAGATTCATAAGGATTCTCTATTCATTCAATACATAGGATTTCAGCAGGATCTACCCCAGTCTGCTGACATGCAAGCAGAGTAGTAGATTTGTGTAAAAAGCTTTTATAATTGTAAAGGACAATGTTTTATCAACTGATTCCAATAATGTAAATTTGTTTTAACTGTTAAATGAACCAAAAATATGACTTATTTTACCTTTGTGAAAATATTGGACACAGTGTGTTGTCAAACTTATGAGATGGGATGCAAGTGTAAGTCACTTTGACACTATTCTTTTTTTTCAATTTTTATAAATGTCTAATGATAATGTCAATGAGGGATTTTTAATCACTGCTATGTTGAAATTTTAACTAATATTGATACTGTTGTTGATAATATTCATTTTTGTTTCACTACTTTTGGTTTGTTCTGTGTCGTGTTTGTGTCTCCTCTCAATTGCTCTGTTTGTTGCTGGGTCGGGTTTGGTTTTGGAATTGGATTGCACGGTTATGGTATTGCTGTGTATTGTTTTGTTGGATTGATTAATTAAAAAAAAAAATAAAATAAAAAATAAAATAAAAAATAAAACATTTATAGATAATACAAAATAAAAGAAAATCGATTTTTTAAAAATGAGAATCGATTCTGAATCGCACAATGTGAGAATCGCGATTCGAATCGATTTTTTTCCCACACCCCTATTGTCTAGTATGTTCACTACTTTATTTAAGGACTAAATTACAATAATAAACATATGTTTCATGTACACTAAGATTTTTTGTTCAAATAAAGCCAAAAATGACATTTTTTGTGGTCCCCTTTATTTAGAAAACAATTGAAATACATGTTGGTACCGGTACCAAAACATTGGTATGGGTACAACTCTAGTTGTTGTTGATGGAAATGGCGAGCGTTGCTGTGACAGTTCAGCGTGTTAATAACGAGACATGCATTCATGTTTGATACACAGAACTGTGTAGCATTTTTTAATGTTTTCAAGTGTACAAAACATATTTACTTTGTTTCTTACAGAGAAATTTGCTTCACTATTCAAACTTGTCCATATACGGGAACCCTGTTCAAGAACGGAATCAAAGTGTAAACAACATACAAGTAAATACTGCAAACACAGCAGTCATTCTTTCCCACCAAAAATGTGAGCGCTCAGCACTAACTCAGACTAAAAGGTGGTGGTGGCACCATAATCCTTTTTGGGATGCGCAGGGTTTAACCTCCATCCAGCTCTTCCTGTGCCTCGGACTGGAAGGCAGGGCCGGCCCGTGGCATAGGCCGTATACGCAAATGCTAAGGGCGCCGTCCATCATTTTTTCTCCATCAAATGTTGGAGAAAAAAAAAGAAAAAAAATAAGTTGGTACTATTATTTCTAAATACAAAAAATAATCCCACGTTAATTAAAATGCAAAGTAAAGCCTATTTAACAGAAATATTATTTGTTACAACATTACGCCCCCCCCTCCTCCCCCCGCACGGTGCGCCCCCTCCCTTCCCGTATCATGACTCTTTTTGGACGTCACCACATCAAAAAATCAACACAAGATGCCAAAACTGTCAGGTGCCCAGGGAAGAAAAAAGAGAAAAGAAGAGGAGGAGAAACGAGAAAAGACAGAGGTAGCAGGTAGGTAACGTTAGCCTACATGAAATTATTTGTCTGTTACAGAATGTGATAATAACCTGGCTTTTTAGCATTAAGCTAATGTTACATGATTCGGCAATTGCTAATCAATAAATAGCTAGTTCTGTTTTAACGTCGGGTTAATATTGTGGAGGGGGCTAAATTGTTATGGAAAATAATAATGTAACGTTAGGTAATTACAGTACTCCCACCTTACATTCCTCAGGGACATTTCTTTCTTTCTTTAGTTTATTTCGAACATGAACACACTTACATCATAATACATCACACAATTTCATATCATTTCATTTTACATCATGCACGAAAAGGAGTAGGAAGAAGCAAAGCTTATTTAATCCTACCCCTTTCCCATTTCAAAGCGTTTACAAATATATAGAATCATTTACTGACCTTTTTATATAATAAAATAACATCTATGAATTAGTATACAACAGTTTTGTAATATGTAATTAATTAATTAATTCAGTCATTATTAACATACTGAGATGAAGAATATCTTATTTTCAATAAGGTTGAAAGTATTTCTCATAATTCTTCTTCTTTGTACTCTGTAAGCACTATTATTTTGAACAACCTCTTAAACTGGATCATATCAGTACAATTTTTAACTTCTTTACTTAATCCATTCCATCATTTAATTCCACATACTGATATGCTAAAAGTTCTAAGTGTTGTACGTGCATATAAATGTTTGTATTAGATCTTTTAAGCAGGTGTTTTTTGTTTACATTGTTATTGCCTTCTGGTTAGCTAATGCTTGCCCTGCAGGTAATCGTCACTTTTCCACCCCTTTATATATTAGGTATAGTTGTAAGTAAAAAAAAAAAGGTCAAAGACAAAGCTATTCGGGTTCTTGTGAGTATATACACTTCACTGCCGATGTGGGGGGGCGCCACCTAAAATCTTGCCTAGGGCGCCAGATTGGTTAGGGCCGGGCCTGCTGGAAGGTGACCTACTGTATCATGTGAGGCTTCCTATCAGACCATAGAAGAGGACATTGTCTCTTCCAAAACACTGAAGATTCTGAGGACATGACCTTCACTTCCTATCGTGTCAGTGGTGAGGGACTAAAAGTGAGGGACTATAATTGCACTTCCCTATCATGCTAGGAGATCTTCTTGGTCTTCATGATGCTGACTCCACAGGAACTTGCTTTACTTCAGCTTTGCTATCCGTGATACTTGTCCCCGCTCCACTTATTGCCTTCTAGAAGTCTTTGCTGCGGCACACTTGACAAGTGCACTATGACACGGTGGTACACAAGTCCCTGTCACATGACCAGCAGCTGAACTACTTCTAATGAAGAAAAGCCGACAAAATGATGAAAGGACTTAATTTGAACAGAAATCAGAGTTATGTTTGATATTGCACGATTGGTACGATTTCCATTCATCAATCATGTAAAATGTCCTCAGGGATCATCTGTAATCTTAGATCAATCAACATCATTTTCTTTAATTACCGCAAGGCTTAAATGATAAATGTTCAACAGGCGTAAAAATGTGGCAAGTTATATATATATATATATATATATATATATATATATATATATATATATATATATATATATATATATATATATAAGGCTTCTTTCAGGAACAAAAACCTGCGAAATGCCACAGAACTCAGCAAACACATTTGGGACCTCAAAGACAATAATGTTGAATATTCAATAACATGGCAAATTCTTGCATCCAGCACACCTTACAATAGTGGTAATAAAAGATGCAACCTATGCTTGAAAGAGAAACTGTTTATTATTTACCGTCCAGACCTGTCATCCCTCAACAAGCGCAGCGAAATTGTAACAGCATGCCGCCATAGACGGAAACACCTCCTAGGTAACACATGAGCCAATCACCACGCCCCTAGGCCAGCCTGTACCCACCCATTCTGTGCCCTATATAAACCATGGTATGCGAATGCTCCCATTAAAATCTCCTGATGATTGAGGGTACCCCCCCTCATGAAACAGGCCTGTAGAGATGAAATAGTCTTGTGATTTTTTTCCCACACATACATACATATATATATATATATATATATATATATATATATATATGTGTATATATATATATGTTTATATATATATATATATATATATGTTTATATATATATATGTGTATATATATATATATATATATGTTTATATGTGTGTATATATATATATATGTTTATATGTGTATATGTATGTATGTATATATATATAGATATATATACTGTATGTATATATATATATATATATATATATATATATATATATATATATATATATATATATATATACGTATATATATATCATTTAGATCCCAACTTGCCATATTTTTTGCAAGTTCTAAATTATTTAATTAATTTAATTCTTTAATTATTATTTAACTATTTGATATAAAATTTAGATAATTAAATAATCATCTAAATTATTTATATATATATATATATATATATATATATATATATATATATATATATATATATATATACTTAGAGATGCGCGGATAGGCAATTATTTCATCCGCAACCGCATCACAAAAGTCGTCATCCACCCGCCATCCACCCAAACCAACATTTTATCACAACCACACCCGCCCGCCACCCGCCCGTTGTTATATATCTAATATAGACGATGCAAGGCATTAGTGAGGTTAGAAAGCTTTTGCCTGTTAAAGAAAGGAGACTGATCCAATGTAGCAGAGACATTCAATGCGTGCCACGCATTAATATCTCTTGGCCACGCATTAGTGCCTAAGAGATATTAATGCGTGATAATATTATTTATCATTATTATAATATTATTGTCATTTCCGTTAAGAAAGTGTTGACTATTGTTGCCAATGCCCTCAGATCAGGAGTGCGTTCCTCACACTTTGTGTGCGCAGTTGCAGCAAGCAGAACGAGGCTTTTAAGAAGTTAAAAAAATGTTTTAGAAAGACTAGGCCTATATTTTTGTTAGGTAAAAAAAATGTTCTGAATTTATTTCAATGAATATTAACTTGTTAACGTTATAATGCTCAAATAGGGACAAGGGCGGGGTGCACAGTGAAACAGTGAACAAATTGGCGACAAAGATGAACCTTTATTGCTTGGTCTGCAGCCATGACAAAATATCAGACAGACAATCTCCATTGTCAACGACAGGCAGGAAAATAAAGATAAACACATAGCCTATGTTGTAGGCATAGGCATAGGCTCATACGTTTTTAAGTTGAAATAAAAAAATAAATAAAAAATGTGCCTCATAAGCCTTAGACTGTCAATCACGCGCACAAACTTAAATTATACAATAACATATGTATATCATCCCTATTTAAACAAAAATAAATTAAATAAATAATAATAAATTACCTGCAACTTATTGGCCAAGACAAATAGCTGAAGGGGGGATATCAAACCCATCAGACTGTACTTTGTCATCAAACTTGAATTATAATGAAAAAAGACGGTCGCGACAAACAAAGCAGGCTAAATAGCCTTACATGCGCTTCACTTGAAAGCGAGGCCAAATAATTAACACACAGTAGTATATCTCGAATAGTAAAAAACCACAATAAACAACGCAATTGCCTTAATTCCTTTGCATTGTAGTGCGCCCAAACACGTAACCATCAAAATTATTCAGCTGACCGAACTCAATATAGGTTAGACATGGTCTTATTTGGTATAGCCTATAGGTAACGTAGACTAATTTGTTTAACATATCCAACCGTATGTCTACTTACTTTTTTTTTTTTTTTTTTTAGCACTGTGCAGGAATAAAAGGGCATCTACAGTGCCAGGATTCAGGCGAGAGTGCATGGCCTCTAAAATGCGCCCTGCTGCGCTGAAAGAGCGCTCACTTGCGCCACTTGTTGCTGGGACGTGTGCCATCTTTTTCTTTTTTTCTTCTTCTTCTGTTGTGTTGTGCTGCAGTGCCTGATTAATAATTGACTGTTTCAAAGAGTGCTGCTCGTTTTTCGTATGTGGGTAACAACATTTAACTATGTATATATATTTCCAGATTGGTTCAACCGCCAACCGCCCGCATCTATTTAAAATCTATTTTTACCCGCCCGACCCGCGGTTTATCCGCGGACTCCGCGGTTGTGTCCGCAAACCGCACATCTCTAATATATATATATGTATGTATTTATATATTTATATATATATATATATATATATATATATATATATATATATATATATATATATATATATATATATATATAAACGCAACATTATGGCAAGTTGGGATCTAAATGATCCATATATATATATATATATATATATATATATATATATATATATATATATATATATATATGATCACCCCTCCTTTACTTTTAAACAGTTAGCTTCTTGAGTCATCATGCTCGGTGTGTGTTTGTAACATGCTTAGCCATTCCATTTCCTGTAGTCCTCCAGTGATAATTCTACTTGGAAGAAACTGTTTATTTTTACGCCATGGTGGTGAGGAGTCGTATCTTAAAAGCAAACTGTAGATAGTTTAGGACATGTCTATCAGAAATAAGGTTCCTCGACAGTGGAAATGTGTTTTTGCTTCTCAGGAGGATACAGTATATAAATACTGCACCTAACTCGTTGAATAAGTAACCCTGCATGTCTTACACAACTATTCATGTCTTCTTAGTGATCATGATTAACTGCAGCTGCTTGCTTTGGAAATCCAACGAATGGTTCAAATCATTCAAATTGATATGACATTAATACCCATGGTGTGACATTTTGACTTCAAATTAGAACACTCAACACTGCAGCTAAATTTTTTCACGGCCTGTGGCATATTTCAAAAATAATATAACCCAAAAAAACTTGACTAAAAAGTGGGGGAAAAAAGAGCAAACAGGTGTAATGTGATGAGAAAATGTTGCAGTATTGCATCGTCGTCACGTCGTGACATTGCTGGTTTTTACGAGCAGAGGAGCATGATCGGCTGCGCACACACACAGAGTACTTACAAGCAGACACAGTGTGGAGACAGAAAAGGGAGTATGGACACATTTTGGTGTAAAAAGTAAAGATAAAGGTGAACACCAAGCTACTTCTAAATCACTAATCCTGGCCTCCAGGGCAACAAATAAAGTAAGTTTCTTACAAGTTACATTATCACTGAAGGAGGAGGAATAGCTAAACATGCTTCACTACACACCGTAGGAGGATACAATAGCTCACCGGTGTCACAATGTAAACAAATGCCATGGGTGGATCTACACCTGACATCCACTGTAATGATACCAAGTACAGGAGCGTATCTAGTCGTTACTACTATGATTACATTGATATTTTTTATCGCCACAAAATCTTTTTTCCTTTTTAAAAAATATTCATATAATGTTTATAAACTCAGTAAATATGTTCCTGGACACACGAGGACTTTGAATATGACCAATGTATGATCCTGTAACTACTTGGTATCGGATCGATACCTAAATGTGTGGTATCATCCAAAACCAATGTAATGTACAAAAGAAGAGAATAATAAGTGATTATTACATTTTAACAGAAGTGTAGATAGAACATGTTAAAACAGAAAATAAGAAGATATTAACAGTAAATGAATAAGTAGATTAATAATCCATTTTTACAATTTGTCCTTTATAATGTAGACAAAATAATAGGTAGACGAATGACACAATATGTTACTGCATACGTCAGCAGACTAATTAGGAGTCTTTGTTTGTTTACTTACTACTAAAATACAAGTTGTCTAGTATGTTCATTATTTTATTTAAGGACTAAATTACAATAATAAACATATGTTTCATGTACCCTAAGATTTTTTGTTCAAATAAAGACAATAATTACATTTTTTGTGGTCCCCTTTATTTAGAAAAGTATCGAAATACATTTTAGTACCGGTACCAAAATATTGGTATCGGGTCAACTCTAGTTTAAATATCCGATCAGTGTCACTAAAGGGCCCCACCCCCCCAAAAGAAATCTGAGCTAGTGTGAAGTGTAAACATCCTATTTCTTTAGTCAGTGACACATGCAACTGAAGAAGCTTGTGGAGAAAATTATGATATTGACATTTATCTGCCATAAATGCACACATCCATGGTCTACTTACCCACCCTCACGCCTCCTTCATTGACATGTTCTCTTTATTTGCCTTTCCAGTGCCTTCCACCCGACACACTCTCTGTCAGCACCTCCCCTGGGTCCTGACCGCCCCCCCAGAGTACTCAAATATTAAAGCGGCCCGATGAAGGCCAGTACCATCACACTCTGCAGGGGGGTTCAGTGTCTGAACTTCAGTGAGATTCTGTCAGGCGAGTGACCGACTCTTTCTTATACACTATATTGCCAAAAGTATTTGGCCACCCATCCAAATGATGGGAATCAGGTGTCCTAATCACTTGGCCTGGTGTATAAAATCAAGCACTTAAGCATGGAGACTGTTTCTACAAACATTTGTGAAAGAATGGGCTGCTCTCAGTGATTTCCAGCGTGGAACTGTCATAGGATGCCACCTGTGCAACAAATCCAGTCGTGAAATTTCCTTGCTCCTAAATATTCCAAAGTCAACTGTGGGCTTTATTATAAGAAAAATGAAGAGTTTGGGAACAACAGCAACTCAGCCACCAAGTGGTAGGCCACAAAAACTGACAGAGAGGGGTCAGCATAGTGCAAAGACTTTCTGCACAGTCAGTTGCTACAGAGCTCCAAACTTCATGTGACCTTCCAATTGGCCCACGTTCAGTACGCAGAGAGCTTCATGGAATGGGTTTCCATGGCCGAGCAGCTGGATCTAAGCCATGCATCACCAAGTCCAATGCAAAGCGTGGGATGCAGTGGTGTGAAGGACGTCACCACTGGACTCTAGAGCAGTGGAGACGCCTTCTCTGGACTGACGAGTCACGCTTTTCCATCTGGCAATCTGATGGACCAGTCTGGGTTTGGAGGTTGCCAGGAGAACGGTACATTTCGGACTGCATTGTGCCGAGTGTGAAATTTGGTGGACGAGGAATTATGGTGTGGGGTTGTTTTTCCAGGAGTTGGGCTTAACCCCTTAGTTTCAGTGAAAGGAACTTTGAATGCTCCAGGATACCAAAACATTTTGAACAATTCCATGGGATGGCACTTCAAGTTCATATGTGAGTAAAGGCAGGTGGCCAAATACTTTTGGCAATATAGTGTACGTCCTTGCTTTCATCTGGTTAGGTGAGGCTTTCCCATGCTCATCTTCTTTGCTGAGTGCCGCTCCTACAACGCTACTACTTCATCAAAGTGTCAGGGATATTTCCACTTTCTCTTTTAAAGGGGACCTTGCTAATAGGAAGTCCACATCGCCATGGAGACGGTCATCCATCTGGCGGGTGCTCAAGGAGGGAGGAAGAAATGAGACATCACTTCTGGCTTTGGTTAAGGTTGCTATCTTCATAATTCAGTCCCCGAGGACTGAAATATGAAATATCATAAAGCTGTTATATGTTGAAGCATCTGTCCAGCTAAATGACACAAATCTTTTTCACAACACGACCTGCATTCATTGGACTTTTGATTTCATTCACTGAGCGTCGCATTGTCAGAATGTGAAAACTGTAAGAGCAAAAGTAAAAACATGGACTGTTTTCCACAAGCGCTCCAATGACTAAGCTAACTAAAACCTTTGACAATACACTAAATAGACTCAAACACACGTATTCATCTGTATTTAAAATCTTCTAGCGAAAGAAATTATATATATATATATATATATATATATATATATATATATATATATATATATATATATATATATATATATATATATATATATATATATATATATCCATCCATCCATCCATTTTCTACCGCTTATTCCCTTCGGGGTCGCTGGAGTCTATCTCAGCTACATATATGTATATACAAACCCTGTTTCCATATGAGTTGGGAAATTGTGTTAGATGTAAATATGAACGGAATACAATGAATTGCAAATCCTTTTCAACCCATATTCAATTGAATGCACTACAAAGACAACATATTTGATGTTCAAACTCATAAACTTTTTTTTTTTTTTTTGCAAATAATAGTTAACTTAGAATTTCATGGCTGCAACACGTGCCAAAGTAGTTGGGAAAGGGCATGTTCACCACTGTGTTACATCACCTTTTCTTTTAACAACACTCAATAAACAATTGGGAACTGCGGAAACTAATTGTTAAAGCTTTGAAAGTGGAATTCTTTCCCATTCTTGTTTAATGTAGCGCTTCAGTCGTTCAACAGTCCGGGGGTCTCCGCTGTCGTATTTTATGCTTCATAATGCGCCACACATTTTCGATGGGAGACAGGTCTGGACAGGAGGCAGGCCAGGAAAGTACCCGCACTCTTTTTTTACAAAGCCACGCTGTTGTAACACGTGCTGAATGTGGCTTGGCATTGTCTTGTTGAAATAAGCAGGGCATCCATGAAAAAGAAGGTGCTTAGATGGCAGCATATGTTGTTCCAAAACCTGTATGTACCTTTCAGCATTAAATGGTGCCTTCACAGATGTGTAAGTTACCCATGCCTTGGGCACTAATGCACCCCCATACCATCACAGATGCTGGCTTATGAACTTTGCGTCAATAACAGTCTGGATGGTTCGCTTCCCATATATATATATATATATATATATATATATATATATATACACACACACACATATATATATGTGTATATATATATATATATATATATATATATATATATATATATATATATATATACACACACACACACACACACATATATATACACATATACATATATATATACACACATATACAGACCCCGTTTCCATATGAGTTGGGAAATTGTGTTAGATGTAAATATAAACGGAATACAATGATTTGCAAATCATTTTCAACCCATATTCAGTTGAATATACTACAAAGACAACATATTTGATGTTCAAACTGATAAACATTTTTTTTTTGCAAATAATCATTAACTTTAGAATTTGATGCCAGCAACACGTGACAAAGAAGTTGGGAAAGGTGGCAATAAATACTGATAAACTTGAGGAATGCTCATCAAACACTTATTTGGAACATCCCACAGGTGAACAGGCAAATTGGGAACAGGTGGGTGCCATGATTGGGTATAAAAGTAGATTCCATGAAATGCTCAGTCATTCACAAACAAGGATGGGGCGAGGGTCACCACTTTGTCAACAAATGCGTGGGCAAATTGTTGAACCGTTTAAGAAAAACCTTTCTCAACCAGCTATTGCAAGGAATTTAGGGATTTCACCATCTACGGTCCGTAATATCCTCAAAGGGTTCAGAGAATCTGGAGAAATCACTGCACGTAAGCAGCTAGGCCCGTGACCTTCGATCCTTCAGGCTGTACTGCATCAACAAGCAACATCAGTGTGTAAAAGATATCACCACATGGGCTCAGAAACACTTCAGAAACCCACTGTCAGTAACTACAGTTTGTCGCTACATCTGTAAGTGCAAGTTAAAACTCTCCTATGTAAGGCAAAAACCGTTTATCAACAACACCCAGAAACGCCGTCGGCTTCTCTGGGCCTGAGCTCATCTAAGATGGACTGATACAAAGTGGAAAAGTGTTCTGTGGTCTGACGAGTCCACATTTCAAATAGTTTTTGGAAACTGTGGACGTCGTGTCCTCCGGACCAAAGAGGAAAAGAAACATCCGGATTGTTATAGGCGCAAAGTTGAAAAGCCAGCATCTGTGATGGTATGGGGGTGTATTAGTGCCCAAGACATGGGTAACTTACACATCTGTGAAGGCGCCATTAATGCTGAAAGGTACATACAGGTTTTGGAGCAACATATGTTGCCATCCAAGCAACGTTACCATGGACGCCCCTGCTTATTTCAGCAAGACAATGCCAAGCCACGTGTTACATCAACGTGGCTTCATAGTAAAAGAGTGCGGGTACTAGACTGGCCTGCCTGTAGTCCAGACCTGTCTCCCATTGAAAATGTGTGGTGCATTATGAAGCCTAAAATACCACAACGGAGACCCCGGACTGTTGAACAACTTAAGCTGTACATCAATCAAGAATGGGAAAGAATTTCACCTGAGAAGCTTCAAAAATGTGTCTCCTCAGTTACCAAACGTTTACTGAGTGTTGTTAAAAGGAAAGGCCATGTAACACATGCCCTTTCCCAACTACTTTGGCACGTGTTGCAGCCATGAAATTCTAAGTTAATTATCATTTGCAAAAAAAAATTAAGTTTATGAGTTTGAACATCAAATATCTTGTCTTTTTAGTGCATTCAACTGAATATGGGTTGAAAAGGATTTGCAAATCATTGTATTCCGTTTATATTTACACCTAACACAATTTCCCAACTCATATGGAAACGGGGTTTGTACATACATATATGTTATATATATACATATATATTAATTGTTGCAGCCCTAATGTGTGTGTGTGTGTGTGTGTGTGTGTGTGTGTGTGTGTGTGTGTGTGTGTGTATATATATATATATATATATATATATATATATATATATATATATATACACATACATTAGGGCTGCAACAATTAATCGATTAATATCAATTATAAAAATAGTTGGCTCTTAATTTAGTCATTGATTCGTTGGATGCAGAGGCAATTTTTTATTTTTTATTTTTGATAAATCTTTATTTATAAACTGCAACATGTACAAACAACTGAGAAACAATAATCAAAATAAGTATGGTGCCAGTATGCTGTTTTTTCCCCCAATAAAATACTGGAAAGGATAGAAATGAAGTTAGTCTCTTTTATCCGATTATTAATCCATTATTCGAATTAATAATCGACAGATGAATCGATTATCAAATTAATCGTTAGTTGCAGCCCTAATATACATATAGATATATATATATACATATATATGTATATATATCTATATGTATATATACATATATATATATATATATATATATATATATACATATATATATATATATACATACATATATATATATATATATATACACATATATATATATATATATATATATATACACACACACATATACATACATATTTATATGTATATATATATATATATATACATTATATATATATATATATATATATATATATATATATATATATATATATATATATATATATATATATATATATATATATATATATATATATATATACACACACACACACATCTACATATATATACACAAACCCTGTTTCCATATGAGTTGGGAAATTGTGTTGGATGTAAATATAAACGGAATACAATTATTTGCAAATCATTTTCAACCCATATTCAGTTGAATATGCTACAAAGACAACATATTTGATGTTCAAACTGATAAACATTTTTATTTTTGCAAATAATCATTAACTTTAGAATTTGATGCCAGCAGCACGTGACAAAGAAGTTGGGAAAGGTGGCAATAAATTCTGATAAAGTTGAGGAATGCTCATCAAACATTTATTTGGAACATCCCACAGGTGTGCAGGCTAATTGGGAACAGGTGGGTGCCATGATTGGGTATAAAAACAGCTTCCCAAAAAATGCTCAGTCTTTCACAAGAAAAAATGGGGCGAGGTACACCCCTTTGTCCACAACTGCGTGAGCAAATAGTCAAACAATTTAAGAACAACGTTTCTCAAAGTGCAATTGCAAAAAATTTAGGGATTTCAACATCTACGGTCCATAATATCATCAAAAGGTTCAGAGAATCTGGAGAAATCATTCCACGTAAGCGGCATGGCCGGAAACCAACATTGAATGACCGTGACCTTCGATCCGTCAGACGGCACTGTATCAAAAACCGACATCAATCTCTAAAGGATATCACCACATGGGCTCAGGAACACTTCAGAAAACCACTGTCACTAAATACACTTCGTCGCTACATCTGTAAGTGCAAGTTAAAGCTCTACTATGCAAAGCGAAAGCCATTCATCAACAACATCCAGAAACGCCGTCGGCTTCTCTGGGCCCAAAACCTAAGATGGACTCATGCAAAGTGGAAAAGTGTTCTGTGGTCTGACAAGTCCACATTTCAAATAGTTTTTGGAAATATTCGACATCGTGTCATCCGGACCAAAGGGGAAGCGAACCATCCAGACTGTTATTGACGCAAAGTTCAAAAGCCAGCATCTGTGATGGTATGGGGGTGCATTAGTGCCCAAGGCATGGGTAACTTACACATCTGTGAAGGCGCCATTAATGCTGAAAGGTACATACAGGTTTTGGAACAACATATGCTGCCA
This sequence comes from Nerophis lumbriciformis, assembly GCF_033978685.3. Taxonomy (NCBI): domain Eukaryota; kingdom Metazoa; phylum Chordata; class Actinopteri; order Syngnathiformes; family Syngnathidae; genus Nerophis; species Nerophis lumbriciformis. The sequence continues at coordinate 33,543,649 of NC_084570.2, forward strand.
TCTAAGCGTTGTCTTTTTCATGGACGCCCCTGCTTATTTCAGCAAGACAATGCCAAGCCACATTCAGCACGTGTTACAACAGCGTGGCTTCGTAAAAAACTTTCCTGGTCTGCCTGCAGTCCAGACCTGTCTCCCATCGAAAATGTGTGGCGCATTATAATGCGTAAAATACGACAGCGGAGACCCCGGACTGTTGAACGACTGAAGCTCTACATAAAACAAGAATGGGAAAGAATTCCACTTTCAAAGCTTCAACAATTAGTTTCCTCAGTTCCCAATCGTTTATTGAGTATTGTTAAAAGAAAAGGTGATGTAACACAGTGGTGAACATGCCCTTTCCCAACTACTTTGGCACGTGTTGCAGCCATGAAATTCTAAGTTAATTATTATTTGCAAAAAAAAAAAAAGAGTTTGAACATCAAATATCTTGTCTTTGTAGTGCATTCAATTGAATATGGGTTGAAAAGGATTTGCAAATCATTGTATTCCGTTTATATTTACCGTATTTTCCGCACTATTAGCCGCACCTAAAAACCACAAATTTTCTCAAAAGCTGACAGTGCGCCTTTTAACCCGGTGCGCTTTATATATGGATAAATATTAAGATTCATTTTCATAAAGTTTCGATCTCGCAACTTCGGTAAACAGCCGCCATCTTTTTTCCCGGTAGAACAGGAAGCGCTTCTTCTTCTACGCAAGCAACCGCCAAGGTAAGCACCCGCCCCCATAGAACAGGAAGCGCTTCTTCTTCTACTGTAAGCAACCACCCGCCCGCGTAGAAGAAGAAAAAGCGCGCGGATATCACCGTACGTTTCATTTCCTTTGTGTGTTTACATCTGTAAAGACCACAAAATGGCTCCTACTAAGCGTCAGGGATCCGGTTCATGAAAAGACGCAATCTCTCCATCCACACACGGATTACTATTTCACAGCAACTGATATTCCTGTGAAACGCACCGTGGATACAACGGGAGCACGTACGGTGAATATTCGCACCACAGGGAATGAGAAGTCATCCTTCACTGTGGTTCTAGCTTGCCATGCTAATGAAACTTCCACCCATGGTGATATTCAAAAGGAAGACCTTGCCAAAAGAGACCTTTCCAGCCGGCGTCATCATAAAAAGCTAACTCGAAGGGATGGATGAAGAAAAGATGAGCGAGTGGTTAAGGTAAGTTTAAGTTTACGCGAAGAGGCCGGGTGGCTTTTTTCGCGCAGCTCTGTCCATGTTGATATACGTATGTTTGTGATTGCACATTTGCGTACATTTTGGGAGTGAACAGAGTTGTTAGAACGCTGGTTTTTAATATATTATTAAAGTTTGACTGACCTATCTGACTGTTTTTTTGACATTCCTTTAGCGCAGTTAGATGCGGCTTACAACACCGGGCGGCTTATAGGTGGACAAAGTTTTGAAATATGCCGTTCATTGAAGGCGCGGCTTTTAACCCAGGGCGCCTTATGGTGCGGAAAATACGGTACATCTAACACAATTTCCCAACTCTTATGGAAACGGGGTTTGTATATATACATTTATGACGGCGTGGCGCAGTGGAAGAATGGCCGTGCGCGATCCGAGGGTCCCTGGTTCAATCCCCACCAAGTACCAACCTCGTCATGTCCGTTGTGTCCTGAGCAAGACGCTTCACCCTTGCTCCTGATGGGTGCTGGTTAGCGCCTTGCATGGCAGCTCCCTCCATCAGTGTGTGAATGTGTGTGTGAATGGGTAAATGTGGAAGTAGTGTCAAAGCGCTTTGAGTACCTTGAAGGTAGAAAAGCGCTATACAAGTACAACCCATTTATATATATATATATATATATATATATATATATATATATATATATATATATATATATATATATATGTATAAATGGGTTGTACTTGTATATACTTGTATATATATATATATATATATATATATATATATATATAGGGCAGCACGGTGAGAGAGGTTTTAGTGCATCTGCCTCACAATACGAAGGTCCTGAGTAGTCTTGGGTTCAATCCCGGTCTCGGGATCTTTCTGTGTGGAGTTTGCATGTTCTCCCCGTGACTGCGTGGGTTCCCTCCGGGTACTCCGGCTTCCTCCCACTTCCAAAGACATGCACCTGGGGATAGGTTGATTGGCAACACTAAATTGTGTGAATGTGAGTGTGAATGTTGTCTGTCTATCTGTGTTGGCCCTGCGATGAGGTGGCGACTTGTCCAGGGTGTACCCTGCCTTCCGCCCGATTGTAGCTGAGATAGGCTCCAGCGCCCCCGCGATCCCAAAAGGGAATAAGCGGTAGAAAATGGATATATATATATATATATATATATATATATATATATATATATATATATATATATATATATATATTTACATATATATATATATATATTTACATATATATGTGTGGCAACCCTGTTGCCAAAGGTGACAACACAACTTTAGGCCCATAAAACTAACAGAAATGAAATATTTAGATGTTTTCCATTTTTGTAGTTATATGGATCAGAATAAGATACAACAAAATAATAACTGATTTGATTCATAGCCAGACACCCAAAGTGCTTGACAGTCATGATTCAGTCAGTGCACACACACTGGTCCATTAGTCAGTAGTTTTTTTTTACAAAACATTCAGAATTATCCACCAGTGATCATGGACTTAACGACTAATGTCTGACTGACTTGTTTTCCATAGCTGTGTTATTTCCACATGTAGCAGACATGAATACCTCCACCCGAGTTATTTTTACATCGCCTAGACCCTGAGGGCTAGAACTTCAAAAAAAGGCCAATGCTAATGCTAATCTCCTGGCATTTTACATAACGTGTGTACACACCCTGGGCGTAACTCGTCTTGAGCTCGTTATCTGCTTCTTTATCAATAAACCCAATCCTTGAAACCACTGTTGCGGAAACAAAGACAACAAGACACGAGTGTTGTCGTCTTTTGCGTTACGCCCGATCAACGGAACGACGGGTTCGCCGTCGTCGCAGCCCGACCTCCATGACTTTCCAGATAAAGAAACGTTGGTTTCTGGCTTGGAGCTGCGAGGGAAGACGCAATCGGGCCTGCCATGCGTCACTCCCGCAGCCCCAGGCCGAGATCACCACAGCTGCCTGTCAAAATTAGGGCCACAGAACTTTCCGCGGGCGTTAATTCAGAATGCATGTAGATGTGTAACGTCTCTGCATGAATACAATCTTTGTGGGGCCTCTTGGAGGAGTGTCCTCCACATGCCACCGTGGAGAAGAGAGTGCATCTGTGTCATTTACACTCAAGTGGACCACACTCGCCTTTCAGAACCAGATGGAACGGGAAGCGATTGACAACGAAATTTACCGTCAACACCTCCAAACACACCAGTTTGCCATCTGTTTCAACTCGCATACTTTCGAAATATATGGCAAACAAGCATTAGTGGCAGGAAACATCAAACAGATTGATCACTTATTGCACTTATGCCATTAGAACCGCTGACTCTTAACATCCGTTGAATTCGGATCTATCGGGAGTTTTTGTCCGGTCGAGTCGCAATGGCTTCAAAATCCAGAGGAGTTAGTCTCTCAAGGTGGAAACATGCTAATTAGCTTAGTCCCAGCAGGGAAGTCCTCAAAGGAGGCGGCTGGCACACAGCTGCATGCGACAAACGCACAAAGCTGACAAACTGGGATACTTTTTGAGCACTCCATTCACAAAATGGTAATTGCGTGCATTACCTAAGAAACCCTCTTATATGTGCACAGTAAATGTTTAGAGTAAATTCATACAGTTTTTTCTCTCTTGGCTCCAGGCAAAGGCGGTGGCACTACCTCTCCCCCTGCCCCCGCTTTCGTGTCTGCCCTACTTGCCTCTTTGTCTTGTCCTGACTTGTTTCTTTCTTTTTGCACTGCTCTACAAAAACTCAACAGTTAACTCCAGCAAGCTTGCGATAGAAATTCAGATTTGGAGTCCCAATTGCCAAAAATTTGGCAGTTAACTCTAGCTGGCTAGCGGTAAAAATTCAGATTTGGAGTCCCAATTGCCAAAAATTCAGCCGATAACTCTAGCAAGCTAGCGGTAAAAATGCAGATTTGGAGTCTCAATTGCCAAAACTTTGGCAGTTAACTCTAGCTAGCTAGCGGTAAAAATTCTGAGTTGGAGTCCCAATTGCCAAAAACTTGGCAGTTAACTCTAGCTAACCAGCGGTAAACATTCAGATTTGGAGTCCCAATTGCCAAAATTTCGGCAGTTAACTCTAGCTAGCTAGCGGTACAAATTAAGATTTGGAGTCCCAATAGCCAAAAATTCAGCTGTTAACTCTAGCAAGCTTGTGGTAAAAATTCCGATTTGGAGTCCCAATAGCCAAAAATTCAGCTGTTAACTCCAGCAAGCTGGCAGTAAAAATGTAGATTTGGAGTCCCAATTGCCAAAACTTTGGCAGTTAACTCTAGCTAGCTAGCGATAGAAATTCAGATTTGGATTTCCAATTGCCAAAAAGTTGGCAGTTAACTCTAGCTGGCTAGCGGTAAAAATTCAGATTTGGAGTCCCAATTGCCAAAAATTCAGCCGATAACTCTAGCAAGCTAGCGGTAAAAATGCAGATTTGGAGTCTCAATAGCTAAATATTTGGCAGTTAACGCTCGCTCGCTAGCGGTAAAAATTCAGATTTGGAGTCCCAATTGCCAAAAATTTGGCAATTAACTCTCGCTAGCAAGCGGTAAAAATTCCGATTTGGAGTCCCAATTGCCAAAAATTCAACAGTTAACTCTAGCTAGCTCGCGGAACAAATTCAGATTTGGAGTCACAATTGCCAAAAACTCGGCAATTAACTATAGCAGGCTAGCGGTAAAAATTCAGATTTGGAGTCCCAATTGCCAACATTTTGGCAGTTAACTCTAGCTAGCTAGCGGTAAACATTCAGATTTGGAGTCCCAATTGCCAAAATTTCGGCAGTTAACTCTAGCTAGCTAGCGGTACAAATTAAGATTTGGAGTCCCAATAGCCAAAAATTCAGCTGTTAACTCTAGCAAGCTTGTGGTAAAAATTCCGATTTGGAGTCCCAATAGCCAAAAATTCAGCTGTTAACTCCAGCAAGCTGGCAGTAAAAATGTAGATTTGGAGTCCCAATTGCCAAAACTTTGGCAGTTAACTCTAGCTAGCTAGCGATAGAAATTCAGATTTGGATTTCCAATTGCCAAAAAGTTGGCAGTTAACTCTAGCTGGCTAGCGGTAAAAATTCAGATTTGGAGTCCCAATTGCCAAAAATTCAGCCGATAACTCTAGCAAGCTAGCGGTAAAAATGCAGATTTGGAGTCTCAATAGCTAAATATTTGGCAGTTAACGCTCGCTCGCTAGCGGTAAAAATTCAGATTTGGAGTCCCAATTGCCAAAAATTTGGCAATTAACTCTCGCTAGCAAGCGGTAAAAATTCCGATTTGGAGTCCCAATTGCCAAAAATTCAACAGTTAACTCTAGCTAGCTCGCGGAACAAATTCAGATTTGGAGTCACAATTGCCAAAAACTCGGCAATTAACTATAGCAGGCTAGCGGTAAAAATTCAGATTTAGAGTCCCAATTGCCAACATTTTGGCAGTTAACTCTAGCTAGCTAGCGGTAAACATTCAGATTTGGAGTCCCAATTGCCAAAATTTCGGCAGTTAACTCTAGCTAGCTAGCGGTACAAATTAAGATTTGGAGTCCCAAAAGCCAAAAATTCAGCTGTTAACTCTAGCAAGCTTGTGGTAAAAATTCCGATTTGGAGTCCCAATAGCCAAAAATTCAGCTGTTAACTCCAGCAAGCTGGCAGTAAAAATGTAGATTTGGAGTCCCAATTGCCAAAACTTTGGCAGTTAACTCTCGCTAGCAAGCGGTAAAAATTCCGATTTGGAGTCCCAATTGCCAAAAATTCAACAGTTAACTCTAGCTAGCTCGCGGAACAAATTCAGATTTGGAGTCACAATTGCCAAAAACTCGGCAATTAACTATAGCAGGCTAGCGGTAAAAATTCAGATTTGGAGTCCCAATTGCCAACATTTTGGCAGTTAACTCTAGCTAGCTAGCGGTAAACATTCAGATTTGGAGTCCCAATTGACAAAAATTCAGCAGTTAACTCTAGCTAGCTAGCGGTACAAATTAAGATTTGGAGTCCCAATAGCCAAAAATTCAGCTGTTAACTCTAGCAAGCTTGTGGTAAAAATTCCGATTTGGAGTCCCAATAGCCAAAAATTCAGTTGTTAACTCCAGCAAGCTGGCAGTAAAAATGTAGATTTGGAGTCCCAATTGCCAAAACTTTGGCAGTTAACTCTAGCTAGCTAGCGGTAAAAATTCAGATTTGGAGTCCCAATTGCCAAAATGTTGGCAGTTAACTCTAGCTAGCTAGCGGTAAACATTCAGATTTGGAGTCCCAATTGCCAAAAATTCAGCAGTAAACTCCAGCAAGCTTGCGATAGAAATTCAGATTTGGAGTCCCAATTGCCAAAAATTTGGCAGTTAACTCTAGCTGGCTAGCGGTAAAAATTCAGATTTGGAGTCCCAATTGCCAAAAATTCAGCCGATAACTCTAGCAAGCTAGCGGTAAAAACGCAGATTTGGAGTCTCAATAGCCAAAAATTTGGCAGTTAACTCTAGCTAGCGGTAAAAATACAGATTTGGAGTCCCAATTGACAAAAATGTGGCTGTTAACGCTAGTAAGCTAGCGGTAAAAATGCAGATTTGGAGTCTCAATAGCCAAAAATGTGTCCGTTACTCTAGCTAGCAGTAAATATTTAGATTTGGAGTCCCAATTGCCAAAAATGTGTCTGTTAACTCTGGCAAGCTAGCGGAAAAAATGCAGATTTGGAGTCCCAATTGCCAAAAAATTGTCAGTTAACGCTAGCTAGCTAGTGGTAAAAATTCAGATTTGGAGTCCCAAATGCCAAAAAATTGACTGTTAACTCTAGCAAGCTAGCGGTAAAAATTCAGATTTGGAGTCCCAATTGCCAAAAATTCTGCAGCTAACTTTAGCTAGCTAAAGGTAAAAATTCAGATTTGGAGTCCCATTTGCCAAAAACCCGACAGTTAACTCCAGCAAGCTTGCGGTAAAAATTGAGATTGGAGTACAAATTGCCAAATATTCAGCAGTTAACGCTCGCTCGCTAGCGGTAAAAATTCAGATTTGGAGTCCCAATTGCCAAAATTTGGCAATTAACTCTCGCTAGCAAGCGGTAAAAATTCCGATTTGGAGTCCCAATTGCCAAAAATTCAACAGTTAACTCTAGCTAGCTCGCGGAACAAATTCAGATTTGGAGTCACAATTGCCAAAAACTCGGCAATTAACTATAGCAGGCTAGCGGTAAAAATTCAGATTTGGAGTCCCAATTGCCTAAATTTTGGCAGTTAACTCTAGCTAGCTAGCGGTAAACATTCAGATTTGGAGTCCCAATTGCCAAAAATTCAGCAGTTAACTCCAGCAAGCTGGCAGTAAAAATGCAGATTTGGAGTCTCAATTGCCAAAACTTTGGCAGTTAACTCTAGCTAGCTAGCCGTAAAAATTCTGAGTTGGAGTCCCAATTGCCAAAAACTTGGCAGTTAACTCTAGCTAACCAGCGGTAAACATTCAGATTTGGAGTCCCAATTGCCAAAATTTCGGCAGTTAACTCTAGCTAGCTAGCGGTACAAATTAAGATTTGGAGTCCCAATAGGCAAAAATTCAGCTGTTAACTCTAGCAAGCTTGTGGTAAAAATTCCGATTTGGAGTCCCAATTGCCAAAAATTCAACAGTTAACTCTAGCTAGCTCGCGGAACAAATTCAGATTTGGAGTCACAATTGCCAAAAACTCGGCAATTAACTATAGCAGGCTAGCGGTAAAAATTCAGATTTGGAGTCCCAATTGCCAACATTTTGGCAGTTAACTCTAGCTAGCTAGTGGTAAACATTCAGATTTGGAGTCCCAATTGCCAAAATTTCGGCAGTTAACTCTAGCTAGCTAGCGGTACAAATTAAGATTTGGAGTCCCAAAAGCCAAAAATTCAGCTGTTAACTGTAGCAAGCTTGTGGTAAAAATTCCGATTTGGAGTCCCAATAGCCAAAAATTCAGCTGTTAACTCCAGCAAGCTGGCAGTAAAAATGTAGATTTGGAGTCCCAATTGCCAAAACTTTGGCAGTTAACTCTCGCTAGCAAGCGGTAAAAATTCCGATTTGGAGTCCCAATTGCCAAAAATTCAACAGTTAACTCTAGCTAGCTCGCGGAACAAATTCAGATTTGGAGTCACAATTGCCAAAAACTCGGCAATTAACTATAGCAGGCTAGCGGTAAAAATTCAGATTTGGAGTCCCAATTGCCAACATTTTGGCAGTTAACTCTAGCTAGCTAGCGGTAAACATTCAGATTTGGAGTCCCAATTGACAAAAATTCAGCAGTTAACTCTAGCTAGCTAGCGGTACAAATTAAGATTTGGAGTCCCAATAGCCAAAAATTCAGCTGTTAACTCTAGCAAGCTTGTGGTAAAAATTCTGATTTGGAGTCCCAATTGCCAAAAATTCAGTTGTTAACTCCAGCAAGCTGGCAGTAAAAATGTAGATTTGGAGTCCCAATTGCCAAAACTTTGGCAGTTAACTCTAGCTAGCTAGCGGTAAAAATTCAGATTTGGAGTCCCAATTGCCAAAATGTTGGCAGTTAACTCTAGCTAGCTAGCGGTAAACATTCAGATTTGGAGTCCCAATTGCCAAAAATTCAGCAGTTAACTCCAGCAAGCTTGCGATAGAAATTCAGATTTGGAGTCCCAATTGCCAAAAATTTGGCAGTTAACTCTAGCTGGCTAGCGGTAAAAATTCAGATTTGGAGTCCCAATTGCCAAAAATTCAGCCGATAACTCTAGCAAGCTAGCGGTAAAAACGCAGATTTGGAGTCTCAATAGCCAAAAATTTGGCAGTTAACTCTAGCTAGCGGTAAAAATACAGATTTGGAGTCCCAATTGACAAAAATGTGGCTGTTAACGCTAGTAAGCTAGCGGTAAAAATGCAGATTTGGAGTCTCAATAGCCAAAAATGTGTCCGTTACTCTAGCTAGCAGTAAATATTTAGATTTGGAGTCCCAATTGCCAAAAATGTGTCTGTTAACTCTGGCAAGCTAGCGGAAAAAATGCAGATTTGGAGTCCCAATTGCCAAAAAATTGTCAGTTAACGCTAGCTAGCTAGTGGTAAAAATTCAGATTTGGAGTCCCAAATGCCAAAAAATTGACTGTTAACTCTAGCAAGCTAGCGGTAAAAATTCAGATTTGGAGTCCCAATTGCCAAAAATTCTGCAGCTAACTTTAGCTAGCTAAAGGTAAAAATTCAGATTTGGAGTCCCATTTGCCAAAAACCCGACAGTTGACTCCAGCAAGCTTGCGGTAAAAATTGAGATTGGAGTACAAATTGCCAAATATTCAGCAGTTAACGCTCGCTCGCTAGCGGTAAAAATTCCGATTTGGAGTCCCAATTGCCAAAAATTCAACAGTTAACTCTAGCTAGCTCGCGGAACAAATTCAGATTTGGAGTCACAATTGCCAAAAACTCGGCAATTAACTATAGCAGGCTAGCGGTAAAAATTCAGATTTGGAGTCCCAATTGCCTAAATTTTGGCAGTTAACTCTAGCTAGCTAGCGGTAAACATTCAGATTTGGAGTCCCAATTGCCAAAAATTCAGCAGTCAACTCCAGCAAGCTGGCAGTAAAAATGCAGATTTGGAGTCTCAATTGCCAAAACTTTGGCAGTTAACTCTAGCTAGCTAGCGGTAAAAATTCTGAGTTGGAGTCCCAATTGCCAAAAACTTGGCAGTTAACTCTAGCTAACCAGCGGTAAACATTCAGATTTGGAGTCCCAATTGCCAAAATTTCGGCAGTTAACTCTAGCTAGCTAGCGGTACAAATTAAGATTTGGAGTCCCAATAGGCAAAAATTCAGCTGTTAACTCTAGCAAGCTTGTGGTAAAAATTCCGATTTGGAGTCCCAATTGCCAAAAATTCAGTTGTTAACTCCAGCAAGCTGGCAGTAAAAATGTAGATTTGGAGTCCCAATTGCCAAAACTTTGGCAGTTAACTCTAGCTAGCTAGCGGTAAAAATTCAGATTTGGAGTCCCAATTGCCAAAATGTTGGCAGTTAACTCTAGCTAGCTAGCGGTAAACATTCAGATTTGGAGTCCCAATTGCCAAAAATTCAGCAGTTAACTCCAGCAAGCTTGCGATAGAAATTCAGATTTGGAGTCCCAATTGCCAAAAATTTGGCAGTTAACTCTAGCTGGCTAGCGGTAAAAATTCAGATTTGGAGTCCCAATTGCCAAAAATTCAGCCGATAACTCTAGCAAGCTAGCGGTAAAAACGCAGATTTGGAGTCTCAATAGCCAAAAATTTGGCAGTTAACTCTAGCTAGCGGTAAAAATACAGATTTGGAGTCCCAATTGACAAAAATGTGTCTGTTAACACTAGTAAGCTAGCGGTAAAAATGCAGATTTGGAGTCTCAATAGCCAAAAATGTGTCCGTTACTCTAGCTAGCGGTAAATATTTAGATTTGGAGTCCCAATTGCCAAAAATGTGTCTGTTAACTCTGGCAAGCTAGCGGAAAAAATGCAGATTTGGAGTCCCAATTGCCAAAAAATTGTCAGTTAACGCTAGCTAGCTAGTGGTAAAAATTCAGATTTGGAGTCCCAAATGCCAAAAAATTGACTGTTAACTCTAGCAAGCTAGCGGTAAAAATTCAGATTTGGAGTCCCAATTGCCAAAAATTCTGCAGCTAACTTTAGCTAGCTAAAGATAAAAATTCAGATTTGGAGTCCCATTTGCCAAAAACCCGACAGTTAACTCCAGCAAGCTTGCGGTAAAAATTGAGATTGGAGTACAAATTGCCAAATATTCAGCAGTTAACGCTCGCTCGCTAGCGGTAAAAATTCAGATTTGGAGTCCCAATTGCCAAAATTTGGCAATTAACTCTCGCTAGCAAGCGGTAAAAATTCCGATTTGGAGTCCCAATTGCCAAAAATTCAACAGTTAACTCTAGCTAGCTCGCGGAACAAATTCAGATTTGGAGTCACAATTGCCAAAAACTCGGCAATTAACTATAGCAGGCTAGCGGTAAAAATTCAGATTTGGAGTCCCAATTGCCTAAATTTTGGCAGTTAACTCTAGCTAGCTAGCGGTAAACATTCAGATTTGGAGTCCCAATTGCCAAAAATTCAGCAGTTAACTCCAGCAAGCTGGCAGTAAAAATGCAGATTTGGAGTCTCAATTGCCAAAACTTTGGCAGTTAACTCTAGCTAGCTAGCGGTAAAAATCTGAGTTGGAGTCCCAATTGCCAAAAACTTGGCAGTTAACTCTAGCTAACCAGCGGTAAACATTCAGATTTGGAGTCCCAATTGCCAAAATTTCGGCAGTTAACTCTAGCTAGCTAGCGGTACAAATTAAGATTTGGAGTCCCAATAGGCAAAAATGCAGCTGTTAACTCTAGCAAGCTTGTGGTAAAAATTCCGATTTGGAGTCCCAATAGCCAAAAATTCAGCTGTTAACTCCAGCTAGCCAGCGGTAAAAATTCAGATTTGGAGTCACAATTGCCAAAAGTTTGGCTGTTAACTCTAGCAAGCTCACGGTAAAAATGCAGATTTGGAGTCTCAATTCCCCAAAATTTGGCAGTTAACTCTAGCTAGTGGTAAAAAATCAGATTTAGAGTCCCAATTGCCAAAAAATTGCCAGTTAACTCTAGCTAGCTCGCGGTAAAAATTCTGATTTGGAGTCCCAATTGCCAACAATTCAGCATTTAACTCTAGCTAGCTAGCCACCGCCGCCGTAGAGTGACAGACAGTCAAGACAAAGCTAATTTCCTAGAAAGCACTGAAGTCGATTTGCAAGAAATTTTAATTGATCAACTGGTCTCTCAACAAAATTGACAAAATCTGGGGTTCGGGAGAACCTGCCTGTCCTGATGGAACAGTTGTTGCTGGTCACACGACGGACTCTTGGTAGAAGAGGAGTGCAACGTGCCTGGCGACCCTTTCATTCCAAGACGTCTACCTATTCGGACACCTGCTGATTGGAGTAATCGTTGCCCGGATGCGTCGACAAATTGGAAGACGCTGGCAGCCGTTTAAAGTACCCCAAAGCTGCCACAAATGATTGGAGGACGCGGACAGAACTGTGGACACTCAGACTTTTGTGATTTTGGCCAACATCGGACTGTCTGCCCTGCAGGATGAATTTGAGGACCGGAAATGGACAATTAGAGTCAAAAGTAAAATTTAGTTTTCCCTGGCTGCGACGTGGCAAGTTCGTTACTTCAAAGTTCCCCTCGAGGACAGTGCGGCGAAGACGAAACAAACTTTTTACCCAAATTTTTTTTGCCACTGCCTGCAGAGCGACTCCAGGCTTACAGACTTAACACACGCACCATGGACTATGGCACATAGCACACATACCCCTAACCCAGGCCTTTGCCACCGCTTCACCCCAGGTGGCATGACGGACAACGGAGCAGCGCCCCTAGTGGCTGGCAGCTTCGGACTGGATGCCTGCCCCCTCCCCTCCTGTTGCAAGTATTGTGAGTTCTGTGTCAACATGTGTGTATGTGCTTATCGGCTATCAAGTTTTTTCCTCCCCAATCTGTGCCCCCTCTCCCATACGAGCCCAGTATGGGATCAACTTTTTTTTTTACTCAACTTCCCCCAGTGTCTACCTTTCCCCCCACCTTTTATGGGGCGCCGTGAGTGGCGAGCCATCACCGTTCCTGTTCTGTAACCCTGTACAATGTTTGTCTCATCTTGAATGGGTTTGTGTGACAATAAAGGGCACACCATACTATACCATAAAACAGCATACAATGAAATGCTAATGAGTAATGCCAACAAAGCAAGCATGCCTGATAGAAAGCGCTCAAAAGTAGGGGTTCCACTTCTAAAATGTACCAGCTTAAGGCTACGTTGGGTATGCCATGTACATACTACTGACTGGCATTAGCAATTGTTAGCTATATGTCCAACTCCAACCTGGAGAAGTGGATTGAACTTCGTCAGGCCTCTACCTTCAGACCTGTACAACTCGGGTATCCCACCTGAAGACTAAACAAACTCCTGCTGGTAAAGCTCTTAAGGCCACTGAGGTACGCAACCCCTTGACCACATTAAAGTTAAAGTTAAAGTACCAATGATTGTCACACACACACTCTAGTTGTGGCGAAATTATCCTCTGCATTTGACCCATCCCCTTGATCACCCCCTGGGAGGTGAGGGGAGCAGTGGGCAGCAGCGGTGGCCGCGCTCGGGAACCATTTTTGGTGATTCAACCCCCAATTCCAACCCTTGATGCTGAGTACCAAGCAGGGGGTTAATGGGTCCATCCATCCATCCATCCATTTTCTAGCCCCTTAGGGCTGTCCAATGTGCTGTTGGTGGTGGTGGTGGTGGTGGTGGTTTGTTTTTTTCTATACCAACTGAAGGCGGGGTACACCCTGGACAAGTCACCACTAGGTAGATGGACTACCAGGGTAGGGTTAGGGGGTTAGGGTTGGGGTTGGGGTTGGGGTGAGGGGTTAATCTTAACACTAACACCCTTCACTTAACCCTAACCCTAACCCGGGGGTAACACCCTTCACTTAACCCTAACCCAGCCACATTGCTGTCTTTGACCACAATAAAGTGGAAATCCGTAAAGGGGGAACTAAAAACGTAAAGTAAAATAGATAAAATAAAGTATCCTTCATCCACTTTTTTTTATCAACCATATTTACCTTAACTAGAAGTCGGACTTCACACAAAACAGTCAATACTTAAGAAAGTGAAACGTACAGTAGTTTTATATATAATACAAAAACATTAGTTTCAAACTAGTTTATTATCAGGTCAGCTGCATCAAATGTCTACATTCTCCACTCATTTCCACAAAGAAACTTTAAAACCTTTTTATGTTACGCCTCAGGCTAAGCAGGTATGTTGTGAAACGCACGCCGTCATCATTTGTGTATGGGAATACATATAGCTAACTTACAAGAGCTGATGGCATCATAACATATTACAATTATCGGTCCTGCTAGACACCGACACCTATTTAACAATACCACCTTAACATGTTACAACCAAGCAATTACACAAGGCGACTCGGTAAAGAATCTGGGTATTATCTTCGACCCAACTCTCTCGTTTGAGTCACACATTAAGAGTGTTACTAAAACGGCCTTCTTTCATCTCTGTAATATCGCTAAAATTACACACACACACACACACACACACACACACACACACACACACACACACACACACACACACACACACACACACACACACACACACACACACATATACATATATATATATATATATATATATATATATATATATATACATACACATACATACATACATACATATATATATATACATATACATACATGCATACATACATATATATATATATACATATACATACATGCATACATACATACATATATATATATATATATACATATACATACATACATACATATATATACATCCATCCATCCATTTTCTACCGCTTATTCCCTTTTGGGGTCGCGGGGGGCGCTGGAGCCTATCTCAGCTACAATCGGGCGGAAGGCGGGGTACACCCTGGACAAGTCGCCACCTCATCGCAGGGCCAACACAGATAGACAGACAACATTCATACATACACATACATATATATACATATTATGGCAGTCCATCGATGTCGATGATGACGTTGCTCCAAACGAAGTATTGGATTGGTTATTGTTGTGCCTTTCGCCTGTGCATAGCCAGGTGGCTGCTCAGGCCTATGCGTGATCCACAGACTTTGTCACAGAAGGGGCAGGGGAAGGCAGCAGTGATGGTCGCTGGTGCTGTGGCACGTTGGTGTCTTTGTGCACGCCGCTGTGCTCTCTGCTCTGTGAACTTCTCCTGAAGATGAGTGATTCCCTGGTGGCAGGTAGAGCTCCAGGTCTGGCGGTCAGCAGCCAGGGACTCCAGTGCTGGTGGTTTGATGTCACACTTTTTCAGGAGAGTTTTAATGTGGTCCTTGTACCGTTTTTTCTGGCCCCCGGCAGACCTTTGACCGACTGAAAGCTGGCCATACAATATCTGACGGGGTAGGCGGTGGGCTGGCATACGGATCACATGTCCGACCCATCTTAGGTGTTTTTGGCCAAGGAGTGCTGTGATGCTGGGTGTGTTGGTCCGGTTATAAATTTCAGTGTAGAACACCCTGTCTTCCCAGGTCAGACCTAGGATCCTTTGGAGGCAGCGGATGTGGAAGGCCTTAAGACTCTGGATGTGCCTCTGGTAGGGTGTCCAGGTTTCAGAACTATAGAGCAGCGTGGAGAGGCAGACTGCCTTATACACGGCTGTCTTGGTGGAGATGGTTAGATTCCTGTTCAGGAAAACCCTGGACCGTAGCCTTCCAAAGGCAGCAGAGGCCAGACCAATACGGGCCTGAACGTCATCGTCAATGGGGCAGGATGGCGACAGGGTGCTACCGAGGTAGGTGAAGTGGGGGACGGTGGCTAATGGGTGCCCGTCAAGGGTGAAGATCGGCGTGTTTGGCTGGGGAGTAAACTCCTGCACGAGTATTTGTGTTTTCTTGGTGTTTATCTGAAGACCAATGGCACTGTAGATGGAGGCTACCACATTCAGTGCGCGCTGGAGAGACTCTGGTGAGTGTGCAAGTACAGCGCAGTCATCTGCATACTGTAGTTCCAGAATATGCTGGGTGGTGAGTTTAGTGGTGGCTTGGAGGCGACGGATGTTAAAAAGGTTACCATCCAGCCGGTATTGTATCTGAATCCTATCTGTGGGGTCCAGGTGTTTATGGGACAGGAGGGTGACAGTGGAAATGAACATGTTGAATATGGTTGGGGAAAGGACACACCCTTGCTTGACCCCCACATCCACACTGAAAAATGGGGATTGTTGGCCGCCGTTGCTCACACAGGCCTGCATGCCATCATGTAGCTGTCGCAGTAGGTTGCAGAACTTTGCTGGTACACCTAGTTTTCCAAGTACTTCCCACAGCAAGTCCCGGTTTACTGTATCGAAGGCCTTGGACAGGTCAACGAATGCCATGTACAGGTCTTTGCGGTGTTCTCTGCATTTTTCCTGTAACCTGTCTGGCAACAAAGATCATGTCTGCGGTGCTCCGATCACGTCTAAAGCCGCATTGAGATTCGGGCAGGATGTTTTCGGTTACATGAGTTGCTACTCGATGTAACATGATCCTTGCTAGCACCTTCCCAGCTGCGGATAGTAGGGAGATACCTCTGCTGTTGCCGCAGTCTGCTTTGTCGCCTTTGCGCTTATAGATCGTTATGATGTTAGCATCCTTCCAATCTTGCGGGATGACTTCAGATGACCAGATGGCAGTGATCAGCTGGTGCATTCTGCGGTGCAGGAGATATCCACCGTGCTTCAAGATTTCTCCCGGGATCTCGTCAAGGCCTGGGCTCTTGTTGTTTTTTAGACCCTTGATGGCCTTGAGTACCTCTGAGAAGCTGGGAGAGGAGTCCAGCGAGTCTACAGGGGGCAGGCATGGGAGATCAGAGAGTATGTCTGTCTGTACAGGGTTTGTGGTGTTCAGCAGTACCCTGAAGTGCTCAGCCCATCTGTCCAGGATCTGTTGTTTGTCCTTGTAGAGAGTGGTGCCGTCAGCTGATCTAACTGGGGTGATGTTCTTCCTCTGTGGGCCATAGATGGACTTGATGGAGTCGTAAAAGGCATGAGAGTTGTTGGTGTCAGCGTGATGTTGTATTTCGCGGGCCTTCTGGGTCCACCAGTCGTTCTCCATGGCTCTGAGGGTGCGCTGGGTTTCACTTCTGAGGCGGATGAGCTGAGCCTTCAGGACGGTGGATTGAGGGTTTGATATGTGAGCTGCAAGGGCCTTGTGTTTTGCCTGAAGCAGGTCATAGATTCCTGGCGCACTGTTGTCAAACCAGTCTTGATGTCGCCTTCTGGTGTACCCTATAGACTCCACGGCCGCCTGGTGGAGGGCAGTGCGTAAGGTGCTCCAGGTAGGTTCAGTGTCCAGATCTGGTGGCACTTCAGGAATCTTGAACAGCTGATCTGCTACGTTTTTCCTGAGCTGGTTGACGGAGTGCGTGGACTTCAGTGCATCACAGTTGAGCCTCTTGGAAGGTGGTGTTTTTCTCTGTTGAGGACGTATTTCTAAGTCAATCTTTGTTCTGATCAGGCGGTGGTCAGTCCAACAGTCAGCTCCACGCATGGCCCTAGTGATGCGCACCTCCTTCCTGTCCGCGTGGCGGGTGATGATGTAATCTAGGAGATGCCAGTGTTTAGAGCGAGGGTGTTGCCAGGATGTTTTGTACTTGTTCTTCAGTTGGAACAAGGTGTTTGTGATGACCAGTTGATGCTCAGAACATAGAGTGAGAAGACGGAGACCATTGTTGTTGAGCTTGCCAACACCGTGCCGACCCATCACTTCCCTCCACAGTACACTGTCCGAGCCCACTCTTGCGTTAAAATCCCCTAGAAGGATGAGCTTGTCAGTGAGTGGTGTTTTGCTGATGGCGGAGTGCAGGGAGGCATAGAACTCTTCCTTACATTGAGGGTCGGCAATCAGTGTTGGGGCATAGGCGCTGATGAGGGTGCAGTAACGGTTATTGGTGAGGGGAATCCTCCAGGTCATCAACCTTTCGCTAATGCCAACTGGAGATTCGGGAAGCTTCTGAAGTAGGGAGGTCCGCACAGCGAAGCCTACACCATGGAGGCGGCGGCAGCCTTCCGGAAGCCCTTTCCAGAAGAAAGTGTATCCTTCTCCCACCTCGGCTATGGAGTCCTCCCCATGGAAGCGGGTCTCGTTGAGGGCCGCAATGTCGATGTTATACCTCTTCAGTTCGTGCGCCACCGGTTTTATTCCTGTGTTTTCGACCGCATGGGGGGATGACCCGGCAGCTGCGGTAGGCTGCCCGGGAGTGGAGGAACAGACCATTTTTAGGCCACATTTTCTAGGCCCTTCCCATCTCAGGGTGAGCAGGGAGGGGCTGCTCAGTCACGTGGGGAGCTGCCGAAGAGACACGCTGTTCCGTCCCGTACCTCA
>NC_084570.2:33564160-33714160 GCF_033978685.3 Nerophis lumbriciformis
ACATATATACACATACATACATACATATACACATTAGGGCTGGGCGATATATTGATATACTCGATATATCGCGGGTTTGTCTCTGTGCATCCATCCATCCATCCATCCATCTTCCTCCGCTTATCCGAGGTCGGGTCGCGGGGGCAGCAGCCTAAGCAGGGAAGCCCAGACTTTCCTCTACCCAGTCACTTCGTCCAGCTCCTCCCGGGGTATCCCGAGGCGTTCCCAGGCCAGCCGGGAGAGATAGTCTTCCCAACGTGTCCTGGGTCTTCCCCGTGGCCTCATACCGGTCGGACGTGCCCGAAACACCTCCCTAGGGAGGCGTTCGGGTGGCATCCTGACCAGATGCCCGAACCACCTCATCTGGCTCCTCTCAATGTGGAGGAGCAGCGGCTTTACTTTGAGCTCCCCCCGGATGACAGAGCTTCTTACCCTATCTCTAAGGGAGAGCCCCGCCACCCGGCGGAGGAAACTCATTTTGGCCGCTTGTACCCGTGATCTTGTCCTTTCGGTCATGACCCAAAGCTCATGACCATAGGTGAGGATGGGAACGTAGATCGACCGGTAAATCGAGAGCTTTGCCTTCCGGCTCAGCTCCTTCTTCACCACAACGGATTGATACAGCGTCCGCATTACTGAAGACGCCGCACCGATAGAAAATGACTATATCGTGATATTCGAGTATACGTTCTCACGCAGTTGCTTTTAGCTGCGGGCATTACACTGCATGCGTTTCCCACTCTTTCTTGTCTCTCCTCCTCACAGAGACATACAACAAGCGCACCTTCTTACAAACCCCGTTTCCATATGAGTTGGGAAATTGTGTTAGATGTAAATATAAACGGAATACAATGATTTGCAAATCATTTTCAACCCCTATTCAGTTGAATATGCTACAAAGACAACATATTTGATGTTCAAACTGATAAAAAAAAATGTTTTTGCAAATAATCATTAACTTTAGAATTTGATGCCAGCAACACGTGACAAAGACGTTGGGAAAGGTGGCAATAAATACTGATAAAGTTGAGGAATGCTCATCAAACACTTATTTGGAACATCCCACAGGTGTGCAGGCTAATTGGGAACAGGTGGGTGCCATGATTGGGTATAAAAACAGCTTCCCAAAAAATGCTCAGTCTTTCACAAGAAAGAATGGGGCGTGGTACACCCCTTTGTCCAAAACTGCGTGAGCAAATAGTCAAACAGTTTAAGAACAAAGTTTCTCAAAGTGCAATTGCAAGAAATTTAGGGATTTCAACATCTACGATCCATAATATCATCAAAAGGTTCAGAGAATCTGGAGAAATCACTCCACGTAAGCGGCATGGCCGGAAACCAACATTGAATGTAAGGCTGAAACGACGCGTCGACATAGTCGACGTCATCGGTTACGTAAATACGTCGACGCCGTTTTTGTGCGTCGACGCGTCGCATATTTACGTCACACTACCGTCATGGCGGAGCGAAAAGCAGATGATGCGAGCGGTGCGAGCGAGGGGAAAAAAGCACGCCAAAAGTCGTCAAAAGTGTGGGATTATTTCAATAAACGCCCTAATAATGTTGGAGCGGCGAACAGCTGTCTCGTCAGCTGAAGCGCGAGCTCGCAACCGTGGCTGCTTGGCAACCAGCCAAACCCCACTTAATAAAATTATATTTTATCTTAGAGCACATCCGCATCCCTATTCACCTAGGCAACCCCAGGAAATGTATATAATTCGGCATTATTTCGGCCAGTCGGCTTATATGATCAGAGCCGATCAGTTTACGTTCAGGTATAACGCAGAGCGCTCCCATCTCATCTGCTGGTGCGCGAGCCCGGTAATTAGACCGCTGTGTCAAATCAAGGAGTACAAAAGACGCCAGCGCAGAGTGGAAAAAGGTCTAGTTCATTACAGAAAACCCAGAGTTGTGCCAAAAGTGTACCAAAACCAAAAGCTGAACGGACAGCCGGTAAGATTGCACTTTACTTCTCTTTGTGGGTGTGGCGCACCTGTTGCGCTGGTGAGATGGGGGGTGCGGGGGAGTTGTGTGCATGTAGCGTGCTTAGTCTGGAGGCTAAATACACACGGTGTTTTATGTAACTGTTGTTTTGTGTTGATATTCTTTGCTTAGTTTGATAAATGTTGGAGCAGTTTGCTTCATCAGGAGGGTGAAGTCGCTCAACTTAAAGTGTTGGATTTAACTGTGTTGGATCATTGGCTGCTGGTGAGGGCATAGAAAAAGGGGCATTTTTCTACCAGTAGACAGCGTTTAAGATTGAGTGTTTCACTGCTAAATTAATAATATATTTATATTGAATATGGATTTTAAATATGTATCTAAATAGGTGGTTAATTGGTTAGGTATTTATGTATTTGCATATTGGGTTTTCTGCTGCATTTATCTATTGTGTTTCTGGGTTTAAATGTATTTTATACGTATCTTGGTGCATTTATGTTGAGACAATTTATTTAAAATCTGTTTTAACTTAAAGGGAAAATATGTGTCCATTACCTTGCACTTGTTTAATGGTTAAGAGTTTGATAGCCTAATTAATAATTGTAAATTATGGGATTGATAATTGATTGATTTTTTACAGCATGTTAATCTTGTGGTGTTTTGTCCTTAAAGGTTTTTCACCTACTAAAGAAGCTAAAGGCTACTAAAGAAGCTAAAGGCTACTAAAGAAGCTAAAGGCTACTAAAGACAGCTAATGACAGCTAAAGAAACTAAAGTCTACTAAAGTCTACTAACACTGCTAAAGACTGCTAAAAAGACTAAAGAAGAAAAAAGAAGCTGTTTCTTCGTTGGAAAAACTGTTGCAAACTAAAGGAAAATAAAAGGAAAAAGTAACTACGGTCTGGTCTTTTGAGTGAAATCCAGAAGCCACATTCAGCATTGGTACATCCCTTCAAGTGTGGGATAAGCACAGCGAAAAAAGCAAAACACTTGACAGTTGTTGTATGCACACTGTGTCGAGCGGAAATGGCCTATCATAGCAGCACAACGGCTATGAACGAACATTTGAAAAGAAAACACCCGACAGCGTTCTTGCCATCACCATCAACTAGTCAATCGTCTGCGTGAGTATACGTTGCCATCATTACACAAAAACATGAATGTGTCATTTGTATCTGCGTTGTAAATTCATAAACTAAAACACCGTTTCGCTCTGAGAGGCGCGTTTGGCGTGCCTGTTCAGTGT
This sequence comes from Nerophis lumbriciformis, assembly GCF_033978685.3. Classification (NCBI taxonomy): domain Eukaryota; kingdom Metazoa; phylum Chordata; class Actinopteri; order Syngnathiformes; family Syngnathidae; genus Nerophis; species Nerophis lumbriciformis. The sequence continues at coordinate 33,567,348 of NC_084570.2, forward strand.
TTACAAAGACGCTAACGCTAACGTTAATTAGTTGTGCAAATACCTTTTACAACATTAACAGTTACATATACTATGTACAAACGAACAATTAACTTTCACTTTAATCATACTATCATTGTTGTGTTATTAAGCAAAATAAGCAATACTTTTACTTTTGTTGAAATGTTTACACTGTTACAGAATATTTCGTTTTGCACTTTTTTGTATTGGATGTTTATCTTTATTTTTGCACATTTTAAAGCAAAATAAGCAATACTTTTACTTTTGAAATGCTTATACTATTGCAGAATATTAAGATTTGCACTGGATGTTTACTTTTATATTTGCACATTAAAAAGCAAATACGCTACTTTTAATTTTGTTAAATGTTAAAAGTTTTAAATGTTTACATTGTTACAGAATATTTTGTCATGTTGTTGTCAATGTTGACTGAGTGGCCATACTTTTTTTTTTTGTAAATAAGTCATGCCTTTTGAAAAAACTGGCCTAAATTTATTTTTTCATCTTCATTTTAAATAAAAAAATAATCAGTAAAAGGAAAAATTATCTATAGATTAATCGAAAAAAATAATCTATAGATTAACCGATTAATCGAAAAAATAATCTATAGATTAATCGATAGAAAAATAATCGTTAGCTGCAGCCTTAATTGAATGACCGTGACCTTCGATCCCTCAGACGGCACTGTATCAAAAACCGACATCAATCTCTAAAGGATATCACCACATGGGCTCAGGAACACTTCAGAAAACCACTGTCACTAAATACAGTTCGTCGCTACATCTGTAAGTACAAGTTAGAGCTCTACTATGCAAAGCGAAAGCCATTTATCAACAACATCCAGAAACGCCGCCGGCTTCCCTGGGCCCGAGATCATCTAAGATGGACTAATGCAAAGTGGAAAAGTGTTCTATGGTCTGACGAGTCCACATTTCAAATTGTTTTTGGAAATATTCGACATCGTGTCATCCGGACCAAAGGGGAAGCGAACCATCCAGACTGTTATCGACGCAAAGTTCAAAAGCCAGCATTTGTGATGGTATGGGGGTGCATTAGTGCCCAAGGCATGGGTAACTTACACATCTGTGAAGGCACCATTAATGCTGAAAGGTACATACAGGTTTTGAAACAACATATGCTGCCATCTAAGCGCCGTCTTTTTCATGGATGCCCTGCTTATTTCAGAAGACAATGCCAAGCCACATTCAGCACGTGGTACAACAGCGTGGCTTCGTAAAAAAAGAGTGCGGGTACTTTCCTGGCCCGCCTGCAGTCCAAACCTGTCTCCCATCGAAAATGTGTGGCGCATTATAATGCGTAAAATACGACAGCGGAGACCCCGGACTATTGAACGACTGAAGCTCTACATAAAACAAGAATGGGAAAGAATTCCACTTTCAAAGCTTCAACAATTAGTTTCCTCAGTTCCCAATCATTTATTGAGTGTTGTTAAAAGAAAAGGCGATGTAACACAGTGGTGAACATGCCCTTTCCCAACTACTTTGGCACGTGTTGCAGCCATGAAATTCTAAGTTAATTATTATTTGCAAAAAAATAAATAAAGTTTATGAGTTTGAAGATCAAATATATTGTCTTTGTAGTGCATTCAATTGAATATGGGTTGAAAAGGATTTGCAAATCATTGTATTCCGTTCATATTTACATGTAACACAATTTCCCAACTCATATGGAAACGGGGTTTGTACATACGTCACATACTGTCGCACGTGCAACGTCACACGCTGCCGCGGAGCAGAGAGGTAGCGACATGGTAACATTAGCTGTGATGCTAGCGGAGTGGTGCGAGTGGTAATACGAGAGAGAGAAGGTGTGAATCTGGTAACAAATGAAGTAATAATTACTTCCCAAGAAAAACAGCAGGGGGTCCATCGTCTGGCGGTGGTTTGGCTTCAAGCGTAAAGATGTTGAACAACTATGCGGCAAAAGCGTTGCTACAAAAAGTAGCACCACTGCTAATGTAGCATCATTTGAAAAGTCACCCGCTAGAGAATGAAACAACACCGTATGAAACAAATAGTCAACAACAGAAGGAGATAACGTCCGCAGGAACCTACCACATAGCGAAGGACATACACTATTTGATTTCCTATTATGCAGCTCATTTTTATTTGACACTTATTGAAATATATTGTGTGACATCATGCACAAAAGTGCACTTTATTTGTTTTAAACTATTGTAGTGGCGTTCTGTACATAAAGTGCACTTTAATTTAGTGTTGTTTTGATATGTCATCTTAGTGACATCATACACAAAAGTGCACTAATAGCTTGTTTTAAAATGTCTCTGACAATCTTGCACTTTCTGTTTTGGAAATGACATGAATGTTTGTGCCACTGCTTAATAACTGTTTAATAAATACAGTTTTGCTCAATTGACTTAGTTGTTATTTCCCTCTCTGTATGAAAGTTTAAAATAAGCATATATTAATGAAGTATGAACAAGAATGTTTTAATGTAGACACATAGAATCATCATACTGCTGTGATTATATCCCAATGTGGCCACTAAGTCAAACGGTTTGAACAACTACGACCATTCCCGTGTGGCCAGGGCCTGTAATGCACACGTTAACACCAACTCCTTCATACATTCAGATGAAGCGAGTTCCATCTGAAGCACAGATTTCTCCAAAAAGTGTAGGGCATGGGTGCTTTAACTAAAGTCAGCAGTTATCTCACAGCATGGGCAACCCTTGAAGGATTAACCGCCAATCCCTCTTAAATCTGCCCTCCTCATAAAAACAAGCTCTTGCAGGGATACTGTTGGTTGCAACACAAGCATTTACAATAATACCAACAGGCACTGTTGGGGCCTCATCATCGCTAGCAACTATCAGCCGCCTAGCTCGCTCTCTACCCTCGGGTTCAAATGTCAGACTGTCACAGCAATTTGCTAATCCTGTTACAGAAATCCCGCTGGGATCCTGGATGAGTTCAGAGTATCTTCTCTTGTTATGGAATTTTCTTTATTCTCTTACTATTTTCCCCATTTCACGTTAAATACCGTGTTTAAATAAATGCCCATTGGTTTCAGGGGTTAGAGACAGTATCTACGAATAATAATGATAACACAATATCTTCAAAGGGAGGGTGAGATAACTCCTGGAAATGACCCGATTAGAATGGCCAAAGGTATAGATGTGTGTGTCCAAGTTAAAAGGAAACGTCTTCTTCGAATGGATTTATTACAATCTTTGCCGTTTGCTGTGGTCTGGAACAACATGGCACACAAATGCAGCCAATATTACATACAGATAATGTGTCATAAGTAGGGGTGTAACGGTATACAAAAATTTCGGTTCGGTACATACCTCGGTTTAGAGGTCACGGTTCGGTTTATTTTCGGTACAGTAAGAAAACAACAAAATATAAATGTTTTGGTTATTCATTTATCAAATTTGTAAATAATGGCTTTATCCTTTTAACATTGGGAACACTATAATAATTCTGCCCATGTTAATCAACTTTAAACTGCCTCAAGTTGTTGCTCAGATTAAATAAAATGACAAAACTTTTCTTCTACATATAAAAAGTGCAACATTAAACAGTTTCAAGTCAACTCATCATGCTTAATTTATTACAGCATTTGGGAAGCCTGTAGTTGATTTTTATTATGTAAATGTTATATTTTTATCAACATGTGATAGCAGGGACCCTGCCATTGAAAACTAGGCTGCTACATTACTAATGATTGCACACACACACACACACACACACACACACACACACACACACACACACACACACACACACACACACACACACACACACACACACACACACACACACAGGTAGGCGAGCAGGACAAATGTCCCTAATGCGGCCCCACATGTTAAAAAAATACCCCCAGGTTTGAGCACCACAAGTCCCGCAGCCGGCCACGCAAGTCCAGGGGTGCCCAACATGTCCAAAATGCACCCAGCAAAGTCACACTGTAAGTGGGGAAGAAAAGTTGGAAAAGTAGGCAAAAGTCCACAAAATGATAAAAAATGACACCCAAATTTGAGTACCACAAGTCCCGCAGTTGGCCACCCGAGTCCAGGGGTGCCCAAATCCCCTACAGTGACTTTGTAAACAGGTTTCCCTTCAGGGGACCTTTTTTTTGGTCCCCATAACGTCAAAGGTCCCCTAAAGTGACTTTGTAAACTGAGCGACGACCCCAATAAGTACACATTATCAGAACACACACACACACACACACACACACACACACACACACACACACACACACACACACACACACACACACACACACACACACACACACACACACACACCGCACAATGAACTAACACACACACACACCGCAAAATGAGCTAACATTACGCTAAAAGCTAATTCGCCTTCACCTCAAGCCAGGACTGCGAGCGAGCTGAGCTGCAGTTTGTTTCTAGAAGGTCAACGGGTTCATAGTGATGTTACTAGTAGTTGACTGGGAGGTGTTTATTATAATTTGGGGAGAGTACGCTGCATTATGCTCACCTGCTAAACACCTATCTGCTCACCCCACCGCAGAAGCACTGACTCCATGCGCTCTGAATACGCACTGCTGATTGGCTGTTACCGCTATGGTTGTAACCAATCAGATGGTTGTGTGGGTGGAACAATGCTGGGTGCTGTGTAGGAGGCAGAGGCAGAAAGCAAAGCAGCTTGTTAAGACTTTAACTTAGGCGGCTACTTCATATGTTCGAGTGGAAAATCGTTCGGTACACCTCCAAACCGAACCGGAACTCCCGTACCGAAACGATTCAATACAAATACATGTACCGTTACACTCCTAGTCATAAGACATGCAAATATAAATTAAAAAAATACACAGAGGACATAAGTAAAGGAAATTAAATGAGCTCAAATATACCTACAAACTTTTATATCAACAAAGCTCACTTTTGTGCATTCAAGCACAGCATAAAACGTATGGTGGACAAAATGAGACAAAGAAGGAGCGGCATAAAACACGTCTTTCTGTGGCAGCGTCGGAGAAAGTTGTACATGTAAACAAATGGTTGCGTCAAAGTCCACACAATTGCGGTGCGTTCAAGGACCGCTGAAATTAGTAGGACAAAACGGCGCTCGCCAAATACTCCCACCAGAGAATCATGTTTAACATAAACAGTGGGCTTTCTAACAATTAGGAAGGTTTATGTCATGTTTGTCCTCCTACAGAAACCATATTAAAATCAAAAATATATTCTTCCTGCTCAGTGGCCTTGTGGTTAGAGTGTCAGATCAGCAGGTACCAGAAGGTAAGAACAGTTGCATTTGCATAATGTTGCGAAACAAAACGGCAGATAATATGTCTTACCTCATACACCTTGTGGTTAGAGTGTCCGCCCCGAGATCAGTAGGTCGTGAGTTCAAACCCCGGCCAAGTCATACCAAAGACTTTAAAAATGGGACCCATTGCCTCCCTGCTTGGCACTCAGCATCAAGGGTTGGAATTGGGGGTTAAATCACCAAAATGATTCCCGAGCGCAGCCACCGCTGCTGCTCACGGCTCCCCTTACCTCCCAGGGGGTGGAACAAGGGGATGGGTCAAATGCAGAGGGTCATTCCACCACACCTAGTGTGTGTGTGACTATCAGTGGTACCGGTACTTTAACTTGAACTTTTCCTCCATCTTTCTCCATTCTCATACATTTTAAAATGCTCCAGGGAGCCACAAGGGCGGCGCTAAAGAGCTATATAGTCGCTGGTTGCTGACCCCTGCTTTGGGGGAATGTCAGTCCCTTTTAAAGGATCGGCAAACTAACTCTACTGGTCACTGTACTTGCTTTTAATTTGTCTTTAAAAAAATTAATTTTTTTACCTATTTCGTGTTTTTTATGCATATCGTAAGTACTTTGTACTTTCAACTATCGTGTGCAACTGCTCTTGTTTTGGTTGTTGTTGTTATGTGTATTTATGAAACCTGTTTTTTGATGCCGCGTTGCGATGCGGTCACTCTTCGAAAAGAGATTTTTAATCTCAATAAATGTTTACCTGGTTTAAATAAAGGAAAATGAATGGAACCTGAAAGTATATTATTCCAGGGAATATAGTGCCCAAACAAGGAATACCAAACGTTGGTTTTTCAGTTTTTTTTATGTGGCTGCAAATTCGACAGTTTGTAAATTGGTTGGTTTATTTTGAACATGCAGACAGTTAAAATGTAAAAAATGTTTCTATTTGTTTCATTACAGCATGTCCCAAATCACTGGAAACCGCTTCTCCACAAATACGTGTTTACATTCTTCACCTGACGAGATTAGCCCGTCATTTATTTGCATTTCCGCTCTCATTTGTGCACAAAATGAGTATACTCTAAAGGTGCCGCGGTTTCACAGTTGAAGCAACAACACGAGCTTTGTTTGATGGCGAAACAAAACATTCTCTCTCATCACTCGCTCGTCTCTTCTCCTCCTCTGCCGCCCACCGCCGCTCCAGTTTGGTCTGACAGCAGTGCAGGCAACGAGGTCGGCGTTTGGCCTATTTTTGCAAGCGTGGGGAATCTCAGGACCTAGATTTGCTCTGTCACTTGGGAACATCAAGGACTGTCCTAAATCGCACTTAGGTGACTTTTCCGGAAGCATTTAGTGCACTAATACTTACAACGGTAGTGTCAAAAATTGTTTCCAAACGGTGCCTGTCACACGGCAGTAAAACGGCTGATGAAACAAAACAGAAGTCATGGTCATGGACCCACTAGCTCTCCAATCAGCTAAACAGACTCAATAACTCCACGGTGACGTTTTGGGTGAATTTACGAAACTGAAACAATACAAAAAAGAATAAGTTAACAATACTAACACAGACACTTGTAAACGTTTTAGTGAATCAGTTGATTACATTGCAATAGCACGTACAAATATGCATGAAAACACTCCTACAGACATGTAGGAAGGTTTAGTAAGTATGAATTGTTTTAGTTATATTGTAAAACTTACAAACGTTGCTTGGAGAAATAGAAATACATGCTTATTTTCTCCTTTTTAAGAATTTTTATTATTTTTTTCTAGCTGCTGTGTTTTGACAAATATTTAGAGAATAAACTGATTTGAGAGTGAAATAATAATGTATTAACCGAATTTACGAAAGTGAAACAATACAAAAAAGAATGCCATTTTAAGTTAATAATACTAACACAGACACTCGTAAATGTGTTAGCATACTAATGCTTACGACGCTAGTGTCATTACATCACGATAGCACGTACAAATATGCATGAAACCACTCCTACAGACATCAAACATGGGATGGTTTAGTAAGTATGAATTGTTTTAGTTAAATTGTAAAACTTACAAACGTTGCTTGGAGGAATAGAAATACATGTTTTTTATTTTCTCCTTTTTAAGATTTTTTTTTTTTTTTAGCTGCTGTGTTTTGACAAATATTTAGAGAATAAACTGATTTGAGAGTGAAATAATCATGTATTAATCGAATTTACGAAAGTGAAACAATACAAAAAAGAATGCCATTGTAAGTTAATAATACTACCACAGACACTCGTAAACGTGTTAGCATACTAATGCTTACGACGCTAGTGTCATTACATCACGATAGCACGTACAAATATGCATGAAAACACTCCTACAGACATCAAATATGGGACGGTTTAGTAAGTATGAATTGTTTTAGTTATATTGTAAAACTTAAAAACATTGCTTGGAGAAATAGAAATACATGTTTTTTATTTATTTTATTTACTTTCTCCTTTTTAAGATTTTTTTTTTTTTTTTTTGCACAACATTTTAATTCTAGCTGATGTGTTTTGACAAATATTTAGAGAATAAACTGATTTTAGAGTGAAATAGTCGTGTATTAACCAACTTTACGAAACTGAAACAATACAAAAAGAATGCCATTGTAATTTAATAATACTAACACAGACACTCGTAAACATATCAGCATATTGATGCTTACGATGGTAGTGTCATTACATTACAATAGCACGTACTAATATGCATGAAAACACTCCTACAGACATCACACATGGGACTGTTTAGTAAGTATGAATTGTTTTAGTTATGTTGTAAAACTTGCAAACGTTACTTGGAGAAATAGAAATACAACATACCAATATTGATTGAACAACGGTTTTTCAATCGTTGAAATGGTACCTATAAATAAACTTTGAATCAACGTTGATTTTTTTAACCTCAACCAAAAACAACCAATCTGACCAAAATCCAACATTGAATCAATGTATTTTGCTATCTGGGAATGCTTCATGTAAACACGCCATTCAGAATATTCTGACACGTTCGGATCAAAATTGAATTCCGATCGAGAAGGATGGTTTATGCCGATTGGAGCGCATGAAAACACTTACAGCTACTCCAAGTGGTAACTGCTAGCCTCAGGCACGTATAGTATTTTCCGGACTAGAGGCGAAATAAAAAACGGCAAATTTTTCCATATATTAGCCAAATCGGACTGTAAACTGCAGATATATACGTTGAAAATTTTTGCAAATGTTTATTTACAAACCTCAAGTATTTCCAAACGGTGCCTGTAACACGGCAGTAAAACGGATGATCAAACAAAACAGAAGTCATTGCCATGGACCCACTAGCTGCTGAAGCTAGCTCTCCAATCAGATAAACAGACTCAATAATAATAATAACATTTAAAGAATAAACTGATTTGAGAGTGATATAATCGTGTTATAACCGAATTTGTGAAACTGAAACAATACAAAAAGAATGCCATTCTAAGTTAATAATACTAACACAGACACTCGTAAATATGTTAGCATACGAATGCTTACAACAGTAGTGTCATTACATAACGATAGCACGTACAAATATGCATGAAAACACTCCTACATACATCACACATGGGACGGTTTAGTAAGGATGAATTGTTTTAGGTATATTGTAAAACTTACAAACCTTGTTTGGAGAAATAGAAATACATGTTTTTTATTTTCTTCTTTTTCAGAAAAAAATTATTTTTTTGCACAACATTTTCATTCTAGCTGATGTGTTTTGACAAATATTTAGAGAAAAAAAGTGATTTTAGAGTGAAATAGTCGCGTATTAACCAAATTTACGAAACTGAAAAAATACAAAAAGAATGCCATTGTAATTTAATAATACTAACAAAGACACTCGTAAACATATTAGCATTTTAATGCTTACGATGGTAGTGTCATTACATTACAATAGCACGTACCAATATGCATGAAAACACTCCTACAGACATCACACATGGGACTGTTTAGTAAGTATGAATTGTTTTAGTTATGTTGTAAAACTTGCAAACGTTACTTGGAGAAATAGAAATACAACATACCAATATTGATTGAACAACGGTTTTTCAATCGTTGAAATGGTACCTATAAATAAACGTTGAATCAACGTTGATTTTTTTTAACCTCAACCAAAAACAACCAATCTGACCAAAATCCAACATTGAATCAATGTAATTTGCTATCTGGGAATGCTTCATGTAAACACGCCTTTCAGAATATTCTGACACGTTCGGATCAAAATTGAATTCCGATCGAGACAGATGGTTTATGCCAATTGGAGAGCATGAAAACACTTACAGCTACTCCAAGTGGTAACTGCTAGCATCTGGAGGAACTCCTAAGAAACGTTTAACCTTTCCGCAATTTTGAACGATTCATACTATCTTGACCACCACGCATATTTAATGGTCGGGACGTCTAAAATCGCACTTAAGTGACATTTCCAGAAGCATTTAGCAGGAAATCACATGTAGTACTGTAGAGGAGGTTACATGGAGTACTGTAGAGGAGGTTACATGGAGTATTGTAGAGAAGGTTACAGGGAGAACTGTGGAGGAGATTACATGGAGGACTGTAGAGGAGGTTAGTTAGAATACAGTAGAGGAGGTTACAGGGAGTACTGTAGAGGAGGTTAGATAGAGTACTGTAGAGGAGGTTACAGGGAGTACTGTAGAGGAGGTTAGATAGAGTACTGTAGAGGAGGTTACATGGAGTACTGTAGAGGAGGTTAACGGGAGTACTGTAGAGGAGGTTAGATAGAGTACTGTAGAGGAGGTTACATGGAGTACTGTAGAGGAGGTTAACGGGAGTACTGTAGAGGAGGTTACAGGGAGTACTGTAGAGGAGGTTAGATAGAGTACTGTAGAGGAGGTTACATGGAGTACTGTAGAGGAGGTTAACGGGAGTACTGTAGAGGAGGTTAGATAGAGTACTGTAGAGGAGGTTACATGGGGTACTGTAGAGGAGGTTACAGGGAGTACTGTAGAGGAGGTTACATGGAGTACTGTAGAGGAGGTTAATGGGAGTACTGTAGAGGAGGTTACATGGAGTACTGTAGAGGAGGTTACATGGAATACTGTAGAGGAGGTTAACGGGAGTACTGTAGAGGAGGTTACATGTAGTACTGTAGAGGAGGTTACAGGGAGTACTGTAGAGGAGGTTAACGGGATTACTGTAGAGGAGGTTAAAGGGAGTACTGTAGAGGAGGTTAAAGGGAGTACTGTAGAGGAGGTTACATGGAGTACTGTAGAGGAGGTTAACGGGAGTACTGTAGAGGAGGTTACATAGAGTACTGTAGAGGAGGTTACATGGAGTACGCAGTACCTTCAATAAGGTCACGTGAGGTTCCCTATCAAACATGCATGCAACATGAGGCCCATGAAGTGCAGAACGCAATGCTGCTCAGAAGGTCAAACAGCATATTTGATGTCAGAATGGTGAAGTAGATGTCAGAATGGTGAAGTAGACGGAGGTGTGTGGATGCATTTTCTTGGAATGTCATGACCTCTTAGGCTACCTTCACACTGCAGGGTAGGATATTTCTGTTCTTTGTCAAACCCAAACTTTTTATGTAGTCGTTTACAGTACTGAAAAAATAGTGATGTCAAATGTGAACGTGATCTGACCCGTGTGCACACTAGGGTTGTATGGTATACCGGTACTAGTATAGTATCAAAAACGGTACTATACTCTGTTTGAAAAGTACCGGTTACCAATTTTTTTAAATTTGTAAAAAAAAAATGATTGCTGCTATTTTAACAATTAATACAGAAACAAGATTAATTGTTTTTAATTTTTTACAATTTGCCTTTCCTTTCTTTTAAATGGAAACATTTTAATAATCATTTTCATTTTCGTAACAGCTGAATGATCAGCACAGTTGCAGTATAAATACATTTTTAAGAATCAATTAGTAATCTTTGTTGTCCGTAATAACATGCTTAAAATAACTTAACCTGCATTTAAAAGTCGATGGAACAATTGGAGCCATTAAATATGTGTACGTTTTATTATCCGATTAGTCGACTAAGATAGTGTTTTTCAACCTTTTTTGAGCCAAGGCACATTTTTTGCGTTGAAAAAATCCAGAGGCACACCACCAGCAGAAATCATTAAAAAACAAAACTCAGTTGACAGTATAAAGTCGTTGTCGTAATTGTTGGGTATGACTTTAAAGCATAACCAAGCATGCATCACTATAGCTCTTGTCTCAAAGTAGGTGTACTGTCACCACCTGTCATATTTTTAGTTTTTTGCTGTTTTCCTGTGTGCAGTGTTTTAGTTCCTGTCTTGCGCTCCTATTTTGGTGGCAGTTTCATGTCTTCCTTTGAGCAATATTTCTCGCATCTACTTTGTTTTAGCAATCAAGACTATTTAAGTTGTTTTTATCTTTCTTTGTGGGGACATTGTTGAGTGTCATGTCATGTTCGGATGTACATTGTGGACGCCGTCTTTGCTCCACAGTAAGTCTTTGCTGTCGTCCAGCATTCTGTTTTTGTTTATTTTGTAGCCAGTTCAGTTTTAGTTTCGTTCTGCATGGCCTTCCCTAAGCTTCAATGCGGCACGGCACAGTGGTTAAAAAACACTGCGTTAAGATAGTCGTTGGATAATCGACTATCAAAATAATCGTTAGTTGCAGTCCGAGTCTGTATATATATGAAAACACATGGTTATTATTCATGTGTAGGGCTCCAAAGTCATCTTAGCCACAGTCAAAGGCAAACGGGTACTGTTGTAATTATCCCCGCTTTTATTTTGAAAATAAAACTTCCTGTGTCTACAAATGGAAAAAAAAAAAAACGTTTTGGTCCGTTTTTTCATTTATATTTACTGGGGATTTACATTTTTGTTGTTTCAAGTCATACCTTTTTGTGTATTTAGTTATTGCTTTTCAAGAACAATGCTTTAGTTTTCTTTTCTTTTTTTTTTTTTTTTTTTTTTTTAAATTCAATTAACCAGTAGTTTTTTGATTTTCCAATCACCATTTGTGAAACTAAAAAAAAAAACAATGACCAAGACATACACTGACAGGCCTAATCAACACAAGTAATTAATGCCATTGTTCCTCAATACACCGGTTATTAATGATAACTCCCACCTTGCGTAGAAACAAACAGTTCTTTTCCCCCCAAGTGGCTTTTTCTCATTTTGGAAGGTGCAAAAGAAAAGACCAAAACAGAACACACACTGTATTTTACACCATGTTCTTGTTGTGAATCCCTTCCCTACTGCAAGTTACTGCAGTGTGCAGTCATGCACCAACACTATGCCCTAAAGTCTGTATCAACAAATGCACATTTAGTTTTAATCTCGTGTGTGATGACATGAACTCATGTGGGCCACGTGCAAGCTGCTTGTATGCAGATGAGCCAACGTACACAATGAATCAGGTCACAGCCATTAAACATGGGCATTAGCAGCATCACAGGACAAAGCCTGATATGAGATTAATAGAGTGATGGATATTGTAAACATAATTCATATATTTTAATCATGGGTGAAAGGTTCTGCGTATCCCAGTGATGACAGGGCTCAAATTTAACCACGGCTACTGCGGCAACTGCCGTGACCGCCCTCGTCCCTTGCAGTAATGCCCTAAAAAATTCACCAAATTGACTTTTTACTTGTTAATGAATCAGAATGGACGAGGGATGTAACAGTAAACGGTATAATTGTTGAGTATTAAACTCTGCGACTGTTTTTTTCAGATATTGACCACGTTGGGGTTCCGGTCAGAGAACACACGGTCATCATTTGGACTCTTCCAACACTAATGGTGCATATTGGTTTAGGTTAGGTTCGGATAGTATCTGTAAACCACAAGCAAACACCCATCAACATGTATGTCATTTAACTAAACAACAATATGTATATTATGCCTATAGATATGCTCAAAGTAAAGGACTAGAGACATAATATATTGCATTTTCACAATGGCATGTGAGGTAGCCACATTAGCTCGTAGCATTCTGACAACACAGCACCAATAATATTAATAAAACACCACTAAACGTTACACAAACAGTGATTTCTATTGACAAACTAAGTGAGCCTTATATAATCATCAACATACTCATCGTCAAAGACTCGAGCACCGATTAAACATAGCAGAGAAACAAGTTACCACACATTCACACGTGTCAAAAGGGAAGCGGAAGTGACACTGTCAAGAAATGCTTCAAAATAAAGTAAATCTGAAAACATAGATAAACATGGAGAATTCTTAACAATAATGATAATTTGCGATAAAATTCCAGACGGTTAGTAATACTGTCTAATATTTTAATTACCGAGAACCCGTCATTTATTAATGCATTTTAGGCAACAGGAAGTCAGGTGCATGCGCACTAGCGTCGTTTGGCTTGATAATCATGGCGGACTAACTACACGGACTTTGCTCGGGAGATTTCCCCTTGGAATAAACGGAGCCAAGCGCTTGGTTTAACCTCATTTTCCCTCGCTTCCCGCCGTGCGTTTAAGAGTGCACTGCTGTGTTTAGATGGAGACAGGTATGGACAATATTGGAGACACTTGTCCCCACACTAAAAGTATACAGAAAACTATTTGATGTTACATATATTTTCTCAATACAGCATCCCTCAGCTGCTGTGACAGAGTTAATGATGTGAGGAAACATGCAGCAGGTGATGTGTCGTGAACGTTGTCACAACTTGTTTATAAAGCCTTTAGTTTGTTGACTGGGATGTTCATTCCTCCTTTATTTAACTGCAAACTGTATCAGTGTTCAAATAACATCAATACTAGCTCAAATGTTTTGTCATCTCATCGAACTGAACGCAGGCTGTAAAGATTGTGTATTCGAAGTGAGAGGTATCACTCCTGTTTATTTTTGTTGGCCAAACTGTTGTACTGAAATACAAGGAGGCGTTGGAGAAGAACAAAGCTTGTTTATTAGACTTCATCTTCATTAGCCAAACTGCTTTGTGTATTATTTTGATATCAAAAAAGTAAACACCAGGGTTTGTTTTTTGTACATTACTTGTGTTTTTTGCATGTCACAAAGGTATTAGTTCAAAAACCATTCATGTGACACAGCATTTTGTTAATGTTTTATTGTGTATAGTTAATTTCTATACGACATATTTCTGCTCAAACTCTTAATAGTTCTGTCCTGATACATCATCTACATGTACATACAAATGTTCTTAACTTAAATAAATAATTTAAAAAAAACTCCCTCTATCAAAATGTAAAATTAGAGATAAAGGTATCATGTAATGATAAAAAACTGACAAGTTGATATTACTAAATAATTTAAAAAAACTAATATTTGTCTTTAGATATATGGATAACGTTTATCTATAGTATTTTTATTAGACATTACAAATGACATGATGGTATTACATTCACACCCCAACACTGCCTCGAAAGAAAATAATGTTTGCCTTGGTGCCCTTCTAACTTGCCTTGGTGCACTAAAATATGAGCCCTCTTTTAAGGCAACACTTGCGTTGACCTTAAAAAGTTCAAATTCGACGCCTGTGATGAATGAGGCTGATTTCAGTAGAAAGCCACTGGGGTGAAATATTCCTGTTTCCACAAGACGACAGTAATTCAAAAGGTTAATTATAGTGGAATGTATGACAACACATTAATGGCCCATTTTGTCCAAATTGACAAAAGTTTTTTTTTTTAGTTTGAAATCAGTTCCCAGCCAAGAAGGCTGTTGTGCAGCAAACAGAGTGCGAACTATCTGAGTGCGCAAGGGGTCTACAGGCAAAAACCGAGCAAATAATTAAACTACGCAATGGAATAGATCCCTATACGTGATCAAAAAAACGATTTGTCGAGTGATATCAAGGATTATTTGTTGGTGGCGTTCCCAGACATATGGAACTATTGTGCTGCAGACATCATTCTACACCACAAAACAGATGAAACTTGGAAAAGCATGGAGGACAACAACTTCTTTGTATGTGTCTGGGTCAAAGACATTGGTATCAAGACTCTCCTGGATAAATATGTATCGTTTTTGCTCGGGTAATGTTGTATTTAGTGATTTAACTTTGTGTCTACTGCCATGTTTGTTTTCCCTCTCCTCACATTGTGCTGAAAGATTCATTTATGATTGTTTATCAAAATATAACTGTATATGTAAACATTGTGTATGTGGTGAAAGATTAATTTATGATTGTTTATCAAAATATAACTATAGATGTCAACATTGTGTATGTGCTGAAAGATTAATTTATGATTGTTTATCAAAATATAACTAGATCTCAATGTTGTGTATGTGCTGAAAGATTCATTTATCGTTGTTTATCAAAATATAACTATAGATGTCAACATTGTGTATGCGCTGAAAGATTCATTTAGGATTGTTTATCAAAATATAACTGTAGATGTCAACATTGTGTATGCGCTGATTAATTTATGATTGTTTATCAAAATATAACTGTAGATGTCAACATTGTGTATGCGCTGAAAGATTAATTTATGATTGTTTATCAAAATATAACTGTAGATGTCAACATTGTGTATGCGCGGATTCATTTATGATAGTTTATCAAAATATAACTATAGATGTCAACATTGTGTATGCGCTGAAAAATTCATTTAGGATTGTTTATCAAAATATAACTATACATGTCAACATTGTGTATGTGCTGAAAGATTCACTTATGATTGTTTATCAAAATGTAACTAAATATGTCAACATTGTGTATGTGCTGAAAGATTCATTTATGATTGTTTATCAAAATATAACTATAGATGTCAACATTGTGTATGTGCTGAAAGATTCATTTATGATTGTTTATCAAAATATAACTATAGATGTCAACATTGTGTATGTGCTGAAATACTCATTTATGATTGTTTATCAAAATATAACTATAGATGTCAACATTGTGTATGTGCTGAAAGATCAATTTATGATTGTTTATCAAAATATAACTATAGATGTCAACATTGTGTATGCGCTGAAAGATTCACTTATGATTGTTTATCAAAATATAACTAGATCTCAATGTTGTGTATGTGCTGAAAGATTAATTTATCGTTGTTTATCAAAATATAACTATAGATGTCAACATTGTGTATGTGCTGAAAGATCAATTTATGATTGTTTATCAAAATATAACTATAGATGTCAACATTGTGTATGCGCTGAAAGATTCACTTATGATTGTTTATCAAAATATAACTAGATCTCAATGTTGTGTATGTGCTGAAAGATTAATTTATCGTTGTTTATCAAAATATAACTATAGATGTCAACATCGTGTATGTGCTGAAAGATTAATTTATGATTGTTTATCAAAATATAACTATAGATGTCAACATTGTGTACGTGCTGAAAGATTAATTTATAATTGTTTATCAAAATATAACTATAGATGTCAACATTGTGTATGTGCTGAAAGATTCATGTATGATTGCCTATTAAAATATAACTGTAGATGTCAACATTGTGTATGTGCTGAAATACTTATTTATGATTGTTTATCAACATATAACTATAGATGTCAACATTGTGTATGTGCTGAAAGATTCATTTATGATTGTTTATCGAAATATAACTATAGACTTCCTTTTTATTGTCATTCAAATTTGAACTTTACAGTACAGATAAGAACGAAATTTCGTTGCATTAGCTCATGGTAGTGCAGGATAAAAAAGCAATAAGGTGCATATATAAATAAATAAATAGGTTACTGTACAGATAAATATATTGCACTTTTTCATATGCATCCACGTTTATGGATGTATGTTATATTGTATTTTTTATTCCAGTGAGTTAATCCATTTTGGGGGGAGTTGAGGGGATAATTTAATTATGATGCGTTCAAGAGTCTTACGGCCTGAGGGAAGAAGCTGTTACAGAACCTGAAGGTTCTGCTTCGGAGGCTGTGGAACCTCTTTCTCGAGTCCAGCAGTGAAAACAGTCCTTGTTGGGGGTGGGAGGAGTCTTTGCAGATTTTCTGAGCCCTGGTCAGGCAGCGGCTTTTTGCGATCTCCTGGATAAGAAGAAGAGGAGTCCTGATGATCTTTTCCGCCGTCCTCACCACTCTTTGCAGAGACTTCCAGTCTGAGACATTGCAGGCTCCAGTCCAGACAGAGATGCTGTTGGTCAGCAGGCTCTCTAT
Organism: Nerophis lumbriciformis; assembly: GCF_033978685.3. Taxonomy (NCBI): domain Eukaryota; kingdom Metazoa; phylum Chordata; class Actinopteri; order Syngnathiformes; family Syngnathidae; genus Nerophis; species Nerophis lumbriciformis. Next base: position 33,584,711 of record NC_084570.2, read on the forward strand.
AGTGCCTCTGTAGAATGTGGTGAGAATGGGGGGAGGGAGCTGTGCTCTTTTCAACCGACGCAAAAAGTGCATGCGCTGCTGAGTTCTTTTTACAAGAGCTCCGGTGTGTAGGGACCAGGTCATATTGTCAGTTATCTGCACCCCCAGGAACTTGGTGCTGCTTACCATCTCCACCGCTGTGCCGTTGATGAAGAGTGGAGCGTGATTGTTTATCAAAATATAACTATAGATGTCAACATTGTGTATGTGCTCAAAGATGAATTCAAATCACTATCGGGATCTACGGCCGATAATCAAATGCAAGCCAAAATGATGTGGCGTCTATTTGTTGTACTGTAGATGATGTTGATGTAGATGCCCATACCGGCTGTTCAGATTTACTTTACAAAAGAGAAGTGTAGGATACTTCTCTTGTTGCCTTATTTGTATTTGACTTTATCAAATGTATTTATATTATCATTTGATGCAGCCGGGCCGGAGCAGGAGGGGATAGAAAGAGAAAAAAAGAATAATACAGAAATGACAATGAGCATTATTACACTACAAATGGAGCAATACAAATACCAATAGAAATAGCGCTTTTGATAATGAACAATACCAATAATTTACCTCTATTATCAACAATACAGTTGTTCAAATGCAACAATACATATACGTAATGATAACTAGAGACACGGAAGAATGCAGAAAAATGGAGGGGAAGAAAGAGAAGCAACCTATATTAACCTTGTAGATTGTTATAGTAACAATAGGTTAAGCTTTGTCAGTGTGCCATGTGTTACCCAGTTTCCCCTAGGGCAACAACGTTAATATATGTTTGATGAAAAGTGATTATGTGCATGAGTGTATGTAAATGTGAATGTGTATATATATATATATATATATATATATATATATATATATATATATATATATATATATATATGTTTGTACAGTGAATGTATATGTACAGCATGTGTATATGTATGTTTGTACAGTGAATGTATATGTACAGTATGTGTATGTGTATGTTTGTACAGTGAATGTGCGTGTGGATGTACGAACTTTGAGTATGTAGGTATGTACTGTATTTGTGTATGTATGTGGGAGCGTAGGTATCTATGTATGTATGAATAGCGGTATGGATGTGAGTATATGTGTATTTGTATGTACAATATATTTGACTCCCAGTGTGTGTGGGAGCCAGAGTACGGCTCCAGCCACCCTGAGAGCTCAACCCACAAACAGCAGGTGTGGTGCCCAGGGAACCAGGGACCACCGGCCCCACGCAGCCAGGCCAGCCAGCGACAGGAACCACAGAGCCAGGCCCACCGAGCCGCCCGTAAGAGCCAGCAGCAGGCCGCAGACAGACGCACCCGGCAGAGGACAAGGCACGAGAGAAGCAGGGGACAGCCAGACCTCAAGTCAGCGAGAGACCACACCCCACACGGGCAGAAAGGCGGGACACCCCGCCCGGGGGGCCCAGAGACTCCCCGCAACCGGACGGGAAGACCGCCCCCGCCCCACCAGTAACCGGCAGCCCACAAGCCCACCTCCCACCCCCGGAGAGCACGGCGCGGCCTGCCCCTGGCCACTCCACCCAAGCCGACCGCCGCAGGACCGCCCGGCACGGGAACCCGCAGGGAACCCAATGATGGAGATGGAACAACCAGCAACCACCCTGTCGATTTCCCCCCCTGAGGAAGGGGAAAATACAAAATAATCGAATCCCTTTTTGAGAACCGGTTCCCGTTATCGAGGCCACTATAGTAAAGAAAAAGAGTTGGTTCTTTATTCAAATCCCTGGGAACGAATCCCGTCCCACAGGAAATGCGCTGTGGCACGTCCCAGGAAATGACGTAGCTCAGTCATTAGGCGGAAGATACAGAAGCAGCAACAACAATTGACCAGAAAAAACGCCTCAAGGCATGGCTTCATTTTACAAAAAAATACGACGAGAAAACGGCTATCTGCAATTATTACCAGGCTTCGCTCTCATGTAAGGGGAGAAGTACAACAAGCATGTTGAAACATGTTCAGGCCGTACATAACCTGAAGGTTAGAGAAAGGTGTCGTGGAGAAGCAGCGACAGAGATGACGAAGCAAACCCCTCTTCTTCTGCTTCAACCTGCAGCGCCAATTCCAGTGATAGTGCTGGTGAGTAACTAACGTTAACTGTTGCCGGTTAATTTCCATATCTGCTCACTCGTAGCCTTTAGGCTAAAATAACGTTACCTCTTATGTCAACGAGGACTGCAGTAATGTTAGCTAGACTAACGTTACTTAAGCATAGTCAGTGGCTAACGGTAACGTTAACGTTACCCTTTTTCTATGTGTCTGATAACGTTAACGTTATCTTGTAGCCTACACCACTCCAGAGTTTGCAGGTCTGTCTAATAAACTGGTGCTTTCTTTCTTTCGTACAAGGACACACTTACAGCATAACACATCACAGTTTCATATCATTTCACTTTACATCATGTCCGAAAAGGAGTAGGAAGAAGTAAAGCTTATTTAATCCTACCCCTTTCCCACTTCACAGCGTTTACAAATATATACATCATTTACTGACCTGTTCATAATAAAATAACATCTGTGAATTAGTATATACAACAGTTTTGTAATATGTAATTAATTAATTCAGTCATTATTAATATACTGAGATGAAGAATATCTTATTTTCAGGTTGAAAGTATTTCTCATAATTCTTCTTTGTACTTTGTAAGCACTATTAATTTGAACAACCTCTTAAAGTGGATCATATCAGTACAATGTTTAACTTCATTACTTAATCCATTCCATCATTTAATTCCACATACTAATGCTAAAGACTTAATAACAGACACCCTAGTCTTCACATTCAGCTAATTTCCCCCCTAATTCTATGCTGTGTCTTTTCCTCATCTTCCCTCCAGGACAAGGACGTGCAGTCATTCCTGGAGGAGGCCACACTGATGGACGCCGGAAGGATGTTCCAATAGCAGCAGAAGTGCACTTTTTGGAGAGCTGTATTATTTTCAGTTTCGTGCCCAAGGGACTGATTTTATTTAACACTATATTATTATTTATACACCTATAGTGATCACAGAGACAGGTTGTTTTTGTGTTACTGTACATATTTGTTTTTCTGAAAAATCCCACTTAATATACTTTGGGTAACAACAGTCAACATTTATTTATTTTATTTTATTTTTTTAGGGGGGTAGCAACAGTCAATATTTATTTATTTACTTTATTTTTTTTTTTTCTTATAAAATAAAAGTGAGCTTTTGTTAAACCAAATATTGTGGGTTTTTTTTCCCATATACAACAACCTATCTGGATTCGATAAGAGAATCGATAAGGAATCGGTTCGATAAGAGAATCGATAAGGAATCGGTTGGATAAGAAGATTCGATAATGGGCTCGAACTCGATAATTTCTTTTTCGCCGTCTAAGCTCTCTATATGACCATCCGAAAACCCGCAAACAATACGCCATTAACATCTCGTGACCTGAATATTAGCCAAATATTAGCTTCGCTGTTATTATCAGCGCTAACACAGACAAAGTATTGTTAGCATTGATTACCGAGAGCTAACTATAGTTTATGCTGCACTGGACTCTGAAGGAGAAACGTTATTGTAATTATAAAATGAAACTGAAGATGGCAGTAATGCAACATGGATGGATGCAAACTGTCAAGAAGAAGACACTTATGTCGTTTCTGCTACTGTTGCATAGCGTCTCGTCTTGTCAAAGTTATTTTAGATTATAAAACAAGCCGCTCGTCTGGATAATAGTAGGATTTAGCCATGAATCTAGAAGTTGTTCATCTGTGACATTCAATGTATACCTGGCGATGGAGGAAAAACATACTATAACAGAAGACCCTTTTTTAACCCTACAATTAATGGGAAGTGTTTAGAAGATATGGTCATCTTATGAGAGCAGACATTGTACAGTAAGCGATCATTTTATTATGTTTGTAGTTTGTATTTCTTGGTTAGCACTTAACAATACTGCTACATGATGCTTAATGTCCAATAAATCCAACCCCTTTTCAAGCCTTGCATAAATGTCTCTGCCAAAATGTAAAAAAAAATGTGTGTTGTTGTGCTGTGCAGGTTTGAAATAAATACTTCAATTAAATTCAATGTTTCACTATCGCTCGGTCTGTTTTGCAGAGCTTGTAGCTCACCCTCCTTATTATCAGGATCATGAGGTTCCGGAGCATCATTTGTCCCAAAGTATTGGCTCCCATAGAGTCTGCATGATTAGCATTGTTGTTGATGGGGAAAGGATCTGAGGCTCATGATCACATGTCTGGCTCGCTCATTATCTTTCAAACTTTGTAAGTCTTTCCGTGTCATAAATCAGATATATATGATAATAGCTTCACTATGTAGGACACTTGTTTTTACACTCGACTGGTACTTAAAGGTACCGTGGGTAGGGAAAGCTCTCCTGCTGGTGTCCAGAGTCGGGACCAAACATGGTGAAACTGCGGTTGCTTTTTTATGCTCCAATAATCTAGAATGGTCTCCCAGAGGACGTGAGACGGGCCTCGACCTTGGCAATGTTCAAATCCAGGCTGAAAACACTTTGATTTATTTGTGCGTATGACAACTGAAAGTATTTTATCGACACCATTTGATTGATTTTAATTTGGAAATGTGATTGTTTGATGATGATCAAGTACTTTGATTTTGACGGAGACTCTAGAGTCCTTTCTTGTGTTTCTTTGTATCAAGATCGATTTCTTGTTTTTTGTTCTCTTTTCTCTTGTTGACATGTACAGAGTGAATGTGGAAAGGGTCGGCATAATAAGCTTTTAGCTTCAGCCTACACCTTTTTGGTCAGGAAATGTAATTTATTTATTTACAATTTGTGAGACTGAAACAATACAAAAAGAACTCAGCTGTAAGTTAAAAAATACTAACACAGACACTGGTAAACATGTTAGCATACTAGCTAATCCAAACGACGCTAGCTTCATTACATTATGATAGCACGTACAAATATGCATGAAAACACTCCTACAGACATCACACATGGGACGGTTTACTAAGTAAGAATTGTTTTAGTTATATTGTAAAACTTACAAATGTTGCTTGGGGTGATAAATGAAGAATTATTTTTCGCAAAAACGCTATGGCCGGTTATTTCCGGTTTACGGCATCAACACAGGAAGTACATTTTTAACCTGCAGTTAGCAAATCTTGTTCAAAAGATGGCGCCATAGCACATACAATAACACAACATTTCAGTCCTCTGCTTGGGTTTAATGCGAGCTATTGAACACAAAACCTTATATGCATTAGCGGAAAAAATTGTCCTGAATTGACGGTATATGTGGTTTTAGCGTAGTCAAATATGTTTCCAGTTTGACGGGAGTGACAGACAAGGATGACTTCAGAAGCAAAGCTAATTCTACTTTAGCACGTTTGGCTTGCCAACATTATTTAAGATTATGAAGTCTTTTAGCTTCAGCCTACACCTTTTTGGTCAGGAAATGTAAACCGACTCATTTTTTGCCTTCTTGTAATTTTCTGTAAAGCACTTTAAACATAATTGTGCTCTATAAATAATCTTGCCTTACCTGTGTATTTGATTACTGAGGGATTTTTTCACTGCTTTGAACGTGTTTTGCATATTTAAAATTAGACTTCTTGGATAGCATGTGATAGAAGCGTTTGGAATACGGTCATTTTCAGAGACATTATAGTTGCACGTACAGTAGTTGTTTGTACACAAGGATGTGGTAAGCAAGAGTGTGCACTCTCCACATGTAAATTAATCCATACATCTAAACTTAACATGACTGTTAAGTGTGTGAAAAAGAGGGAAATATGATTACTTAGGCACAGCAAGAAAATGAAAAGTACATGAAAAACACATCGGGGCCTCTTTTTGCCTAATGACTTTGTTTTTCCTCCGAGGGGGGCACGCTGATTGGAGCTGGAGTCGCGTTACTTTGTGCAGAATGAGTCTCAATCATTCGTTTTTCCGGGTAATTACTTCGACAAAAAGCGATAATTTGAGACGAAAACCACAGAAATAGCGTTTGTCGAACATATGTGTAATTGTCCTCAATTTTGAACCAATTATATGTGTGGTTGTTACTAATACAAAGACTATTCCACTACCGTATTTTTGGACAATAGAGCACACCGGGATATAAACTGCACCCACAAAATGTTTTAAGAAAATAATATTTTTCCATATATAAGCCGCACCGGACTACAAGCCACAACCAATACATTTTAGATTGGGAAAAATATTATTCCACATATTAGCCACACCAGACTATATAAGTCGCACCCACTAAAGTGTAGGGGAAAATAATATTTTTCCATATATTAGCCGCACCGGACTATAAGCCGCACCCACGGAATTTTAGGGGAAACATATTTTTTATATATATTAGCTGCACCGGACTATAAACCACACCCACTAAAATTCAGGGAAAATAATGTATTTCCATATAAGAGGCACCGGACTATAAGCCTCACCCACTAAATTTTAAGGGAAATAATATTTTTCAATATATTAGCCGCACCGAACTATACGCCACGGCCATTAAATTTCAGGGAAAAGTAATATATTTCCATATACTGTATTAGACGCACCGGACTATAAGCCTCACCCACTAAATTTTAAGGGAAAATAATATTTTTCAATATATTAGCAGCACTGAAAAGCCGCACCCACTAAATTTCAGGGGGTAATAATACTTTTACATCTATTAGCCGCACCGTACTATTAGCCGCACCGGACTATAAGCCACATCCACTAAATTTCAGGGGAAAATAATATATTTCCATATATTAGACGCACCGGACTATAAGCCTCAAACACTAAATTTTAAGGGAAATAATATTTTTCAATATATTAGCCGCACCGAACTATACGCCACGGCCATTAAATTTCAGGGGAAAGTAATATATTTCCATATATTAGACGCACCGGACTATACACCTCACCCACTAACTTTTAAGGGAAAATAATATTTTTCAATATACTAGCCGCACTGGAAAGCCGCACCCACTAAATTTCAGGGGGTAATAATACTTTTACATCTATTAGGCACACCGTACTATAAGCCGCACCGGACTATCAGCCACACCCACTAAATTTCAGGGGAAAATAATATATTTCCATATATTAGACAAACTGGACTATAAGCCTCACCCACTAAATTTTAAGGGTAAATAATATTTTTCCATATATTAGCCGCACCGGACTATAAGCCACACCCACTAAATTTCAGGGAGGAATAATATGTTTACATCTATTAGCCGCACCCACTAAATTTCAGGGGGAAATAATATGTTTACATCTATAAGCCTCACCCACTAAATTTCAGGAGAAAATCATATTTTTCCATATATTAGCCGCACCGGACTACAAGCCACAACCACTGCATTTTAGGGGAAAACAGTAGTTTCCGTTTATTAGCCGCACTGGATTATAATCCGCATCCACTAAATTTTAGTTTGGGAAAAATATTTTTCCACATATTAGCCGCACCAGACTATATAAATCGCACCCACTAAAGTATAGGGGAAAATAATAATTTTCCATAAATTAGCCGCACCGGGCTATAAGCCACACCCACTAAATTTCAGGGGAAAATAATGTATTTCCATATATTAGCCGCACCGGACTATAAGCCACATCCATTAAATTTCAGGGGATAGTAATATATCTCTATATATTAGACGCACCGGACTATAAGCCTCACCAACTAAATTTTAAGGGAAAATAATATTGTTCAATATATTAGCCGCACTGGAAAGCTGCACTCACTAAATTTCAGGGGAAAATAATATTTTTACATCTACAAGCCGCACCGTACTATAAGCCGCACCGGACTATAAGCCACACCCACTAAATTTCAGAGGAAAATAATATATTTCCATATATTAGACGCACCGCACTATAAGCCTCACCCACTAAATTTTAAGGGAAAATAATATTTTTCAATATATTAGCCGCACTGGAAAGCCGCACCCACTAAATTTCAGGGTAAACAATATTTTTACGTCTATTAGCCGCACCGTACTATAAGCAGCACCCACTAAATTTCAGGGGAAAATTATATATTCCCATATATTAGCCGCACTGGGCTATAAGCCTCGCCCACTAAATTTTAAGGGAAAATAATATTTTTCCATATATTAGACGCACTGGATTATAAGTCTCACCCACTAAATTTAAAGGGAAATAATATTTTTCAATATATTAGCTGCACCGGACCATAAGCCACACCCACTAAATTTCAGGGGGGAAAGTAATATATTTCCATATATTAGACGCACCGGACTATAAGCCGGACCCACTAAATTTCAGGGGAAAATGATATATTCCCATATATTAGACCGGACCTGGGCACTCGGCGGCCCGCGGGCCCTTTGTGCGTCCCTGTCCGTCCCGCGTGAGGCCAATCATAAATTACAAAATACATTTAAAAAAGTATCTGTCGAGTGTGCAATACAACGGTGCTGCTTTTGTTTTGAAAAGCGTTATTTGTATTACTTCCGTGTGGACGTATGCGCGTCTGTGATTGTGAGTGAATGTGAACAGCGGCAATCACAAATTACAAAATAAAAAATAAAAAAACATCTATGTCGTGCGTGCAATACAACTGTGCTGCTTTTATTTTGAAAAGTGTTATTTATGGGCGTATGTCCGTGTGTAATCTGTGAGTGACGGTGCACAGCGACAAGTGATGCCCGGTTATCCCCGAGATGCTAAGAAGAGAAAAGTTGATGACGAATGTCGTGTTTTCAACAAGACATGGACTGCCAAGTATTTCTTTACAGAAATCAAAGGTAAAGCCGTGTGCTTAATTTGTGGTACACAGGTTGCTGTGTTTAAAAAATATAATTTGAATTGCCACTACAAGACGAAGCACGAGGAAAAATACCGGAATCTGTCTGATGAAGCGCGCGCAAGGGAGGCTGATGCGTTGATGGTAAAACTACAAACCCAACAAGGACTTTTTGCCAAATTTGGTATCAGGACAACACAGAAAACGGCAACAATGTATTTTGTAAACTAATATAAAACATCACCTTTTCTAAATATAACTGTGAATAAGGAAATAATACAAAATGTTAGTGAATATCATTACCTGGGTGTCATTTTAGAGCCAACACTTGGCTTTAAAAGACATCAAACCGATGTGCCAGGGACTTACAACATAAAAATGTTCAAATGTATCAGGAATTCGTTAACACCGGAGGCAGCTCAAACTTATTTTAATGCAATGATTATGTCTCGTTTTTATTATTGTATAACATGTTGGTCCCAGGCAAGCAAAATTACCGCAAGACCATTGGAAACCTTGCACAAACAAACCACACCACCACCATCACTGTTTAGTTCTTCAAAAATATAGACTGTTCAATTTTGCTAACATTCAAAAATGGCCCATGGAATCCTAAATAACACCGCACCAGCGCCACTTAAGCACTTTGTCCAGTTTACATCTGCTGTGATGACTAGAAACACACGAGCCTCCATCAGGGGGCAGTGTAGCGTACCCAGATGTAAAACCTATTTATCCACAATCATCCTTCTCATATTACAGCGATAAAGGAATGTAACGACCTCACAACAAACTTGAAAAGTCTAACAGATTATTCTCCATTCACAAGTGAACTTAAAAGTGGCTTTGGAGCAATCAAAGCTGCTCACATGGTCACTAAGGTGGGCACTATGTTTGACATGTCAACTTCATGTGTATTATATTTATGCATGAGAAATGTTAAAATCACGGTTGTTTTCACAAATGATGACAAATGTGAACAAGAGCATGTATTATCTATGTGTTATGATGTAAAGGAGAGGTGTGGTTGTAATGTATTTGTGTGTGGCCCTTAGTTGGAAAATATTTGGACACCCCTGGTCAACTGTAGGAATTATAATTATTAAAATCATGTTTGTTTTTATAAATGATGTGAACGAGAGCATGTATTGTCTATGTGTTATGATGTAAAGGAGGGTGGTTGTAAAGTATACGTACAGTCGCGATCAAAGGTTTACATACACTTGTAAAGAACATAATGTCGTAGCTGTCTTGAGTTTCCAATAATTTCTACAACTCTTATTTTTTTGTGATAGAGTGATTGGAGCACATACTTGTTGGTCACAAAAAACATTCATGAAGTTTGGTTCTTTTATGAATTTATTATGGGTCTACTGAAAATGTGTGCAAATCTGCTGGGTCAAAAGTATACATACAGCAATGTTAATATTTGCTTACATGTCCCTTGGCAAGTTTCACTGCAATAAGGAACTTTTGGTAGCCATCCACAAGCTTCTGCTTGAATTTTTGACCACTCCTCTTGACAAAATTGGTGCAGTCCAGCTAAATGTGTTGGTTTTCTGACATGGACATGTTTCTTCAGCATTATCAACACATTTAAGTCGGGACTTTGGGAAGGCCATTCTAAAACCTTCATTCTAGCCTGATTTAGCCATTCCTTTACCACTTAAGACGTGTGCATGGGGTCATTGTCCTGTTGGAACACCCAACTGCGCCCAAGACCACCACCATGCTTGACAGTGGGTATGGTGTTCCTGGGATTAAAGGCCTTGCCTTTTCTCCTCCAAACATATTGCTGGGTATTGTGGCCAAACAGCTCCATTTTTGTTTCATCTGACATCACATGGACAAAGAGAAGACCTTCTGGAGGAAAGTTCTGTGGTCAGATGAAACAAAAATGGAGCTGTTTGGCCACAATACCCAGCATGATGTTTGGAGGAGAAATGGCGAGGCCTTTATTCCCAGGAACACCATTCCTACCGTCAAGCATGGTGGTGGTAGTATTATACTCTGGGCCTGTTTTGCTGCCAATGAAACTGGTGCTTTAAATGTGACCATGAAAAAGGAGGACTACCTCCAAATTCTTCAGGACAAGCTAAAATCATCAGACCGCAGGTTGGGTTTTGGGCACAGTTGGGTGTTCAAACAGGACAATGACCCCAAACACACGTCAAAAGTGGTAAAGGAATGGCTAAATCAGGCTAGAATGAATGGCCTTCCCAAAGTCCTGACTTAAACTTGTGGACAAGTCCATGTCAGAAAACCAACACATTTAGCTGAACTGCACCAATTTTGTGGTCAAAAATTCAAGCAGAAGCTTGTGGATGGCTACCAAAAGCGCCTCATTGCAGTGAAACTTGCCAAGGGACATGTATCCTAATATTAACATTGCTGTATGTATACTTTTGACCCAGCAGATTTGCTCACATTTTCAGTAAACCCATAATAAATTCATAAAAGAAGCAAACTTCATGAAGGTTTTTTGTGACCAACAAGTATGTGCTCCAATCACTCTATCACAAAAAAATAAGAGTTGTAGAAATGATTGGAAACTCAAGACAGCCATGACATTATGTTCTTTACAAGTGTATATAAACTTTTGATCGCGACTGTATGTGTCAATGAAAGGTGATTTCTTAATTTGATTACATGCTATAGTACAACTTTATTGTTATAATTGTATTGCATGTTTTTGTACATCTTTAATTGAGGTAACCAGGGACTGCAGATGGAAATTGGCTATTTAGCTATAATCTGGTGCAGGACATATCTGTCTTTGAGCTTAATGTCTCTGTGCATTGTCCCTTCACATAAAGACTTAACTACCTAACTTTCATCTTTTTATGCAGCAGCCATAATGGACGCGAAATACATCCATTTGAGATTTTTTCTCAGGTCTACTCATGTCAGAATGATGGGGAAAGGAATGTATAAAGAAGGAAAGGAACAGATCAGGATATTTGATAAGCCTAAGAATTGACACAGATAATAGAGATGGTTTAAGAGAAACAATTTTGACATATTAACTACCGGTAATAAGTAATATCCATAATAACATGAATGTATATATATATATATATATCAATTATATGGGTAGATATTTGCTCCAAAAAGGGTATTTCTACAAGTTAACAGTACAGTAGGTACTTGATTTATATACAGTATATGTAATGCTAATAAGAGTATTCTAGTAGGATATGCAGAGATAAGATGTGTCAAAATATTACTAGAAATACATTTTTGGCAGCAACAAAGTGGCCATTTGGGTAGATATTTGCTCTAAAAAGGGTATTTCAACAAGTTAACAGTACAGTAGGTACTTGATGTTGATATATGTAATGCTCATAAGGGTATTCTAGTCAAATGTGCGTGTGTAAATATGCGATGTGTATATATCAAAATATTACGTCGAATCACTTTTTGTCAGGCAATATTACATTTAATGACAATTTTACATAGATGAATACATCCAAACATGTTGTACATATTTATTATGTGCAAGAAAGAACAGTTACAATTGTGTGTGTATCTTCCAAACAAGAAAGAAGTTTTATCACATCACCATCGGACTAACTGGCACACCCCGCTTCGCTGCAGGTCCGCAAACCACGCCCACCCCCCAGAGAAAACAGAAGAGGAAAACTGTCCTTTTCCGGGCACGATAAAGTCTTAAATAATGTCAAACACGTAGCGTTACAATAACCAGGAAGATAAAGTGTCTGTCTCACACCTAGTAATCAGGCATTCACATTTTGCCACAACACACATGGGGGAAAGTCCTAGTTGGAAATACAGCCAAATTAACTCCTAAACTGCCATTTTAACACACACCTCAAACCACGCGAACGTATCCAATGCTTTCTCGTGCGCACGAGATACATATCTAAAAAAAAAAATTCCCCCATGTTCCTTTAGGGCAGGGGTCGGGAACCTTTTTAGCTGAGAGAGCCATGAAAGCCAAATATTTTAAAATGTATTTCCGTGAGAGCCATATAATATTTTTTTAACACTGAATACAACTAAATGCGTGCATTTTTAAGTAAGACCAACATTTTTAGAGTATAGTAAGTCTCTCGTTCTTTTTAATAACATTGTTATTCTGAAGCTAACCAATAATAAATAAAATACTTCTTACCATTAATGCGACTTCTTGAGCAGATGGATGGATTAAAATGCATGAGAATGTTTTATATTTTGAACGTTATTTTTAACACTGTGATTACCAGCGGAATTATTCAGTACTTATCCTGTTAAGTAATGTCAGCTAAGATTTATCTGAGAGCCAGATGCAGTCACCAAAAGAGCCACATCTGGCTCTAGAGCCATGGGTTCCCTACCCCTGCTTTAGGGGCTCCATATGAAGGTGACCTGAATGCCATTTAAAAAAAAATATGTTTACAACTAAATGGAATGCTTACGTGAAGGATTTGGACTATTTTGGACTGGTAGTAGTGGATCCACAGCGATGGTTCTGCCACACAATACCTCAATGCTAACGAGGGGAAAGTAAACTTCAACCACTGTCCTTGGCTTTGTCAGTTAGGATTGCTCGTGTGCATCAAAACAGTTGTTTTTCTCACTACCATAGGGCGAAACCATCCTTGCCTTGCCCAGGCACATCCTCCTGGTTTTGGAGTATAAATATTTGAGGTTTTGGCACCAGCCGCTAGGCTGGATCAGACCAATCTAAGGCCATGTCTACACTAAGGCGGATAACCCCTTAAACAAATAATTATTTAGCCTAAGCCCCGTTTCAGCCACGTTAAACTATCGTTTCAGGTCCATCTCCTCGGACAATTTTTTACACGGTGTGCCATGTATTTCTTGAATCTCTTAGCTTTGTATGGGCTCATCGATCGTTTACAAAGTGAGTTCGGAGAGGAAGTGACGCCAGAAAGACCGCGCCCCATACAGGAAGTGACATCAGAAAGAACACACCATCCAGACATGCCATGTTTCTCATTCCATCTGTACAGACACTTGTGGAAATCACACATGAATACCTTTAGAGAAAAGCGATTGAAGCTACTTCTCTGACGGTAAGAGAACTTTCCAATCTCAGCTGTGATTCTACTTAGCGAAAAACTTTGTCCAGTTGTCGAAGGAGAGACAAAGAGGATCTTGATGAGAGTGTGCAAGCGTGATCATATCACACCTATCCTCAAATCACTCCACTGGCTCCCTATTGCATCCCAGACCGAATTCAAGATTAACCTGCTAACATATCAATGCATCTACGGCAACGCCCCCTCCTTCCTCAAGGACCTAGTTTCCCCTCAACCTCCTACCCGCAACCTCCGCTCCTCAAATACCAACCTCCTCAAACCCATCAGGACAAACTTACAAACAATGGGCCGCAGGGCTTTCTGCTCGACCCAACCCGAACTCTGGAACGCTCTCACCGACCATCTTAGAGCACCACAGTCGGTCGACCGTTTTAAGAAGAGACTAAAAACCCACCTTTTTAGCACAGCTTTTATCTAATTTCTCTGCCTTCTTGTTTTTAAATGCACTGTTTGCCTATCTGTTTCATCCAGTGCTTTCGTGCTCTTATTTCTATTTTTATCTATGTTTCTGTTTTATCTAGTGTTTATCTAGTGTTTTTCATGTTTTTATTTCTATTTTAATTTTCTAGTATATATTCTAACTTTCTACTTTTTTTTTAATACTTTGTAGCACTTTGAGATTTTAACAAATGTAAAGTGCGTTACAAATGTTAATTTATTATTATTAACGAGAATGCGAGCTCCCGTGGATGTTATAAAAAAGGTAGCGTGTGCTTTGTATTACTTGGCCGTCGAGGGAAAACTAACTACGGACGACATCGAATGCTTTTGGACTGGCAAAGCAGACTGTATCAGTTATTGTCTGCCATGTATGTCACGGACTCAATGTCTAGGTCCAGAGTCTATAAAGTCTAGGACTGCAACAACTAATAGATTAAATCGATTAAAATCGATTATAAAAATAGTTGGCGATTAATTTAATCATCGATTCGTTGGGGCTATGCAATGCGCATGCGCAGAGGCTACTTTTTTTATTTTTTTCAATAAAATACTGGAAAGTATAGAAATGTAGTTTGTCTCTTTTATCCGATTATTAATCGATTAATCGAAGTAATAATCAACAGATTAATCGATTATCAAATTAGTTCTTAGTTGCAGCCATAATAAAGTCACCATAAAGGAATGGCCAATGAAGGTGAAGGCAAAAGAGTGAGGAGTGTCCTGACCAGATATCTAGATCCCTAGTTTGATTGATGTTAAATGTTGTTTATCACATTGTTTACGTGTCTAATAAAGATTTGATTCATTTATGATGTCTCAGGTGTGATTCACTACAATAGGGCCCCACAGCACACTGGATTCCAGTTAATTGAAATAGCACAACACTGGATATTGTTCAGATAAGTTACATTTAAGATCTTGCACACAAAGCAACAATGGAGGTGACTCTGACGTGTGCATTTTCCGCGCATGCGTACTAAGTCGTGTTGCGCCGGTGGACGGAGTGGGGCGGGGGTCTTAAACGGTGGCATTGTTGTGTGTGGACACGGATAAGGTTAGGTGTGATTTACCCTGGATAACCTTGGTGTAGAAGGGGCCTAAGGCTGCCTCTATTTAAGGATATAACCCACTTAACCTTATCCCTGTTCACACACACATCGTTAGGGATGATGTTCGAAAACCGGTTCTCCCGATTGTTCGATAAGAAAAGAACCGATTCCATGGATACAAATCCCTTTTTGAGAAACGGTTCCTGTTATCGAAGCCACTATAGTAAAGAAAAAGATTTGGTTCTTTATTCGAATCCCTGGGAACGAATCCCGTGTCACAGGAAATGTCCTGTGGCACGTCACAGGAAATAACGTAGCTCAGTCATTCGGCGGCAGATACAGAAGCAGCAACAACAATGAACCGGAAAAAACGCTCCTAGGCATGGCTTCACTTTACTAAGAAACACGAAGAGGAAACGGCTATCTGCAATTATTGCCAGGCTTCGCTTTCCTGTAAGGGGAGCAGTACAACAAACATGTTGAAACATGTTCAGGCTGTACATAACCTGAAGGTTAGAGAAAGGTGTCGTGGAGAAGCAGCGACAGAGATGACGAAGCTACGCCGCTCTTCCTCTGCTTCAACCTGCAGTCCCAGTGATAGTGCCGGTGAGTAACTAACCTTAACTGTTGCCGGTTCATTTCCATATCTGCTCACTTGTAGCCTTTAGGCTAAAATAACGTTACCTCTTATGTCAACCAGGACTGCAGTAATGTTAGGTAGACTAACATTACCTAAGCATAGTCAGTGGCTAACAGTAACGTTAACGTTAGCCTTTTTGTATGTGTCTGATAACGTTAACTGTATCTTGTAGCCTACACCACTCCAGAGTTTGCAGGTCTGTCTAATAAACTAGTGTTTGCAAGATGTGAAAAAAGATAATGTTAACGTTATCCTACAAACGTATTTCAGATGACGACATTCATGACAGCCGGAGTGACCAGGGCAGTGTTTGTTAACCCATTTACCATAGCGAGGTATAACGCAGAGCGCAGTAAAATGAGTGAGGAGGAAAGTAACAACATTACTCGCAATCTAATGAGAATGATGGTGAAAAATCTCCTCCCCTTCAACTTGGTGAACACAGACAAATACAAGTAGGTTAATAATTGTATTTTGCTGACATGTAATTGAGCAAAAAGTAAACAACACCATTACTCTGAGATTTGTTTCAAATGTAAAGTGCTGTACAATACAAATGAATGCATGTATTTTTCTTAGGTGGCCCACTTAAAGGGGCACTAACAGTCAATATTTATTTATTTTATTTTATTTTTTTTAGGGGGTAACAACAGTCAATATTTATTTATTTATTTTATTTTATTTTTTTCTTAAAAAAATAAAAGTGAGCTTTTTTTAAACCAAGTATTGTGTGTTTTTTTCCATATACAACAACCTATCTGGATTCGATAAGAGAATCGATAAGGAATCGGTTCGATAAGAAGATTCGATAATGGCATCGAAATCGATCATTTCTTAACAAACATCATCCCTACACATCGTTTAAGACCCCCTCCCCCCTCCGTCCGCCGACGCAACGCGACCTCGTACGCATGCGCGGAAAATGGCAGACGCGCATATATTACGTCATAGTCACCTCTGACCTGGAAGTGTATCCTTACCCGGCAGTCTGGTATGTGAAGTATTTCAATGTAGCCTATTGCCACATTTCATTGAACAGTCAACCTTGCTTGCCTCACCATCAGCAGCATGCTCCTCTGCTCGTAACACCAGCAATGTCACCATGTGACGACGCGCCGTCATGCCCATTAAATTTTTTTTTATAATAATACCGTTTTTGATTCATTAGTACTGCGATACTGTACTAGTACCGGTATACCGTACAACCCTACTGTCTATATACATATGTACACTATATTGCCAAAAGTATTTGGCCACCCATCCAAATGATGAGAATCAGGTGTCCTAATCACTTGGCCCAGTGTATAAAATCAAGCACTTAGGCATGGAGACTGTTTCTACAAACATTTGTGAAAGAATGGGCCGCTCTCAGTGATTTCCAACGTGGAACTGTCATAGGATGCCACCTGTGCAACAAATCCAGTCGTGAAATGTCCTCGCTCCTAAATATTCCAAAGTCAACTTTATTGGGGACGGCGTGGCGAAGTTGGTAGAGTGGCCGTGCCAGCAATCGGAGGGTTGCTGGTTACTGGGGTTAAATCCCCACCTTCTACCATCCTAGTCACGTCCGTTGTGTCCTTGGGCAAGACACTTCACCCCTTGCTCCTGATGGCTGCTGGTTAGCGCCTTGCATGGCAGCTCCCGCCATCAGTGTGTGAATGTGTGTGTGAATGGGTGAATGTGGAAATACTGTCAAAGCGCTTTGAGTACCTTGAAGGTAGAAAAGCGCTATACAAGTATAACCCATTTATCATTTATCATTTATATTATAAGAAAAATTAAGAGTTTGGGAACAACAGCAACTCAGCCAGGAAGTGGTAGGCCACGTAAACTGACAGAGAGGGGTCAGCATAGTGCAAATACTTTCTGCACAGTCAGTTGCTACAGAGCTCCAAACTTCATGTGACCTTCCAATTAGCCCATGTGCAGTACGCAGAGAGCTTCATGGAATGGGTTTCCATGGCCGAGCAGCTGCATCTAAGCCATACATCACCAAGTCCAATGCAAAGTGTCAGATGCAGTGGTGTAAAGCACGTCGCCACTGGACTCTAGAGCAGTGGAGACGCCTTCTCTGGACTGACGAGTCAGGCTTTTCCATCTGGCAATCTGATTGACCAGTCTGGGTTTCGAGGTTGCCAGGAGAACGCTACATTTCGGACTGCATTGTGCCTGCCGAGTGTGAACTTTGGTGGAGGAGGAATTATGGTGTGGGGTTGTTTTTCAGGAGTTGGGCTTGGCCCCTTAGTTCCAGTAAAAGGAACATTGACTACCAAAACATTTTGGACAATTCCATGGGATGGCACTTCAAGTTCATATGTGAGTAAAGGCAGGTGGCCAAATACTTTTGGCAATATAGTGTATTTCATACAGATTTTTTGTGGCTTGATGTGGGGCTTCAGGTTGTAGTATTATATTATATATAGAGAGAGCTATAGCGCTTTATTTTTTTTACTGTGCTGATGAGCTATGTCTCCTTTTGTTATAATTGTTCACACATTTTTTTTCTTGCTTCATTTCCCTGTGATACTGTACTGAGTCTTTGATTTACTTTGGACAATTGTCTATTATTTGTGCACTTTCATTTGTGAAGTTGTTCTTGATTTATTATGTCAATTGACTGACCACAGCTGTGACTATTCAAGTGCATCATCACTTCCTGTTGAAAATTGCACACTGACCAAGACATTTTTCCAAACAGGTCTGCACAGTTTGTATTAAAATGATTAGAAGGACACGGGTGTTGCTGGCCTTGCTTTTTCTTTTTCGTTTGAATGACAAACATTCAGTTCCATTATTAACACGGGCAGATTCAGACTAACTTACACCGTGTTTGTGCTTCCAGTCTATTTGAATTATTATGTGGTCCCACATTTTCTTGTTTGTGCCTACAAGCTGTGGAACAGAACAGAACACTGATATTGAGTTGATGATACACAGTAGCTGCTCCGGAATGTTAATAAAAACGAGCGTTATCAAATCAGTGCACAAACACTCCTCACCCGGAGCCACCTGCACCTGTCGAGAATACCAAGAAGCTGTGATCCCGGTCTATAAAAAGCTGTGCAGTAGGGAAAGGCTCTGTGAAGATTCGGTTTCTCCGACAGATACCGTGTCCTAACACCGGAGATGACAACATCTCCGGTGAGGATGGTTAAATATAGACGTTCTCTTCATTTATCACTCTATTTAGAATGGTTTCATTCCTGGAGCTTCTGCCTTCGTGACGCTACTTTAAAAACATATTTTCCATTCAAAAATGTCTTTTAGAGACAGCGGTACGTCTGCTTGAATATGACAAAGACTTCAAAATAAACAAATAATTCCCTTATCGTTGGTGCTCTATGGAAGTGTTTTTCAACCACTGTGCCGTGGCACACTAGTGTGCCGTGAGATACAGTCTGGTGTGCCATGGGAGATTATCTAATTTTACCTATTTGGGTTAAAAATAGTTTTTGCAAACCAGTAATTATAGTCTGCAAATGATGTGTTGTTGTTGAGTGTCGGTGCTGTCTAGAGTTCGGCAGAGTAACCGTGTAATACTCTTCCATATCAGTAGGTGGCAGCCGGTAGCTAATTGCTTTGTAGATGTCGGAAACAGCGGGAGGCAGGGTGCAGGTAAAAATATGTCTAATGCTTAAACCAAAAATAAACAAAAAGTGAGTGCCCCTAAAAAAGGGCATCGCAGCTTAGGGAAGGCTATGCAGAATGAAATTAAAACTGAACTGGCTGCAAAGTACAAACCCCGTTTCCATATGAGTTAGATGTAAATATAAACGGAATACAATGATTTTCCAATCATTTTCAACCCATATTCAGTTGAATATGCTACAAAGACAACATATTTGATGTTCAAACTGATAAACATTTTCTTTTTTGCAAATAATTATTAACTTTATAATTTGATACCAGCAACACGTGACAAAGAAGTTGGGAAAGGTGGCAATAAATACTGATAACGTTGAGGAATGCTAATCAAACACTTATTTGGAACATCCCACAGGTGAACAGGCAAATTGGGAACAGGTGGATGCCATGATTGGGTATAAAAGTAGATTCCATGAAATGCTCAGTCATTCACAAACAAGGATGGGGCGAGGGTCACCACTTTGTCAACAAATGCGTGAGCAAATTGTTGAACAGTTAAAAAAAAAAAACCTTTCTCAACCAGCTATTGCAAGGAATTTAGGGATTTCACCATCTACGGTCCGTAATATCATCAAAAGGTTCAGAGAATCTGTAGAAATCACTGCACGTAAGCAGCTAAGCCCGTGACCTTCGATCCCTCAGGCTGTACTGCATCAACAAGCGACATCAGTGTGTAAAGGATATCATCACATGGGCTCAGGAACACTTCAGAAACCCACTGTCAGAAACTACAGTTGGTTGCTACATCTGTAAGTGCAAGTTAAAACTCTCCTATGCAAGGCGAAAACCGTTTATCAACAACACCCAGAAATGCTGTCGGCTTCGCTGGGCCTGAGCTCATCTAAGATGGACTGATACAAAGTGGAAAAGTGTTCTGTGGTCTGACGAGTTCACATTTCAAATTATTTTTGGAAACTGTGGACGTAGTGTCCTCCCGACCAAAGAGGAAAAGAACAATGTTGTAGGCGCAAAGTTGAAAAGCCAGCATCTGTGATGGTATGGGGGTGTATTAGTGCCAAAGACATGGGTAACTTACACATCTGTGAAGGCACCATTAATGCTGAAAGGTACATACAGGTTTTGGAGCAACATATGTTGCCATCCAAGCAACGTTACAATGGACGCCCCTGCTTATTTCAGCAAGACAATGCCAAGCCACGTGTTACATCAACGTGGCTTCATAGTAAAAGAGTGCGGGTCCTAGACTGGCCTGCCTGTAGTCCAGACCAGTCTCCCATTGAAAATGTGTGGCGCATTATAAAGCCTAAAATATCACAAAGGAGACCCCCGGACTGTTGAACAACTTAAGCTGTACATCAAGCAAGAATGGGAAAGAATTCCACCTGAGAAGCTTAAAAAATGTGTCTCCTCAGTTCCCAAACATTTACTGAGTGTTGTTAAAAGGAAAGGCCATGTAACACAGTGGTGAACATGCCCTTTCCTAACTAGTTTGGCACGTGTTGCAGCCATGAAATTCTAAGTTAATTATTATTTGCAAAAAAAAAATAAAGTTTATGAGTTTTAACTTCAAATATATTGTCTTTGTAGTGCATTCAATTGAATATGGGTTGAAAAAGATTTGCAAATCATTGTATTCCGTTTATATTTACATCTAACACAATTTCCCAACTCATATGGAAACGGGGTTTGTAAACAAAAACAGAATGCTGGACGACAGCACAGACTTACTGTGGAGCAAAGACTGCGTCCACAACGTACATCCGAACATGACAATCAACAATGTCCCCACAAAGAAGGATAAAAACAACTGATATATTCTTGATTGCTTAAACAAAGTAGATGTGGGAAATATCGCTCAAAAGGAAGACATGAAACTGCTACAGGAAAATACCAAAAAAAGAGAAAAAGCCACCAAAATAGGAGCGCTAGACAAGAACTAAAACACTGCAGACAGGAAAAAAGCAAAAAACTCAAAATAAGTCAGGGCGTGATGTGACAGGTGGTGACAGTACACCTACTTTGAGACAAGAGCTATAGTGAAGCATGCTTGGTTATGGTTTAAAGTCATATCCAACAATTGCGACAAGTTAAAGTTAAAGTACCAATGATTGTCACACACACACTAGGTGTGGCGAAATTATTCTCTTGACCCATCACCCTTGATCACCCCCTGGGAGGTGAGGGGAGCAGTGGGCAGCAGCGGTGGCCGCGCCCGAGAATCATTTTTGGTGTTTTAACCCCCAATTCCAACCCTTGATGCTGAGTGCCAAGCGGGGAGGTAATGGGTCCCATTTTTATAGTCTTTGGTATGACTCGGCCGGGGTTTGAACTCACAACCTACCGATCTCAGGGCGGACACTCTAACCACTAGGTTACTGACTTTATTCTGTCAACTGAGTTTCGTTTTTTAATGATTTCTGCAGGTGGTGTGCCTCCGGATTTTTTCAACGCAAAAAATGTGCCTTGCTACAAAAAAGGTTGAAAAACAATGCTCTATGGTGCAATCGCCTGATAAATTCAACTACAACCTCCAATACTGCAGATATTGAATACAGGACTAACCTATACATTATACATGTGGAATATAGATTCCTTCATAACCTAGTCAGACCACACATAGAAACGGCTCAGCCTTGATATCCTAATGTGTGAGTTCTAATCTGATGAAAGCAGACCTAAAATACCATGTTGCAGGGTTTTGGTCACAGGCTCTAGGTCAGTGGTTCTTAACCTTGTTGGAGGTATCGAACCCCACCAGTTTCATATGCGCATTCACCGAACCCTTCTTTAGTGAAAAATAAAATGTTTATATTTTTAAGTTGTTTTTTTTACTGGTGCACAA
Organism: Nerophis lumbriciformis; assembly: GCF_033978685.3. Taxonomy (NCBI): domain Eukaryota; kingdom Metazoa; phylum Chordata; class Actinopteri; order Syngnathiformes; family Syngnathidae; genus Nerophis; species Nerophis lumbriciformis. The sequence goes on from NC_084570.2 coordinate 33,607,149, forward strand.
AATGAACCGTGCATTAACATCACCTTGTTCAAAGAATTAAACCAACAAATGATAAATGATCAAATACATTTTTTTCTTTATTTTCACAGCAAAGTATTTTCCTTTTCTTCGTTTTCCACCCAGACATACAATACTAGAACACAGCTCATGAAAAACAATATGTTTTGTTATTGTCGTTGTAAGTGGGCCAAAACACTTATATTACAAAATAATCTCATGGAAATGACAGCTGTCATTTGATTACAATAATAAAACATTTAATTTGTTATTTAGTCAGGTTTGGGACAGGTGTGCTCACATGTGCTCCACTGAATACTCAAGGAGTTTTTGCGTTTGCTCACGCATATGGAAAATTAGAGGGAACATTTTTTGAGGGTATCCATAATATACCAATAGGGAGAAGTTTTTATTTACACGACGAGTCGGGTGTGTCTTGACCTCCGCGGCGGAGGCTCCGCCGAACCCCTGAAGCCAACTCACCGAACCCCTAGGGTTCGATCGAACCCAGATTAAGAACCACTGCTCTAGCCCTTGGTAGGCTAACAAAATGCTGTTCCAATGGCAATTTTGGGGAAAGCTATGACAAGAGCTCCTAATTTAGTCCATCATAGAGAGAACATGTAAATAAATAGTTGAGAAAGTCTGAACACAACTTGAAGTGAGTCTGCAGTGATCACTTTGTTCAAGGTCGCGACCAGTCTTCCTCTCAGGGAATATAACACACTGGTAAATCCCAAATTCGTTTGGATGACATACACACTGTATTGCCAAAAGTATGTGGCCACCTGCCTTTACTCACATATGAACTTGAAGTGCCATCCCATGGAATTGTCCAACATGTTTTGGTATCCTGGAGCATTCAAAGTTCCTTTCACTGGAACTAAGGGGCCAAGCCCAACTCCTGAAAAACCAACCCCACACCATAATTCCTCCTGCGCCAAATTTCACACTCGGCACAATGCAGTGCGAAATGTAGCGTTCTCCTGGCAACCTCCAAACCCAGAATGGTCCATCAGATTGCCAGATGGAAAAGCGTGATTCATCAGTCCACAGAAGGCGTCTCCACTGCTCTAGAGTCCAGTGGCGACGTGCTTTACACCACTGCATCCCACGCTTTGCATTGGACTTGGTGATGTATGGCGTAGATGCAGCTGCTCGGCCATGGAAACCCACTCCATGAAGCTCTCTGTGTACTGTACGTGGGCTTATTGGAAGGTCACATGAAGCTTGGAGCTCTGTAGCAACTGACTGTGTAGAAAGTCTTTGCACTATGCGCTTCAGCATCTGCTGACCCCTCTCTGTCAGTTTACGTGGCCTACCACTTGGTGGCTGAGTTGCTGTTGTTCCCAAACTCTTAATTTTTCTTATAATAAAGTTGACTTTGGAATATTTAGGAGCAAGGAAATTTCACGACTGGATTTGTTGCACAGGTGGCATCCTAGGACAGTTCCACGCTGGAAATCACTGAGAGCGGCCCATTCTTTCACAAATGTTTGTAGAAACAGTCTCCATGCCTAAGTGCTTGATTTTATACACCGGAATAAGTGATTAGGACACCTGATTCTCATCATTTGGATGGATGGTCAAATACTTTTGGCAATATAGTGTATGTTGAGTAAAAAGGACCCCAGAGACAGAATGGTACAAAACCACGTTTTACTGAAACTTCAGGACACCAGCCCTTACAATGCAACCATAGCATAAATCCAAACGAAAAGAGTCAGCTTATGTAGAGCAAAAACAGCCCCTCTTCCCCAGAAAGAAATGCAGCTGCTACTTCAAAAAACAGTTAAGGAGCTGGCCAAAACAGCTCTGTGAGCAGACAAACAGGAGCCCTTAAGACAAAACAAAGAGTTTACTAGCGGATATCAGATAAAAGCAAGGAGGTCACGAGAAGACACACTACTTGGGAAAATACTAGCTGATTTAAACATGACTATGGATTAAAAAAGAACACTTAAACATATGTCATTCTCATTGTATGAACTTAAAATATATTTTCCATCTTTTAATATCCTCCATATACTGACATCTTTGCAGCTTTCTTCGACACGGAATGGATTTGTGCGTCGTTAATAGGCACGCAAGGTGTAATGTTGAGCATCAAGAAACCCCCACTAAATACCCTCCCTTCACGTTGTTCTTCAGAAATAACTTGTTACTTAATGATTATGGAAAAAGTTTATCAGGCTTGGTATTAGATGTTGTCACTTGCTGCTAATCATATTAGCTGTACTCCTCACATTAGTACTGAGGAGAGCACGAACACATTTTGTTTAGAATTTTTTCAAAGTTGTCTTGTATTTGGAGTTGCTTTATATTCAGGTCAATATGATACGTAGCCTTGTTCTGAACAGGACTCTTCAGAGTACCACCATCTTGGTTGTGTTAACTAAATTTTTTCACTGCAGCCATTTTGTCTTAGTAAAACGGTAGGTCATGGAAGAAAAAAATTGGCCCTGGAAATGGAGTAGCATAGACCTCAGAATGAATCTGTCAGAGGTCACAGTCACATTAGTCACACAGTGAGGACATTCCATACAAGTCCATGCCATAACACCGCCTCATGTTCACACACAAGATGCTACGTCGAGAAGAAGAAGACAGAGGAAAAAGAAGGAGATAATTGACCACGACACAAACTACAACGGCAGACGTGCGCAAATTTTCGAGATTTATGCACATCCCAAATACACATCAGCAGGAACCAGACGGTTATATGTCTCCTAATATGTGACATTTTGGGGTCCTTACACACACCATAATAACACCCGTATGTTGAAGCACAGTACGTCTGACTATGGTAGCCGTAATGCTCCGACAATCCATCAAGCGGTGTGGCTTAGAAGCTTACCAAAGTCGTACGAAAACATTTTGACATTTTTTGAGCGCCATTTGTAATATTCTCAATTCTCAATGAAACATAGTTTTAGTGTAGCTCGCTAGCGTCATTTATTGAAGAGGCGTCAACCTGCAGTCCACATGTATCTCTTATGGTATTTATTTATTTTAAGTGCGCCTTATAGTCAAAAAATACGTTAATGTCTTGGTGAAAACACTGAAAAGAAATTTAGAAAATCAAGACACCATGTCCTGCAATAAGGTGCATTTCTACACCATATTTTACCTTATAGATTTATTCTCAACTACCAACCTCTTTTGTACCACACAATTTTTATTTTTTAGTAGATCATTATTATCATTACAAATATAATCCCAAATACACATCAGCAGGTACCAATAGGTTAGAAAAGATGACATGTCTCCTAATAGGTGCCATTTTGGGGTCCTCATATACACCATAATAATACCTGTATGTTGAAGTACAGTACGTCTGACTATGGTAGCAGTAATGATCCGACAATCCATCAAGCGGTGTGGCTTCGAAGCTTACCGGAGTCGTACAAAAATATTTTGACAGATTTTTGAACGCCGTTTGTAATATTCTCAATGAAACATCATAGTTTTAGTGTAGCGCACTAGCATCATTTATTGAAGAGGCGTCAACCTGCAGTCCACACGTATCTCTTATGGTATTTATTTATTTTAAGTGCGCCTTATAGTCAACAAATATGGTAATGTCTTGATGGAAAGACTGAAAGGAAATTTTGAAAATCAAGACATAATTTCCTGCAAAAAGGTACATTTCTACACTATATTTTACCTTATAGATTTATTCTCAACTACCAACCTGTTTGGCTGTCTTTTTGACACTTACATGTACCATGTAATGTACCACACCATTTTTAGTTTTTAATAGATCATTAGTATCATTAAAAATATAATCCCAAATACACATAAGCGGGTACCAATAGGTTAGAAAAGATGATATGTCTGCTAATAGGTGCCATTTTATGAGGGGCCGTTAGGGACATTATTCAGAATTACCTCTTACATACACTACTGAAATGCTCTCACACAAACAACTGAAATCTTTTTCTTTTATACACACTACTGAAACACTCTTATAAATACTACTGAAATGCTCTTACATACACTACTGAAATGCTCTTATAAATACTACTGAAACACTCTTATAAACACTACTGAAACACTCTTACATACACTACTGAAACGCTCTTACATACACTACTGAAATGCTGTTACATACACTACTGAAATGCTCTCACATAAACAACTGAAATGTTTTTCTTTTATACACACTACTGAAACACTCTTATAAATACTACTGAAATGCTCTTATAAATACTACTGAAACACTCTTATAAACACTACTGAAACACTCTTACATACACTACTGAAACACTCTTATAAACACTACTGAAATGCTCTTACATACACTACTGAAACACTCTTATAAACACTACTGAAATGCTCTTACATACACTACTGAAACACTCTTATAAACACTACTGAAATGCTCTTACATATACTACTGAAACACTCTTATAAACACTACTGAAACACTCTTATAAACACTATTGAAACATTCTTACATACACTACTGAAACACTCTTATAAACACTACTGAAACATTCTTACATACACTACTGAAACACTCTTATAAACACTACTGAAACATTCTTACATACACTACTGAAACACTCTTATAAACACTACTGAAACATTCTTACATACACTACTGAAACACTCTTATAAACACTACTGAAACATTCTTACATACACTACTGAAACACTCTTATAAACACTACTGAAATGTTTTTGTCTCACGCACACACACGCACGCACACACACCTGGAATTATTTTTCACTAGTATGTATAAACGGATTTCACCTGTGTGTGTGTGTGCTTTTTACACGTCCGTGTGAGAGACAACAATTTCAGTAGTATGTGTGCAAAGATTTCAGTTATGTGTATGAGCGCATCTTACCAGTGTGTATGCAAGCATTTTACCAGTTTGTGTAAGAGCATTTTACCAGTGTGTGTAAGAGCATCTTACTAGTGTCTGTGAGCGATGTTGCATTCCGGTTCCGGTCACCAATAATCCCCGCCCCTTTTCAGACAAGTTTTTTTTTTTTTGTTGTTGTTTTTTTTAAAGCCAAGTTGTTGACAAAATGTCTGCCGACAAGTAGCTTAACCGAGGCGGGGGCTCCACTTCATAATTTGAGGGCTTCAGCGGAGAATATAAGAACACTTTCAATGCAACAAGGGTCGGGCTGCCGCCGTTTGGTCGCCCCTGCAGGACGCGGCACCTGAGCGGCCACACAGGTGCCTTTCTCCTCCCGACAGCCAAGCAGCCTGGAGCAAATGTTACCTTGCGAGTTTGCACCGCAGCATCATCAAGTGCAACGTTTCAGTTCATGGACATCGAAGCAAGAGGAGGAAAAGGTAATTAGACATTATTTATTTCTAAATGATTGTTGAATCCCTCGAAATGTAAGGCGACATGGCATTGTAGTGCGCTACAATGTAAACATGTCGAAATGTGAGTCACGTCGTGGTACGTCAGTAGCTAATCAAATACTAATAATAATGGATTACAATTATTTAGCGTTTTTCTATCGACTTGATAAGCGGTCCCCAAACTACGGCCCGCGGGCCGGTTACGGTCCACCAAAGTCCAACATCTGGTCCGCTGGGAAAAAAAAAAGTTGTATTATTATTTTCAATCTGTCTTTTCTAATCCATTTTTTGGTGTCCCCTAGCCGCTCAGGCAAATCATATTGTCTAAAAATGCATTTCCCTGTATGACTTATATTGTCTTGGCTGTTTTCATGTGATCTGATTGTTACATTCTTATTCCAGAGTCACCACACAGCTGCGTGACCATTTCAACAAGGACAGAATAAACAACCTCTGGATTCATGGAACTTCTCTGCACACAAATATATTAATTGGAATATTCAATCAATTTCACATAGAAACATTGTGATTATTATTTTCAACAGTGTGTTGAAAACAACCTTTTTTGGCTCAGAAAGGTTCCTTATGTCTTATTATTCATATGCTTTCAATACTTGTCGGTGTGTAATTCCAGACATAGATGTAAACATTAATGAGACAACAATGAACATTTTTCAACAAGTGAACCCACTTGAAAATGATGGCAACTATGGAATAGACATTTTCACTTCAATTCTGCACTTTATTCAGTGAACAATATGTGATATATAAGGTTTGTTAAAATGTTTTCTTCTCTTGTGCAGTGTATTCTGCAAATTAACATTTTGTAAAAAATAAATAAAGGAACCTGTTATACAGACATATATGAAGTTGCCCACTTTATTATTGCAAATATCAAAATAACACTGCAATATGTTTGTGCTGTAAACATTTATGTTTCTACCGTTGAGGTTTTTAAGTTATTTTATGTTCTGACGAGTAATGTCATCCAGCCCCCACCATCACACACACTTTGTCAAAATCTCCCCAAACTTGTCCCAAATGTTTGTGCTACACAATTTTTTTGTCTTATGATTGTTGTATTTAGGCTAGGTGTAAATATTAACACATTAACTTAAACTATAATTTTGGACAAACAATATATATTGTCTGACTACAACAAGCATTGAAAAGTATATAAATAATAAGGCATAACAGGGGCGTCACTAGCTTTTAAGGACAGGGGGGGCTTAGCCCCCAGGAGATGCACAGGATGCGAGCGAACGTAGCGCACGAGCAAAACACTTCACAAACGGCTAACAAAGACTTATAAATAATTCATTGTTATTATTATTATTTCAGTCGGTTTATTTTCAATCTGTGTTCAGTACAACAACAAACATGGCTTTGCACAGTGATATTTTGTTTACAGCATCAACAAGAAACAATTACTTGCATGATCCTTCAAGATACACTGAAACACAATGAAAGTGGTGGCATTAGCCTTTATGTTATTAATTCACAACATAGAGGCTAATGCCACCACTTTAGCTCACAATACAATAATTGTTTGTTCCCAAATATTTTGAAGTTGCACAGATTACATTTTGGGCACATATGTGACTAAAATGGTTGTAAATTAAAGCCCTGGAAATATTACTTAGTTTCTTGAATTAAAATAATATCTGGATCGGGATAATTTGGCTTAAATATTATATATTATATATATATATATATATATATATATATATATATATATATATTATGGCAAGCCGTTAAGGAAATTAAATATATATGGAAGTCTGAATAGAAATGAGAAAGGTTTATATATACTGTAAATAAGAAAGACTTAGAGTCCGTCTGCTGATCTGAAAAAGAGCCAAAGCTGTCAAAGAGTTGAGGGATCATCTTCAAAGTGCAATGCTGAAACAAATAATGCAAACAATAAAATTTAACTTCCAGGGCTTGAGATTAACGTAGTCCCGGGGACGGTAAAAAAAATGCACGTGACGAAATGAAATGCTCCCCGGGACAATGGCTTTTAACCATTGTTTTTCTTTTTCTTTTTATGTATTTATTAATTTTACATTTGATATTAAATGTCTTGGTTTTTCCTCCCTCTCAAAATACAATACAATAAAACAAATATATTTAATGATGTTTTTTTCATTATTTTAACAATAGGATAATGTATATTACTTTATATAGACTCTACCAGAAACACAAAACTTAAAAACTAAATTATTTACAATTGCAGACACAAGGTTTCGTGCAGCTTCACTCATTGTAAAGGAAGACGGAAGTCCACGCAGGAGAAAAATGACTACAAAGATGGTGTCTGGGTTTTTCTTATATATATATATATATATATATATATATATATATATATATATATATATATATATATATATATATATATATATATATATATATATGCAAGGTCGCAAAGAAAATGCGGACTGGATTTTGAGTGATGTGGGCATTTTCTATATGAACAAGTGGAATGGATTGGATACCGACGCACTAAAGGGGCTCTCTACCTTACGCTATGAAGTGAGGGGAAACTGAGTGAATAATGACAGGTTATATAATTATTTATTTAAACTCATATTCGGGCCACTTTATAATGAATATGTCGGCATGTATTTGTAAAAAAAAAAAAAAAATTGTCCCCAAATTATTTAGGGGGGCTTAAGAATATTTTAGGGGGGCTTGAGCCCCCCTAAAACAGGCCTAACAACGCCAATGAGGCATAAGGAACCTTTTTTGAGCAAAAAAAAAGGATATTTAATATGTTTATGTGAAATTGATTGAATATTCCAATTAATATATTTGTGTGCAGAGAAGTTCCATGAATCCAGAGGTTGTTTATTCTGTCCTTGTTGAAATGGTCACGCAGCTGTGTGGTGACTCTGGAATAAGTATGTAACAATCAGATCACATGAAAACAGCCAAGACAATATAAGTCATACAGGGAAATGCATTTTTAGACAATATGATTTGCCTGAGCGGCTAGGGGACACCAAAAAATGGATTAGAAAAGACAGATTGAAAATAATAATACAACTTTTTGTTTTCCAGCGGACCAGATGTTGGACTTTGGTGGACCGTAACCGGCCCGTGGGCCGTAGTTTGGGGACCCCTTATCAAGTCGATAGAAAAACGCTAAATAATTGTAATCCATTATTATTAGTATTTGATTAGCTACTGACGTACCACGACGTGACTCACATTTCGACATGTTACCATTGTAGCGCACTACAATGCCATGTCGCCTTACATTTCGAGGGATTCAACAATCATTTAGAAATAAATAATGTCTAATTACCTTTTCCTCCTCTTGGTTCGATGTCCATGAACTGAAACGTTGCACTTGATGATGCTGCGGTGCAAACTCGCAAGGTAACATTTGCTCCAGGCTGCTTGGCTGTCGGGAGGAGAAAGGCACCTGTGTGGCCGCTCAGGTGCCGCGTCCTGCAGGGGCGACCAAACGGCGGCAGCCCGACCCTTGTTGCATTGAAAGTGTTCTTATATTCTCCGCTGAAGCCCTCAAATTATGAAGTGGAGCCCCCGCCTCGGTTAAGCTACTTGTCGGCAGACATTTTGTCAACAACTTGGCTTTAAAAAAAACAAAAACAAAAAAAAAAACTTGTCTGAAAAGGGGCGGGGATTATTGGTGACCGGAACCGGAATGCAACATCGCTCACAGACACTAGTAAGATGCTCTTACACACACTGGTAAAATGCTCTTACACACACTGGTAAAATGCTTGCATACACACTGGTAAGATGCGCTCATACACATAACTGAAATCTTTGCACACATACTACTGAAATTGTTGTCTCTCACACGGACGTGTAAAAAGCACACACACACACAGGTGAAATCCGTTTATACATACTAGTGAAAAATAATTCCAGGTGTGTGTGCGTGTGTGTGTGTGCGTGAGACAAAAACATTTCAGTAGTGTTCATAAGAGTGTTTCAGTAGTGTATGTAAGAATGTTTCAGTAGTGTTTATAAGAGTGTTTCAGTAGTGTATGTAAGAATGTTTCAGTAGTGTTTATAAGAGTGTTTCAGTAGTGTATGTAAGAATGTTTCAGTAGTGTTTATAAGAGTGTTTCAGTAGTGTTTATAAGAGTGTTTCAGTAGTATATGTAAGAGCATTTCAGTAGTGTTAATAAGAGTGTTTCAGTAGTGTATGTAAGAGTGTTTCAGTAGTATTTATAAGAGCATTTCAGTAGTGTATGTAAGAGCATTTCAGTAGTGTTTATAAGAGTGTTTCAGTAGTGTGTATAAAAGAAAAACATTTCAGTTGTTTATGTGAGAGCATTTCAGTAGTGTATGTAAGAGCATTTCAGTAGTGTTTATAAGAGTGTTTCAGTAGTGTGTATAAAAGAAAAAGATTTCAGTTGTTTATGTGAGAGCATTTCAGTAGTGTATGTAAGAGGTAATTCTGAATAATGTCCCTAACGGCCCCTCATACCATTTTGGGGTCCTTACACACACCATAATAACACCCGTATGTTGAAGCACAGTACGTCTGACTATGGTAGCCGTAATGATCCGACAATCCATCAAGCGGTGTGGCTTCGAAGCTTACCAAAGTCGTACGAAAACATTTTAACAGATTTTTGAGGGCCGTTTGTAATATTCTCAATTCTCAATGAAACATCATAGTTTTAGCGTAGCTTGCTAGCGTCATTTATTGAAGAGGCGTCAACCTGCAGTCAACACGTATCGCTTATGGTATTGATTTATTTTAAGTGCGCCTTATAGTCAAAAAATACGGTAATGTCTTGATGAAAACACTGAAAGGACATTTTGATTTTGAAAATTTCCTGCAATAAGGTGCATTTCTACACCATATTTTACCTTATAGATTTATTCTCAACTACCAACCTCTTTTGGCTGTCTTTTTGACAGCCACACAAATTTTAGTTTTTAGTAGATCATTATTATCATTACAAATATAATCCCTAATACACATCAGCAGGTACCAATAGGTTAGAAAAGATTATATATCTCCAAATAGGTGCCATTTTGGGGTCCTTCTATACACCATAATAATACCCGCATGCTGAAGCACAGTACGTCTGACTATGGTATACGTAATGCTCCGACAATCCATTAAGCGGTGTGGCTTCGAAGCTTACCAAAGTCGTACAAAACATTTTGACTGATTTTTGAGCGCCGTGTGTAATGTTCTATATTCTCAATGAAACATCAAAGTCTTGGTGTTGCTTGCTAGCGTCATTTATTGAACAGACGTCAACCTGCAGTCCACACGTATTTTTTGTGGTATGGTATGCAGGAGTACGGCGAAACTTAATTTTCACCACAAACCCATTCAATATGAGATAAACATTGTACAGCATTACGGGACAGGAACGGCGATGGGTCACTACTTACGGCGCCCAGTTAAAGAAAACCAGAATTAATCAGGCGCACCGGGATATTTTGAGAAAACTAAAGGATTTTAATTGCGCCTTAAAAAATAATACAAACTTTCCTGCAATAAGGTGCATTTCTACACTATATTTTACCTTTTAGATTTATTCTCAACTACCAACCTCTTTTGGCTGTCTTTTTGACAACCTAAAGCCATAATGTAACACACATTTTTTTGTTTTTAGTAGATCACTGACTAACATTATTATCATTAAATATATAAACCCAAATACACATCAGCAGGTACCAATAGGTTAGAAAAGATAATATATCTCCTAATAGGTGCCATTTGGGGTTTTACACACACCATAATAATACCCGTACGTTGAAGCACAGTACGTCTGACTATGGTAGCCGTAATGCTCCGACCATCCATCAAAACGTTGTTTTTGCATATTACTGCAAAACAAAACGCCAGATATGTGTGCTAATAGGTGCCATTTTGGGTCCTTATACACACACCATAATAATACCTGTATGTTGAAGCACAGTACGTCTGACTGTGGTATCCGTAATGCTCGACCATCCATCAAAACGTTGTTTTTGCATATTATTGCAAAACAAAACGCCAGATATGTCTGCTAATAGGTGCCATTTTGGGTCCTTATACACACACCATAATAATACCTGTATTTTGAAGCACAGTACGTCTGACTATGGTAGCCGTAATGCTCCGGCCATCCATCAAAACGTTTTTGCATATTATTGCAAAACAAAACGCCAGATATGTGTGCTATTAGATGCCATTTTGGGTCCTTACACACACACCATAATAATACCTGTATGTTGAAGCACAGTACGTCTGACTGTGGTATCCGTAATGCTCGACCATCCATCAAAACGTTGTTTTTGCATATTATTGCAAAACAAAACGCCAGATATGTCTGCTAATAGGTGCCATTTTGGGTCCTTATACACACACCATAATAATACCTGTATTTTGAAGCACAGTACGTCTGACTATGGTAGCCGTAATGCTCCGGCCATCCATCAAAACGTTTTTGCATATTATTGCAAAACAAAACGCCAGATATGTGTGCTATTAGATGCCATTTTGGGTCCTTATACACACACCATAATAATACCTGTATGTTGAAGCACAGTACGTCTGACTGTGGTATCCGTAATGCTCGACCATCCATCAAAACGTTGTTTTTGCATATTTTTGCAAAACAAAACGCCAGGTATGTCTGCTAATAGGTGCCATTTTGGGTCCTTATACACACACCATAATAATACCTGTATTTTGAAGCACAGTACGTCTGACTATGGTAGCCGTAATGCTCCGGCCATCCATCAAAACGTTTTTGCATATTATTGCAAAACAAAACGCCAGATATGTGTGCTATTAGATGCCATTTTGGGTCCTTATACACACACCATAATAATACCTGTATTCTGAAGCACAGTACGTCTGACTATGGTCGCCGTAATGCTTCGACAATCCATCAAGCGGTGCGGCTTCGTAGCTTACCAAAGTCGTGCTAAAACATTTTGACAGATATTTGAGCGCCGTGTGTAATATTCTATATTTTCAATGGAACATATAAAATGTTGGTGTTGTTTACTTCATATTGCCATCATAGTGCAGTCTACACGTATCGCTTATGTTTGACTGCCATCTCCTGGTCACACTTATTACACCATGTACCAAATAAAATTGCTTCGAGGTCGGTAAGCAAAACCAGAATGATTCTCTACATTAGGCGCACCGGGTTATAAGGCGCACTGTCGAGTTTTGAGGGGGGGAAAAAGGATTTTAAGTGTGCCTTATAGTCCGGAAAATACGGTATGTATTTATTTCGTTTCGACCTCAGATGGGATTTGATTTTGGGCGCGCCATAAATTTGCTGGGCGTTTGAGCAGTGTGCAATTGTGCAGGCTCGGATGGAACGTTGCCCTACGTGCATATAGAGGGATGAGGTGGAGCTAGACATGGCCGCCGGCCTCTGCGCATCTTTGTGTGCGTGCCAGAAAGACGAGCAGTTGAGGGCAAAGTGCTGCTCGGAGTGACGAGATGTGATGAGACACAGTCTGTGTGAGCGCATAGTGGCAGCACAGAGACAGAGAGAGAGAGAGAGAGAGAGAGAGAGAGAGAGAGAGAGAGAGAGAGAGAGAGAGAGAGAGAGAGTGTGTGTGTGCTTGTATTTCTACCAATCTTGAGACATCAACAAGGAAAAGTATCTTCCATATGAGGAGGTGTGAACAAGTGATGACATAAATCATGGTCCCAAAAACATTGCATCTAATAGAGAATGTCTCATTTGGTGAAATCTATCCAAAATGAGGGCGGTCCCAAAAAGGAGGAATTTTTCAAATTGACTTTATGTTGGTTTTAAAAGTGCTCGGCCTCTGGTCAACATATGAAATAACAAGTAAGAAATTGAAATGCGCCCCCTTTGGCCAAAATGAATACAAAAAATAAAATAAATATGTATATAGAGACATATTGTAATAACTTAAAGTAAGTAATATAGATTAAAAACCAATTACAAACAAAAAAAAATCCCCCCCAAAAATAACTAAAAGCAGTCTTTTTCTCACAATGTGTTGACTTTTTTTTTTTTTATAAAATTGGGAACAATTTCTCATATTCTGTAATATTGCAATATTTTCTGGTAAAATTATTACTTTTTAATGCAAAATGGAGAAATTTGTCATATAAAATTCTGACTTTTATCACAATATTGCCAATTTTCTGGTTGTTCTTGTAAAATTGTGACTTGTCATAATTTTGCAGTAGTAAAATTCCGATTATTATTATAATATTGCCAACATTTTTTAGTTTTCTTATAAAATTGTGACTTTTGTCAAGTAAAATTACGACTCTTTTCATAAAACTGACAACATTTTAAGCTTTTCTTGTAAAATTGCGACTGTTATTGAGTAAAATTCCAACTTTTATCATAATATTGCACAAAAATGTTCCGTTTTTCTTGTAAAATTTTGACTTGCATTAAGTAAAATTATGACTTTTATTATAATACTGCCAAAATTCTAAGTTTTTCTAGTGAAATTGTGACCTTTTTCTTGTGGAAACTAATTTTTCACAACAAGCTTTTATATTTGCATAGTGTGTATATATTATTAATGTTGTAAATCAGGGGTGTCAAACTCAAATACAGAGTGGGCCAAAATTTAAAACTGAACTAAGCCGCGGGCCAAGGTTGAACAAATTAACCTTTTAATAGGGACCCAAACAAGTTTTGCATTGAATATTGAACAAGCAAGGCTTATATAACTTTATAGTGGCATGCAAAATCGAGTTTCAAATAATAATAATAATTAAAAAATATCAATGGCATATCAAATACAATTTAAATACAAATGTAAAGCCTCTTTGCTATTTGCAGCCTTCTGAGGTAAATATCAACATTAACTTTTTCCACAGGCTAATAAATTAGAAAATAAAATAACAATGAATAAACCAACCATTCAGGACTTTAAACTGCTCAGTTTGCAACACACTGATCTAATCTCATGTGCCCAAGCCAGATACCTGCCATCTTTTCTTGGATGCTCGTTCATTAATGTCGGAGCTCAGGCTTTGAGTTGAGGCAAACTTCATTATCGAACAAAGTTGTTCATGAGTTATTATATCTCGTCCACCCGGACCACAGTCTTGGAGGCGTGCTTTAAAGGCACTGCGTTTATCGTCCTCCACGAGCTGTCGTCATGTCTGCTTGTCATCCATTCTAACAACGTGCCGACCCGATCACAAAACATGTGCGACTTCAGCACGCGCACACACGTAAATGCAACGCATACTTGGCCAACAGCGATATAGGTTACACTGACGGTGCCGGTATAAATAACTTTAACACTGTTAGAAATATGCGCCACACTGTGAATCCACACCAAACAAGAATGACAAACACATTTCGGGAGAACATCCACACCGTAACACAACATAAACACAACAAAAAAAATACCCAGAATCCCATGCAGCCCTAACTCTTCCGGGCTGCAATACACCCCCGCTACCATTAACCCCCCCCCCTCCGTGCGTTGGTTGAGGTGGGCGGGGTTGGGGGGCACCGCCGCTGTTTTGGTCCGCGGGCCAGAGTTTGACACCCATGTTGTAAATACACATCTTTATATATCTAGAAAGGGTGGTCCTAAAGAGGGAGGCATTTTTCGGAGGTCTCAAGAAGGTAACAAATACAAGAATGTGTGTGTGTGTGTGTGTGTGTGTGTGTGTGTGTGTGTGTGTGTGTGTGTGTGTGTGTGTGTGTGTGTGGACTTAAATGACTATGAGTAAGCATAACCTACTATTTTTTTCCTTCCTTTCTCTTTTTTTTTTTTTAGGTAAGCAAATTGAAGCCACTAACGCGGCCTGCTTTTCAGGTCAGGAAATATGTGCTAAAATAGAAGCCAGACCTAAATCCATTGTTCTATTTGATGGAATGACAGACACTCCCAAAGGATCCTCCTATTTGCAAAATAACCTATTTGTTGTTATGTGCGGCAAAGCCACGGTCATGAAATTGCTTCGGCGTATTATTTATGGCCTCAAGTTGTGGTTTGTAATCTGAAAATAGTACGCCTCTGTTCTCTGGAGCTAAATATCGGGACGCTCCAGTTGGCACGAGGCAGCCATTTATTTATTTATTTTTTATATTCGTAACACATGCAACATAGCATGTTCTACCCAATTATCCATCCATCACGGTTAACACAGCCTATTGCTATTGTTGTGCCAATCAAGGTGAAGAGTCCAGCTGATCCCATGGCTATTTGGAGAAGTGTCAGTCGATACAATGATTCTTCTTCTTCTTCTTGATGACCTATCATCTCTTACACTGCTGGAGCGTCATAACAGTGCAGCTTCAAATGCATACAATCATCTTTGTAGAATCATCTTGTCAGCAGAATTGAAGGCATTAAAAATCTGCAAGACACCTTGAGTCATTGAGTACTATGACATTTGACTCGAGCGGTGGTGTGCCGTCAGGGCCAGCAAGGCTTTCTCTGCTGGCCTAACATAAAGCATGATCATTAATTAATAAAAGTTAATTTTATAAGTGACAATAGCCGATCAGATCACAAGTTGTTGACAGTAGCCCATCGAGGTAGCCTTACGTTGAACGTGACTGTGATTGGATACTCACTTGTCACTCCCAAGTATCCAATCACAAGTTGTGATTTACAAAAGCAGAAAGTGGCACCAGAGCCATACCCGGCCAGCGGAGAAATCAGCGGTTCTCACTTTTTTTAACCAACAAAGAACTCTGCAAGGCACCTTAAGTAATTAAGTACTATGACATTTGAGCAGTGGGGTGCCGTCAGGGCCAGAAAGGCCTTGTCTGCTGGGCTAACATAAATCTTGATCATTAATTAATAAAAGTTATTTTTATTTTTAATTGACTTTTCATGAATATGTAAAATGATTCATTATATTCTCTTCATATCCTCTCCAGAGCTTTTATTCAATCAGAATTCAGCTAGCTTGTTGCCAGCGCTGGATGAATTCTGCCGCAGGCCTTCTGAAAACATTAGCGGCAGCTGTGCAATGTAAACAAACGAAGGACATTCAGTTAACAGACAGTTGCGATAGCCGATCAGATCACAAGTTGTTGACAGTAGCCTTACGTTGAACGTGACTGTGATTGGATACTCACTTGTCGCTCCCAAGCATCCAATCACAAGTTGTGATTTACAAAAGCAGAAAGTGGCACCGGAGCCATACCCGGCCAGCGGAGAAATCAGCGGTTCTAACTTTTTTTAACCAACAAAGAAGCAGAGCAAAATGTTGCTTAGGTGGCAGATATATGTTTGCAAGGGCATTTTCAAGAAGGACATTTAAAGAGAAACTAGATCTTGTGAAACGAGTTCGGCCGACCCTGGAAACTAGTTAAGCTGTCCCGGCTGTGAAATGGTTTGCCTGCCACTTCCACTCGAATCAACCAACTACGAGCGGTACCAATAGCTTTACAAATTGTAAGTTCAAATATATTTTTTCACATTCAATGTTTTTTTGCAATTATTTTAGTTTTGACAGTACCACGTCCGGGTTTATTGATTTTTAAATGTGCCAAATGCCCAGCAGTGCACACGTGTGTTTCTGTATATATATTTTTCAAGTCGTGGTCATGCGGCGACATAAATTATGGTATTTTGGGAGGTATTTTTTTGAAGTCAGACTAAGTAAGACATCGCTTAAGGCCTAGGTGGGAAATGCACAGCCCGCCACTGCATTTGAGGAATCTTAAAGACTCGCATAACCAAAAACTGATCCTACAATTATCCAACCCCTTTTGTAAATTGCATTCACTTTTCAAAACGTCCAATAAGAAAATGATTGTTTGTATCAATACAAGAGATGTTATTGCATTCGTGTGCGTTTTAACGCCAAATACCGTACTACAGATCTATTCAACTATTTAATTTGGCCGGCTGAACAAAACCCAAAACAGGCTTGATGAAACCATTCCAAAACAGGGTTGCTCATGTACGCAGTCTCCTGCCACCCAGCAGGGGGCAACAGCAAAGCATATGCAGCAGTGGGTGAGTAGAAGAAGAATGCACAGTCGACCCTGTAAAAAAATCTGACTTTTAACGGCAACTGAACAACAAAGTATGATTGAGATAAAACTGCTGACTTTGCGATGTCTTTGGTATTTGTGGCCATGTTGTTTTTGGCGATTAAAACCGACTAAACACATGTGGCGATGAATTTGACCAGTAGAGGGCGAAACACCTACAGCTAATGTTTAATTGTGGTTTAATTGCGTTAAACCCTGTGTGCAATGTTTGCTGTGTGTATTAACACTAAACCTTCTATTTCATTCATGTAAATTCACAACGGACGTTATACTTTTGTAACGTTTATATTTTCCGTCTGACAAACCTAAATAAAGGAAGTCGTACAAGGAGAGAAAACTGAGGAAGAAAAATTATTTTTTAAAAAGAAACCTCAATCATCAACAAGTCTTAGCTTCTGTTTCTTCATGCTGTTAACTATCTGTCGAACTGCGCACACTGGAAACGATTAGCGAGGGCAGAATGATGAAAATATTGACAGTGCAGTGTGAAAGCTGACGTGTTTACTTTGTAAACAAGTGAACGCAGTCTGAAAGGAATGTAAAGGCACTTTCTAAAGAAACATCCAATTTTTGATGTCCGGCCCCTGAGATCTTGGGCTCTTGAAACGGCCACCCTCCTCATTATGTAGCTGAATAGCCCTGCTGTACTATTATTACCAAAACATCAAAGGGACATACAATGCAAACCTAACAATATCATTGTCAAAATTATTATTTTCTACATCAGTGGTGCTCAAACTTTTTTCACCAAGTGCCACCTCAGAAAACGCTAAAGACCAACATTAAAAATACAGTAGCAGAGTAAGCCTAATTATTCATCCAAAACAAGGCAGAGGTTTTATTTAACAAGTATATTTAATATTTTGGGCCACTGTAACATTACACACAGTTTGAACAGTAACACCGTGTTTGAATATTTAAGTAGGTGCTTTTTTGACGTGCCACTAGATGGAGCCCGCCTACCTACCACAGTTTGAGAACCGCTGCTACTGTATATATTATTTGGTTGGTTGACGTTTATTTCGATTCTACTCATATTTCCATTTTCTCATTACAACATGTCAGAAAAGAAGTAGGAAAAAGCTAATCTAATCCTACCCTTCTTCCATTTCAAAGCAATTTCTAACACATTTGTTCACTTCCTGCTCTCATTTTATAACACAACTTACATCAATGAGCAAAAAATACAACCCTTCTCTTAAATAAACAGTATTTGATAAACATTATGAGACAAATGAGATTCTCATTTCCAATCATGTGCATGATGGATTCTTCTTCCATACTGAAATATCGATGCCACCTATACCAGATATTTACGCTGTAATATCCATTCTCAAATAAAAACATGGCAGCACGGTGGCAGAAGGGTTAGTGCATCTGCCTCACAATACGAAGGTCCTGAGTAGTCTTGGGTTCAATCCCGGGCTCGGGATCTTTCTGCGTGGAGTTTGCATGTCCTCCCCGTGACTGTGTGGGTTCCCTCCGGGTACTCCGGCTTCCTCCCACCTCCAAAGACATGCACCTGGGGATAGGTTGATTGGCAACACCAAATTGGCCCTAGTGTGTGAATGTGAGTGTGAATGTTGTCTGTTGGCCCTGCGATGAGATGGCGACTTGTCCAGGGTGTACCCCGCCTTCCGCCCGATTGTAGCTGAGATAGGCTCCAGCGCCCCCGCGACCCCAAAGGGAATAAGCGGTAGAAAATGGATGGATGGATGGAAATAAAAACATCAATGCTAACGATACTTTCGGTATTTGAGATAGTGTACATCATTAACAGAAAGTGTAAAAAAAAGTACCGTGTTTTTTTACCATACGGAATAATTTTGGTTGTGCTTACCGACCTCCAAGCAATTGTATTTGGTACATGGTGAAATGATAAGTGTGACCAGTAGATGGCAGTCAACACATAAGAGATACGTATAAACTGCAATATAATGGCAGTAAACAACACCAACACTTTAAATGTTCCATTGAGAATATAGAACATTACACACGGCGCTCAAAAATCTCTCAAAATGTTTTAGTACGACTTTGAAGCCGCACCGCTTTATAGATTGTTGGCGCATTACGGCTACCGTAGTCAGAGATACAAGTATTACTATGGTGTTTGTATAAGGACTGCAAAATGGCACCCATTAGCAGACATATTATCTGATGTTTTGTTTGGCAATATTATACAAAAGCAACTTTTGTTACCTTCTGGTACTTGCTGATTTGTATTTGGGATCTGCATAAATCCTGGAAAATTGCGCACATCTGCCATTGTAGTCCGTGCCGACGATGTAGTCGAGAAGCTTCTTCTTTTTCACTATCTTCTTGTTATGGGGCATTTCTAATATAAAGTAGTGTAAAGTTGTTACTTATATCTGTCAGTAGACTCGCTATGAAAGCGCTAAAAACTACCGGTATAGTGGTTTTAGCTTATTCACCCAAGGAGATTGAGACCCAATTGAGAATATAGAACATTACACACAGCACTCCAATCTATCAAAAATGTTTTAGTACGACTTTGGTAAGCTATGAAGCCGCACCGCTTAATGGATTGTGGGAGCATTACCGTTACAGCTATCATAGACTGACGAATTGTGCTTCAACATAGGAGTATTATTATGGTATGTATAAGGACTGCAAAATGGCACCTATTGCAGATATTATCTGGCGTTTTGTTTTGCAATATTATGCAAAAACAACTTTTCTTACCTTCTGGTACCTGCTGATGTGTATTTGGGATCTGCATAAGTCCTGAAAATGTGCGCGAATCCGCCTTTGTAGTCCGTGGCGACGCCGTAGTCAATAAGCTTCTTCTTTTTCTCTATCTTCTTGTTATGGGACATTCATCCTCCACTGTTGCCATTTCTTATATAAAGTAGTGTAAAGTTCCTACTTATATCTGTCAGTAAACTCACCATGAAAGCACTAAAACATACCGGTGTAGTGAGTTTACATTATTCACCCAAAGAACTTTAGTTATTAGAGAATTGTTGTTGTTGTCCAGCCTTGTTGTTGTTTCCGGATGAGGAGATGCTGCTCTGTTATTGATTGAAGTAAAGTCTCTTATATTTATGTATCTTATATTTCGTCTGCTCTTTTTTGCAGTGTATAACAATTATCAACAAAAGAGGAGAAATATAACCTTAAAGAAAAATTTAACTTAAATCATTTGTATGCACGAACAACACTTAAAACCGTTTTTGTATCAATATGTAGAATTCAATTGTGAAATAGATTAAGCAAATAATTCAAACAATGGAATTAAATGATCAAATTTAAGAAACCGTTCAAACCCAAAGTGATAACTAGTGATGTGCGATACCACCGATTTTTTCCCCGATCCGATACCAAGTAAAATTCAGGCTGGTATCGGCCATACCGATTCGATACCTATACTTTGTGCAGGTATACCTAATATGTCTCCTAAAATTTAAAAAGTTGCGTATTTCAAATAATAACATGTCTCATAGCATAGCAAGACAAACCATGGACAGAATCATATAAAGTACACGAAAGTGTTGTTTCAAACCATAAATAAATAAATAAATTGGTCAAAATGTTGCAGAGATGATGTTTTACAGATCATCTTCAAGTCGCTTTCTGACAGTCGCTTCAGGATGCGCCGTTTTGTGGGCGGTCTTATTTACGTGCCTCCACTTCGACAGTGTCTTCTCCCTGTCATCTTTGTTATAGCTGTGTAGCGTGCAAGGACGGGTGTGGAAGAAGTGTCAAAAGACGGAGCTAACTGTTTTAATGAGATTCAGATTTACTTCAATCAATAACGGAGCAGCATCTCCTCATCCGTGGCTCACTAGTGCAACAACAACGCCGGAATTGTGTCCCGTGAAAAACCATCCGACCGCAACTCTCTAATAACTAAAGTTCCTTGGGTGAATTATGTAAACTCACTACACCGGTATGTTTTAGTGCTTTCATGGCGAGTTTACTGAAAGATATAAGTAAGAACTTTACACTACTATATATGAGAAATGGCAACAGCGGAGGATGAATGTCCCATAACAAGAATATAGAGAAAAAGAAGAAGCTTAACCACTACGGTGTCCGCACGGACTACAAAGGCGGACGCGCGCAAATTTTCAGGACTTATGCAGATCCCAAATACAGATCAGCAGGTATCAGAAGGTAAGAAAAGTTGCTTTTGCATATTATTGTGAAAGAAAACGTCAGATAATATGTCTTACCTTATACACACGCCATAATAATACTCCTATGTTGAAGCACAGTACAATCCATCAAGCGGTGTGGCTTCATAGCTTACCAAAG
Source organism: Nerophis lumbriciformis (assembly GCF_033978685.3). NCBI lineage: Eukaryota > Metazoa > Chordata > Actinopteri > Syngnathiformes > Syngnathidae > Nerophis > Nerophis lumbriciformis. Next base: position 33,628,728 of record NC_084570.2, read on the forward strand.
TCGTACTAAAACATGTTGATAGAATTTAGAGCGCTGTGTGTAATGTTCTATATTCTCAATGGAACATATAAAATGTTGGTGTTGTTTACTTGAGTCATACTGCAGTCTACACGTATCTCTTATGTGTGACTGTCATCTACTGGTCACACTTATTTCACCATATACCAAATAAAATTGCCTGGAGGTCGGTAAGCACAATCAAAATTATTCCGTACATTAGGCGCACTAGGTTATAAGGCGCACTGTCGAGCTTTGAGAATATTAAAGGATTTTAACTGCGCCTTATTGTCTGAAAAATATGGCAATCATGCTAAAATGAAGATTATGATGTAATGTCAACGACCAAAATAAGTAAATTAAAATAAGCTCTTAAAATTAGGGAAATTATTTACTGGGTAGCAGGTTATAGTTTGCTTTGTGCATAATTGTAGCTGTTTGCAAATGCACCAACACATTCAGATTTACACATGAGATATTCATGCAAGTAGCAATATAATATTATTGTGGTAGTACTAGCTAAGTGTACTGCATCATAGACAGGTACTTTTAATATTATCATTGTTTTGTTTTTGTCCAGTTTTTCACGATTGCAAACTACAACCATAATACCAAAACAATTGTTAAATAGGTACCTCTTTGACGTTGTCATTAAAAACCGAGCATTATCTTAGTCAAGGCAGCGCGTGTGTCAGATTGTGATAAGCACTTGAACTCAGCACTCTCTCCTGTAGTCATCTGCACTTGAACGCAACAACAGTTTTACCTTGACTGGAAGCGTCGACGACCACTTTGGGAGCTTTTTGTCTTTTTGTTTATCCAAATAACTTCCCGAGAAGAGGCTTCCAAGACGTGTTGACACGAAGATGAAGGCTGGATAGATTTTTGAGCACTGTGTGTAATGTTCTATATTCTCAATGGAACATACAAAATGTTGGTGTTGTTTACTTGAGTCATGTTGCGGTCTACACATATCTCTTATGTGTGACTGCCATCATATTGCATTCTACACGTATCTCTTATGTGTGACTGCCATCTACTGGTCACACTTATCATTTCACCATGTACCAAATACAATTGCTGGAGGTCGGTAAGCACAACCAAAATTATTCCGTACATTAGGCGCACCGCGTTATAAGGCGCACTGTCGAGTTTTGAGAAAATGAAAGGATTTTAAGTGTGCCTTATGGTCTGAAAAATACGGTATTCATGCTAAAATAAAGATCATGATGTAATGTTAACGACCACAATTAAAACGAGGGAAATTATTTACTGGATAGCAGGTTATAGTTTGCTTTGTGCATAATTTTAGCTGTTTGCAAATGCACCAAATTAATTCTGATTTACACATGAGGTATTCATGTAAGTAGCAAAATAATATTATTGTGGTTGTACTAGCATAGGTAAAGAAGTGTACTGCATCATATAATGTTATCATTGTTTTGTTTTTTTCAGTTTTTCACGACTGCAAACTAAACAATTTTTAAACGGGTGCCTCTTTGACGTTGTCATTCAAAACCGAGCATTATCTGTGTCAGATTGTGACAAGCACTTGAACGCAGCACTCTCTCCTGGTGTCATCTGCACTTGAACGCAACAACAGTTTTACCTTGACTGGAAGCGTCGACGACCACTTTGGGAGCTTTTTGTCTTTTTTTTTTTTTATCCAAATAACTTCCCGAGAGGAGGTTTCCAAGACGTGTTGACACGACGATGAAGGTTGGTGAAAAGCGGCATTTGTCCTTCAGTTGTTGAGAGGCAAGAAGCGAGACTTCCTCCATTAGCCGCCTCGCCGGGGAGAGAGGTACACAAAATGTGTGCTTTGGAATTGGATGGCGGACGACGAGGAGACGGGAGGAGAGGAGATGATGTCTGCCTCCGTGATGCTGCTGCAGCCTAATAACTAACTACACCGAGAGAGAGAGAGGGGAGAGGGAGAGAGACCTTTAACAATTTATCGGCGCCACTTCCGGTTAAAGTAAGCGTCACATGTATGCCGATTTAAATTACATTTCCTTTTACGTTACAACCGATTTACAATTAAGGTTGCAACATTTTTGAACAGCTTAATTAAAAAAGGACGGATTAAACTAAATAAAAATGATCATTCAGACCGATTAAAATGACCGCTTAATTGTCACTCACGGCTGTCTCATTAAAGCAGACCTGGGACGATAGGGCGCACCGTATTATAAGGCGCATATTATGATTTTTTTTCTAAATGTAAAAGACTTCCTTGTGGTCTACATAACATGTAATGGTGGTTCTTTGCTCAAAATGTTGCATGGATGATGTTTTACAGATCATCTTCAAGTCGCTTTCTGACAGTCAGGCTGCGCCGTTTTGTGGGCGGTCTTATTTATGTGCCTCCACTTCGACAGCGTCTTCTCGCCGTCATCTTTTGTTGTAGCGGTGTAGCAGTGACGTGCGGTCACCGGAGGCCTCACCTGCCATCATGGAGAGAAAAAAAAAGTAAAAAGAAAAAATAATAATTAAATTGTTATATGTATTCAGTGATTATACTATAAAGTTATTTTCCATTTAACTTCACCAGTTTTAGATTATTTTTATTCAAAATCGCTGAATTTTCACATTTGCCGTTCAAATACTGAGAAGAGACGGTGCAGTGATCAGCAGCCAGTTGAGGCACGTCACTCAGTTGTGCCTCAACATGGATTGCGGACTCGGCTAACTGCTGGCCTGCTGTGCAGTGAGACCGTATTGCTATATGAACTATGTTATACATTTCCATAGTTTAGTTAGCTGAGGTATATAATGTACAGTGTATTTTGTCAACAACTGTATGTGTGTAAAGTATTTCTTGTGCTGAGCAATCATAAAACTGCTGCGAAGATGCACTGTGTGAGGCTCGCAGTAATCCCGCCTCCTGGTGCTGGTTAATGTACCCCCGCCGCAGAATGCACCCCCTGACGGGAGCACCACACCAACCAAAGCCCACACCCAAACCCTCCACGTGCAAGACCGAATCCACCCAAAAAAAGTCACTTAACAAGAAGCCAAAAAGTGCAAAAACAACAATGTTCGCGCCAGAGGAGCCGTGAATGACTGCAGGGACACAACAGTAGGTACACCTGCAGACTGCAGCACGGAGTTCATATTTCATTCATTCACAACTCCTCCAACACGAACACCACTGTTCCCACACTTATAAGTAAAGATATGACTATAATAACGTTTTTTTAATTAAATATGCTTTTTTGTGTGCTACAGTTTGTATGTGTAAAGTTAAAGTTAAGTTAAAGTACCAATGATTGTCACACACACACACTAGGTGTGGTGAAATTTGTCCTCTGCATTTGACCCATCCCCTTGTTCACCCCCTGGGAGGTGAGGGGAGCAGTGGGCAGCAGCAGCGCCGCGCCCGGGAATAATTTTTGGTGATTCAACCCCCAATTCCAAGCCTTGATGCTGAGTGCCAAGCAGGGAAGAATGCTGGTATGAGCTTTTAAACATAACCCGTTAAGTGCTGCCAATCAAATGGTGAATAAGATACTCTTTAGGGTTCATATGTTTGTAAATCTGACTGTGATGAAGTCAGTGCCTCACCAGCCATCAACCTCACCGAACGTCACTGCGGTGTAGCGTGCAAGGACGGAGGTGGAAGAAGTGTCAAAAGATGGCACTAACTGTTTTAATGACATTCCGACTTTACTTCAATCAATAACGGAGCAGCATCTTCTCATCCGTGGCTCACTAGTGCAACAACAACACAGGAAATGTGTCCCTAATAACTAAAGTTCCTTGGGTGAATAATGTAAACTCACTGCACCGGTATGTTTTAGTGCTTTCATGGCGAGTTTACTGACAAATATAAGTAAGAACTTTACACTACTTTATATTAGAAATGGCAACAGCGGAAGATGAATGTCCCATAACAAAACGATAGAGAAAAAGAAGAAGCTTATCCACTACGGCGTCGACACAGACCACAAAGGCGGACGCGTGCAAATTTTCAGAACTTATGCAGATCCCAAATACAGATCAGCAAAATGACCGGATGTTACTCACGGCTGTCTCATTAAAGCATCCATCCATCCATCCATCCATCTCCTTCCGCTTATCCGAGGTCGGGTCGCGGGGGCAGCAGCCTAAGCAGGGAAGCCCAGACTTTCCTCTCCCCAGCCACTTCGTCCAGCTCCTCCCGGGGGATCCCGAGGCGTTCCCAGGCCAGCCGGGAGACATAGTCTTCCCAACGTGTCCTGGGTCTTCCCCGTGGCCTCCTACCGGTTGGACGTGCCCTAAACACCTCCCTAGGGAGGCGTTCGGGTGGCATCCTGACCAGATGCCCGAACCACCTCATCTGGCTCCTCTCGATGTGGAGGAGCAGCGGCTTTACTTTGAGCTACCCCCGGATGACAGAGCTTCTCACCCTATCTCTAAGGGAGAGCCCCGCCACCCGGCGGAGGAAACTCATTTCGGCCGCTTGTACCCGTGATCTTGTCCTTTCGGTCATAACCCAAAGCTCATGACCATAGGTGAGGATGGGAACGTAGATCGACCGGTAAATTGAGAGCTTTGCCTTCCGGCTCAGCTCCTTCTTCACCACAACGGATTATTAAAGCAGACCTGGGCAATTTAAGGCCCGGGGGCCACATGCGGCCTGTAAAGCGTTTCAATCTGGCCCTCCGGACATTCCCAAATAATTGTTTTCGATCTTTAAGATGGAAAGGGTAGCTGCCATTATGATGTGCAGTGATGTTGTCAAATGACCGTAAGTCTTTACTATAAAAAGTATTTCAATGGTCGGAATCTGCGCTTTTGCATGATATACTAGTTATTAGGGTTGTCCCGATACCAATATTTTAGTACCAGTACTTTTCTAAACAAGGGGGACCACAAAAAATTGCATTATTGGCTTTATTTTAACAAAAAATCTCACGGTACATTAAACATATGTTTGTTATTGCAATCGAAGATCAATTTAGTCCTTAGATAAAATAGTGAACATACTAGACAACTTGTCTTTTAGTAGTACCGTATTTTCCGGACTATCGGCGCCGCTTCCAGTTAAAGTTAGCGCCACATGTATGCCGATTTTAATTACATTTCCTTTTACATTACAACCAATTTACAATTAAAGTTACTACATTTTTGAACAGCTTAATCAAAAAAGGACGAATTAAACTAAATAACAATGATCATTCAGGCCGATTAAAATGACCGCTTGTCATTCACGGCTGTCTCATTAAAGCAGGTTAGGCAAATTAAGGCCCAGGGGCCACATGCTAAGCATTTCAATCTGGCCCGCCGGACATTCCTAAATAATTTTTTTAGATATTTAAGATGGAAAGTGTAGCTGCCATTATGATGTGCAGTGATGTTGTCAAATGACCGTAAGTCTTGAACTATACCATTGGTGTCAAACTCTGGCCCACGGGCCAAATTTGGCCCGCCGCGTAATTTAATTTGGCCCTTGAGGCAATATCAATTAACATTAGAGCTGGCCCGCTGGTATTATACAGCGGCTGTTGCCGCTGTGACACCGCATTCACCGCACCATACTTGCCAACCCTCCCGATTTCCCGGGAGACTCCTGAATTTCAGTGAAATCCGGACATCTATATTGGGGGCGTGCCTTAAAGGCATTGCCCTTAGCGTCTTCTTTACAACCTGTCGTCTCGTCCGCTTATCCCCCATATAAACAACGTGCCGGCCCAGTCACATAATATATGCGGCTTTTACACATACACACACACACACACACACACACACAATTGGATGCAAGACATACTTGGTCAACAGCCATACAGATCACACTGACGGTGGTCGTATAAAAAACTTTAACACTGTTCCAAATATACACCACACTGTGAACCCACACCAAACAAGAAAGACAAACACATTTTGGGAGAACATCCGCACCGTAACACAACATAAACCATACTTGCCAACCTTGAGACCTCCGATTTCGGGAGGTGGGGGGGTGGGAGGCGTGGTCGGGGGCAGGGTTGGGGGCGCGGTTAAGAGGGGAGGAGTATATTTACAGCTAGAATTCACCAAGTCAAGTATTTCATATATATATATATAAGAAATACTTGACTTTCAGTAAATTCTAGCTATATATATATATATATATATATATATATATATATATATATATATATATATATAATTATATTATTATATATATATATATACTGTATATGTATATATATATATATATATATATATATATATATATATATATATATATATATATATATATAAATAAGAGAAACACTTGAATTTCAGTGTTCATTTATTTACACATATACACGCACATAACACTCATCTACTCATTGTTGAGTTAAGGGTTGAATTGTCCATCCTTGTTCTATTCTCTGTCACTATTTTTCTAACCATGCTGAACACCCTCTCTGATGATGCATTCTGCTTTGTCTCCTTGTTGTGTGCGCAATTGTGCACTGCACTCTCTAAAAGCCCTAGATGTTTATGTCACATATGCATGTACAGTAGATGGCAGTATTGTCCTGTTTAAGAGTATCACAACATTGCTGTTTACGGCAGACAAACTGCTTTACGGTAGACAAAAACGTGACTGCTGTTGTTGTGTGTTGTTGCCACGCTGGGAGGACGTTAATGAAACTGCCTAACAATAAACCCACATAAGAAACCAAGAACTCGCCCTCGATCATTCTACAGTTATAACGTGATTGGGCAGGCACACTGTTTATATTGTGGGAAAGCGGACGTGAAAACAGGCTGTCGACACGTCACTCAGGTCTGCCTGAATTTCGGGAGATTTTCGGGAGAAAATTTGTCCCGGAAGGTTTTCGGGAGAGGCGCTGAATTTCGGGTGTCTCCCGGAAAATCCGGGAGGGTTGGCAAGTATGACATAAACACAACACAACAAATACCCAGAACGCTTTGCAGCACTAACTCTTTCGGGACGCTACAAATACACCCCCCGCTACCACCGTTTGCTTTTTGAAAGTTGATTTTGCACTATTAATTTATATAAGCATTGCTTGTTCCATATTCAGCGTTAAAGCAAATCAGTGGGGAGGTATAGAATAGGCAAATATAAGCTTTGGCTTCAGCCTATTCCTTTTTCAGTCATTCTTTTTCTTTTCCATTATTTTTGTCTGTAAATGTGTATGATATGTCTAATCTGTACTGTTAAACTGGTCACACAAAATGGTTAATAGTTGATGGTTGATTATATGACCGAAATAAACGTATTTCATTCATTCATTCATTGTTTGTTCCATATTCAGTGTTAAAGCAAATCAGTGTAGCAAACTGAGCAATAATTAACGTTTTATTCATGCACTTTCTCTTGCTACTTCAAGGCTTGAATGTTTGATTCATTCATTATTGTTATTTTATTTTAAAATGTATTATTAGCCTGTGGAAAAAGTTTATTTTGATATTTACCTCAGAAGGCTGCACATAGAAAAGAGGCATTCAATTTTATTTGATATGCCATTGATGTTTTTTTATTATTATTATTATTATTTGAAACTCGATTTTGCATGTCACTATAAAGTTATACAAGCCTTGCTTGTTCAATATTCAATGCAAAACTTGTTTGTGTCCCTATTAAAAGGTTAATTTGTTTAACCTTGGCCCGCGGCTTTGTTCAGTTTTAAATTTTGGCCCACTCTGTATTTGAGTTTGACACCTCTGAACTATACAAAGTATTTCAATGGTTGGAATCTGCGCTTTTGCATGATATACTAGTTACTAGGGTTGTCCAATACCAATATTTTAGTACCGGTACCGGTATTTCGATACTTTTCGGTACTTTTCCAAATAAGGGGGACCACAAATATGGCATTATTGGCTTTATTTTAACAAAAAATCTCACGGTACATTAAACATGTGTTTATTATTGCAATGGAAGACCAATTTAGTCCTTAAATAAAATAGTGAACATACTAGACAACTTGTCTTTTAGTAGTACTGTATTTTTCGGACTATAAGGCGCACTTAAAATCCTTTTTTTTTCCTCAAAACTCGACAGTGCGCCTTATAACCCGGTGCGCCTAATGTACGGAATAATTCTGGTTTTCCTTACCGACCTCGAAGCAATTGTATTTGGTACATGGTATAATGATCAGTGTGACCAGTAGACATAAGAGATAAGTGTAGACTGCAATATGATGGCAATACGACCCAAGTAAACAACACCAACATTTGATATGTTCCATTGAAAGTATAGAACATTACACACGGCGCTCAAAATTCTACCAACATGTTTTAGTACGACTTTGGTAAGTTATTTAGCTACACCGCTTGATGGATTGTACTGTGCTTCAACATAGGAGTATTATTATGGTGTGTTAAGTTAAAGTTAAAGTACCACTGATAGCCACATACACGCTAGGTGTGGTGAAATTACTCTCTGCATTTGACCCATCCCCTTGTTCCACCACCTGGGAGGTGAGGGGAGCAGTGAGCAGCAGCGGTGGCCGCGCTCGGGAATCATTTTGGTGATTTAACCCCCAATTCCAACCCTTAATGCTGAGTGCCAAGCAGAGAGGTAATGAGTCCATTTTCATAGTCTTTAGTATGACTCGACCGGTTTGAACTCATGACTTACCGATCTCAGGGCGGACACTCTAACCACAAGGTGTATGAGGTAAGACCTATTATCTGCCGTTTTGTTTTGCAATATTATGCAAATGCAACTTTTCTTACCTTCTGGTACCTGCTGATCTGTATTTGGGATCTGCATAAGTCCTGAAATTTTGTGGGTACCTGCCATTGTAATCCGTGGCGACACCGTAGTGGATAAGCTTCTTCTTTTTCTCTATCTTCTTGTTATGGGACATTCATCCTCCACTGTTGCCATTTCTAATATAAAGTAGTGTAAAGTTCTTACTTATATCGGTCAGTAAACTCGCCATGAAAACACTAAAACATACCGGCGTAGTGAGTTTACATAATTCACCCAAGGAACGGTCGGACGGTTTTTCACGGGACACACGGCGTTGTTGTTGCACTAGTGAGCCACGGATGAGGAGATGCTGCTCCATTATTGATTGAAGTAAAGTCTGAATGTCATTAAAACAGTTAGCTCCATCTTTTGACACTTTTTTGACAACAAATATGACGGGGAGAAGACGCTGTCGAAGTGGAGGCACGTAAATAAGACCGCCCACAAAACGGCGCATCCTGAAGAGACTGTCAGAAAGCGACTTGAAGATGATCTGTAAAACATCATCTATGCAACATTTTGACCAAAGAACCACCATTACATGTTATGTAGACCACAAGGAAGTATTTTACATTTAGAAAAAATATATAATAATATGACCCTTTTAATGCGCCCTATAATCCGGTACGCCTTATATATGAAAAAAGATCGAAAATAGATCATTCATCGGCAGTGCACCTTATAATCCGGTGCGCCCTATGATCTGGAAAATACAGTAAGTAAACAAACAAAGATTAGTCTGCTGACGTATGCAGTAACATATTGTGTCATTTATCATTCTATTATTTTGCCAACATTATAAAGGACAAGCTGTAAAACTTGATTATTAATCTACTTGTTCATTTACTGTTAATATCTGCTTATTTTCTGTTTTAACAGGTTCTATCTACACTTCTGTTAAAATGTAATAATCACTTATTCTTCTCTTCTTTGATACTTTACATTAGTTTTGGATGATACCACACATTTGGGTATCGATCATACATTGGTCATATTCAAAGTCCTGAGTTTATAAACATAATATACATTTTTTTAAAAAGGAAAAAATATTTTGTGACGATAAAAAATATTGATTTAATCATAGTAGTATCGACAAGACACGCTCCTGTACTTGGTATCACTACAGTGGATGTCGGGTGTAGATCCACCCATGGCATTTGTTTGCATTGTGACGCCGGTGAGCTATTGTATCCTCCTACGGCAGACCTGGGCATTCTGCGGCCCGCGGGCCACATCCGGCCCTTTGTGCGTCCCTGTTCGGCCCGCGTGAGGCCAATCATAAATTACAAAATCAATTTAAAAAAGTATCTATGTCGAGTGTGCAATACAACGGTGCTGCTTTTGTTTTGAAAAGCGTTATTTGTATTACTTCCGTGTGGACGTATGCGCGTGTGTGATTGTGAGTGAATGTGAACAGCGGCAATCACAAATTACAAAATAAAGTTTAAAAAACATCTATGTCGTGCGTGCAATACAACTGTGCTGCTTTTATTTTGAAAAGTGTTATTTATGGGCATATGTCCGTCCGGGTGTAACCTGTGAGTGAAAGTGCACAGCGACAAGTGATAAGACGCTAAAAAGAGAAAAGTTGATGACGAATGGCGTGTTTTCAACAAGACATGGACTGCCAAGTATTTCTTTACAGAAATTAAAGGTAAAGCCGTGTGCTTAATTTGTGGTACACGGGTTGCTGTGTTTAAAGAATATAATTTGAATCGCCGGCTGATGCGTTGATGGTAAAACTGCAAACCCAACAAGGACTTTTTGCCAAATTTCACACCCCCAGAGATGCAGCCGTCAGGACAAGTTTCATCATTTCTCACAAAATCGCCAAAAAAAGTAAGGCATTTTCTGACGGAGAGTTTATTAAGGAGTGCTTATTGGACTCTGTTGCGCTGATATGCCGGAGACTTTGACTGTTTTTCGCTGGCTTTGGATGAGAGCTGCGATGTACGTGACACCGCCCAGCTGCTCATCTTCTTACGTCGGATAACTACAGACTTTCAAATCACGAAGGACCTGGCAGCCATGCAGTCAATTAAAGAGACAACCACAGGTAATAACTTGTTCACATAGGTAAATGCGTGTTTGGACATGTTAGGACTGAAATGGGACAAGCTGGCAGGTGTGACAATCCAATCCAATCCACTTTATTTATGTAGCACATTTAAACAACAAAATGTTTCCAAAGTGCTGCACAACAATATTAAAAACAATATTCAAATATTATCCTAAGCTCCACCAATGACTGAATAAAAACAAAAAATAATTACATATAAAACCAATATAAAAAACAATATAAAATAAATATGATTAAAAACGATTTTTAACAACAGATGGTTGTCCAAATCTGACAGGGAAAAATGTTGTATAATGCAGGATAGGGTGACAGAAATTAACCCTGTGCAGAAATGGATATTTTTGCATTGTATTATACATCAGGAAGTGTAGTGTAAGACAGTGTTAAAAAAAAAACCCATCAAAAGCAATCTGCTTTTGTATAAAGTTAAGTTAAGTTAAATGAAATTATTATTATTATTATTATTATTAATTATTATTATTATTATTATTATTATTATTTATCTTACGGTATATAAAAAATAATATTGAGCAAAATTTAATTTAAATATTGTCGGTGTGGCCCTCCAGCAGTGCTCTGGTTGCTTATGCGGCCCCCGGTAAAAATTAATTGCCCACCCCTGTCCTACGTTGTGTAGTGAAGCATGTTTAGCTATTCCTCCTCCTGCAGTGATAATAATACTTGTAAGAAACGTACTTTATTTGTCGCCATCGAGGCCAGAATCAGTGATTAAGAAGTAGCTAAAACACTGCCGACTGCGAGTGGATGTTCGCTGCTAGCTAGCTAGTCATGTCTTAAAGCACCTCTTCCTGAGGGTGTTTCAGTGTTATAACTTCACCTTTATCTTTACTTTTTACTCCAAAATGCATTAATTCTCTGTTTTCTGTCTACAAACTGTGTCTGCTTAAAGCACTCCGTGTGTGTGCGCTGCCGAACATGCTCCTCTGCTCGTAAAAAAACCAGCAATGTCACGACATGACGTCATGCCCGGGAACCGGTACTTTTCAAACAGAGTATAGTACCGTTTATGATTCATTAGTACCGCGATACCCTACTAGTACCGGTATACCATACAACCCTAGTTTACGTGTGTGTAGCGTTGCTTCAAGCTCGGACAAGGAAGAGTTCGGGCCGCCAGTTTAATAGATTCTACGTCAAGTTGCAAAATGTATACAGTAGCTTGCTATTGCTGTCTATCATTTGGAGAGAGACAGTTGACAAAGACAACGCCCGTCTGTTCTTGTCAGGCTGCACTCTCTCACTGCAACTCCTGTCTGCTTTCAAGTCTTCTCCACATGCCAAGCACACTCTGAAACAGAATCCTACCCAGGACCGCAGACAGCTCTTTGCACAGTGGAAAACTAGGGCAGCCACTGACCTTGTTGTTGATGCCTACCTTCCTTTTATAATGCCAGTCAATCTCAATTCACTCTGGGAGCGACTAAAGATGAGCTGAGATTAGTGCCAGAGCGCCACAATCCTTGCCCCCTAACTAGGCAGCTTGATGGCATAAACAAAGCGTTCATCCACCGACTGGTAAAGACAAACACGATTTAATGGAGCCAAATGACTGCAGGTGCACTTCTGTCTTGTCGGCTTGTTTTCACTCGTCACATTTGATCTTTCTCACACCTGTGAGGTGAGGGCCGGGGAGAAAACACAAGCTTACTCTCGCTGTTTACCTTGATCTTACATATATTCACTTGCAGGCTGTCATGTGGGGGTCGCATCTTACTGCGGGGTTCGTTCTCTCGGGATTCAGACGGACCACTCTAGACAAAGCGTGCAGGTAGGAACATGATTTAATCTTCGTAAATCATAACACATACAAAAAAACAGGACACAAACCAAAGTGGCTGCGTGCCGATCGCACGTGAAGCTAAGCTACAAACTTAGCACAGGAATCAAGAAACATAGAAAAGAGAAATAACCCTACGTGTTATGTTCAGAGAACGGAAGGAGGCGACAACCAGGGCAGAACTGCGGTTTACCAGGTTTATTTAAAACCTTTGATGAATACGTGGCGTGTGTATGCTACTCTAAGTTAATGATTGTAGACTATGTGTAATAATAATGTAAATGTTACCAAGGGTTGTTGTCTGTGAGTGTTGGTTGTATCTTACGTCGAGTCACAAGGGGCAAGGCGAAGAGGCAGTTCGTGGACGGGCAAGAGGTCGTGAGCAGGAGCGAGGCAGCGTGGTCTACGTCCGAACAGGGAGGTTGTGGATCGAGGAGGGCAGTCAGGAATCCGGGTGGATGTCGCGTGACAAAGCACGATCACAAAAGACAGGGGAGTCACTGCAAAAACACAAAGGGGACATGAACCAGGGAGACACGTAGAGAGAGAGCAAAGAAAAGGGCGAGCAAAGTACTGGGGAGGGAATGCCAGACGTGATGCTTACTGGAAGGTTAGCGACGTTCTGGCAAAGGTTCCTCGGGTCCGCTGGTCTTTATGCAGCTCACTCTCATCAAGTCCAGGTGTGTCGATTACGGATTGTTTGCAGGCTCATTGCTGCGTGGGCGTGCTGCGCTCAGCGCGAGCAGGGGCATGTCTGAGCACGCTATAAGCGGAGGTACCGGCAGCTCCAGTTGCCAAGGAAACGCGGGTTCGACTCCGCGTCGTGACAGTACCCCCCTTATGCGAGGACCCCGACGAGCGCCGGGGAGCATCAGGATTGGCACGGTAGAAATCCTCTAGAAGTGAGGGATCGGCAAGGTAGGAGGCTGTCACCCAAGATCTGTCTTCAGGTCCATATTCCTCCCAGTCGACCAGATAAACAAGCCCCCTACCTTGTCGACGGACCCTGAGGATTTCCTTGACCGTCCAAACCTGATCTCCATTAGACAAGAACCTAGAGGGTGGGGGGGCAGGGACAGGAGGAGACAGAGCGCTCTCCGCTACCGGTTTAATCTGGGAAATATGAACAACTGGATGCCCCTTGACCGAGGGTGGGAGAGCCAATTTAACAGAAACAGGGTTTATGATAGACATGATGGACAACGGACCAACATAACGTGGAGCCAGTTTCCTAGATGGTACCTGGAGACTGAGGTCTTTAGTGAGAAGCATCACTTGTTGTCCTGGTTTATAGGACGGGGCTGGATTGCGATGACGGTTGGCGTTGCGACACATTTTCTCGGATGCTCTTTCCAAAGCTGCACGAGCGGCTCTCCACACCCTCTGACACCGTCTAATATGAGCTCTAGTTGAGGGTACAGCGATCTCAAGTTACTGTTGAGGAAACAAAGGGGGTTGATAACCTAATGAGCCCTCAAATGGGGACCTACCAGTAGCGGTGCTCTTCAAGGAGTTATAGGAAAACTCCACCCATGGCAGAAACTTGCTCCAGAAAGTGGGTTGACGACTGGCGACACATCGGAGCATGGTCTCCAAGCTTTGATTCGCCCTCTCAGCCTGCCCGTTGTTTTGGGGAGGCCCCGATTCCCTTGCAGAAGGCTCTCCATATTTGCGACGTAAACTGAGGGCCTCGGTCAGAAACGATATCCACCGGAATATCATGTTGCTTGACGACGTGAAGTGTGAGGAGGTCAGACGTCTCTGTGGTAGAAGGTAACTTGCGTAGCGGAATGAAATGGGCTGCCTTGGAGAAACGGTCAACAATAGTAAGGATAGTGGTGTTACCTCTGGAGGCTAGAAATCCCGTGAAAGTCCCGGGGTGGACTAGAATGGGAGCAGAAACAAAACGCTCCTTTAATTCCTCGAAGGCCTTCCTAGCCAAAAAAAGTCCATACAAAAGGCACGTTAGTTGACGTGAGAGAATGGAGCGGTTCCGCAACCCTACTAAAGTCCTGGATGAATCGTCGGTAGAAGCCGGCGAAGCCGAGGAACCTCCGAAGTTCCGTCCTAGTGGTTGGTGGCGGCCACTTCATCACGGCCTCCACTTTCTTCGGGTCGGGTCTTATGTGACCCCTTTCGACCACAAATCCCAGGAACTCCACCGAAGAGGAGTGGAAGCAGCATTTTTCTGCCCTAACAAATAGGCAATTCTCCAAGAGACGTTGCAGGACACTTCGGACATGTTGCTGGTGATCAGAGAGGTTACGGGAGAAAATCAAAATATCGTCAAGGTACACAACCAGGAATTGATCCAGTATGTCCCGGAGGATGTCGTTAACAAGTGTTTGAAAAATTGCAGGTGCGTTAGTAAGTCCAAAAGGCATTACCCGGTACTCGTAATGCCCCATATGGGTGTTGAAGGCCGTTTTCCACTCGTCTCCCTCTCTGATTCGTACCAGGTGATAGGCGTTACGAAGATCCAGTTGGTGAATATGGTTGCAGGTGCCAAGGACTCAAAAGAAGAGTTGAGTAGCGGAAGAGGCTACTTGTTTTTGATGGTAGTGTTGTTAAGATGACGGTAATCAATGCAGGGTCGAAGGGACCCGTCCTTCTTGGCCACAAAAAAGAATCCCGCCGCCAGTGGAGACTTGGACGGGGTAATGATCCCCGAGGCAAGACCCTCTGTAATGTACTTCCTCATGGCCGCATTCTCTGGAAGAGACAAATTGTAGAGGCGGCTAGACGGCAGGGTTGCGTTAGGAAGAAGTTCGATGGCACAGTCGTAGCGCCTATAAGGGGGTAGTCCCAGAGCACGTACCTTGCTGAAGACCTCGGCTAGGTCATGGTAGCAAGCAGGAACCAGGGATAGATCGGCCTGGGGAGTCGGGGTAGTGGAGTGGTGGACCGGAGGAGACGCTGACCAAAGACAGTTGTGAAGTGAAGTGAATTGTATTTATATAGCGCTTTTTTTCCAGTGACTCAAAGCGCTTTACATAGTGAAACTATGTTACATTTAAACCAGTGTGGGTGGCACTGGGAGCAGGTGGGTAAAGTGTCTTGCCCAAGGACACAACAGCAGTGACTAGGATGGCAGAAGCTGGGATTGAACCTGGAACCCTCAAGTTGATGGCACGGCCACTCTACCAACCGAGCTATACCGCCCCAACAGTTGGCCATGCAGGGTGTGCTCCAAGCTAGGATTCTGCCGGAAGTCCAGGAAATATGGGGATTGTGGTGACGAAGCCAAGATCTTCCAAGCAAAAGTGGGGCTACTGGAGCTTCCAGCACCCATAGGCTGATGGTGTCCTTGTGGTTACCAGAAATGGTCATGGAAAGGGGCTCTGTGCGGTACTTGATGGGGCCCAATGGGCGTCCATCCAGGGCTTTTGCTGGCAGCGTCTTGTCCAGGGAGATCAGGGGAATGCCGGGCGAACTTGTAGTCCAAAAGACTTTCGTCAGCTCCAGAGTCCACAAATGCCTGTACTTGAATGCTCCTCTGGTCCCAGGCCAGGATAGCTGGTAGCAGTATGTCAGGGTTTTCTTCATTACGGGGGTATAAAGTATGGCTCACCAGGACTGCCATTGAGGTAGTAGGGGAGCGGTCTGGTTCCACTTCTGCCTTGAAGGTAGGCAGAGTTTGGCTCCTAGAGGCAGTTCTCTGGTCTCGCTCTGCTGCTCGCTCACAAAGTCTTAGATCAAATTAGAGGGCCAGTTTGATGAGGTCCTTGCAGGAATTAGGTCTGTCTCTCAATAGACCATCTTTAATCTCTTCAGAGAGGCCGCGGCGGAATGCGCTTTGGCGCACCCAGTCCCCCCAACCGCTGTCCGCCGCCAGGGTCCGGAATTCCAGGGTATTGGCTGCCACGGAACGAGAGCCCTGTGAAATGGAGTACAGACGTCCGGCCGCGTACCCCCCATCCTTGGGGTGATCGAAGACGGCCCAAAATTCAGTACGAAATGCAGAGTAGTCGGAGTTGAGACCTACGGTCCTGTCGACTGCGGCAGTAGCCCATTTGAGAGCCGGACCGGAAAGCAAGGAAAAAATAAATGCAATCTTGGCTCCATCAGAGGTATAGCGGGAGGGCTGGTGACGAAAAATTAGGTCACACTGTACCAAAAAACCCCTACATAGTTCAAAGTCCCCCTCAAAGGGTCTAGGACTGGCAATCCTGGGCTCTCGTTCTGGAATGCTGTGTTCAGATCTCTTGGTTTGAGAGACATGCGGAGGTACCACAGGTCCTGGACTGGCCCCAGGGCATATGTCATCCAGCTTGGAATATAACCGAGGTTGTCTTCAAGGGCAGAAAAACGAACCTGATGTTCGCTCACGACGAAGCTAAGGATAGCCAGGTCGGAAGTTCTGGATGTCCGGGACTGGGACTTGCCGTTGTTGCCTGGTTCCGACATTTTTTGGCCAGAACGTACTGTTATGTTCAGAGAAGGGAAGGAGGCGACAACCAGAGCAGAACTGCGGTTTACCAGGTTTATTTAAAACCTTTGATGAATACGTGGCATGTGTATGCTACTCTAAGTGAATGAGTGTAGACTATGTGTAATCTATGTGTAATATTAATAATGTAAATGTTACCAAGGGTTGTTGTCTGTGAGTGTTGGTTGTATCTTTCGTCGAGTCACAAGGGGCAAGGCGAAGAGGCAGTTTGTGGACGGGCAAGAGGTCGTGAGCAGGAGCGAGGCAGCGTGGTCTGGGTCCGAGCAGGGAGGTCGTGGATCAAGGAGGGCAGTCAGGAATCTGGATGGATGTCGCGTGACAAGGCACGATCACAGAAGACAGGGGAGTCACTGCAAAAACACAAAGGGGACAAGAACCAGGGAGACACAGAGAGAGAGAGAGCAAAGAAAAGGGCAAGCAAAGCACTGGGGAGGGAATGCCAGACGTGATGCTTACTGGAAGGTTAGCGACGTTCTGGCAAAGGTTCCTCGGGTCCGCTGGTCTTTATGCAGCTCACTCTCATCAAGCGGTTCCGGTTCACCGTGCGTGACTGCTCGCTGACTGCTCGCTGTTTCGAAAAAGCTAAGTATCGTTCTATTTGTGTGCTTTTAATTGTTCTGCAGCTTTCTTTATTACTTTCTCAACATATTTAGTAGTACTATTTAACTTGCAAATCACCCGATCTCTGTCTCACCACCCCTCCCGCAGCTAGCTAGCAGCTAGCTGCTAAACTAACGAAGCTAGCGCGGAGAAAGGCGGCGCCGGTCGCCGGTCAGAAGGAATCTACTCCTGCACACCGTGACCAGGACTTCTCGGAAGACAGCAGGAACTTCACTCGGTGACAGAAAACACCGTGAGTATGGCTTCCTGCGCGTCTTGCACCTTACTCACGGAGAGGCTGGCTCTGCTAGAGGGCCGTGTCCGCCAGTTAGAGCAGAGTAATCTCGTAACTTTAGATGTTGCGGACACATCTGCTAGCGTTAGCTGTAGCGAGCTAACTAGCCCAGCCTGTAGTAGTCCTAAGCGGCCTACAAGCTACGGTGTACCGGTTGAGACGCATAATAGATTTAGCTCTTTAGCTAGTCCTACACCCCAGTCTACCGGGCACCACACCTTAGTCATAGGGGACTCCATCACCCGAAACATAAAGCTTAGCAAACCAGCCACAATTAAGTGTATCCCCGGTGCCAGAGCACCTGACATTGAGGCTAATCTTAGGGAGCTAACTCGCAACAGGCCTAGTAAACACATACGACAGGCTAATCGCACCACTAGTTATGCGAATATAGTTGTACACGTTGGCTCCAATGACACTAGAATGAGACAGTCAGAGATTACAAAGAGAAACATAGCCAGGACTTGTGATCTCGCTAGAAAGATGTCCAGGCATCGAGTAATTGTCTCTGGCCCCCTGCCTGCGAGAGGCAATGATGAGTGATATAGCAGATTAGTCTCGCTTAACAAGTGGCTGGCTAGCTTCTGTAGACAACAGGGACTAACGTTTATTGATAATTGGCCCTCTTTCTGGGGCAAACCAGGCTTGCTGATGAGAGACGGCCTTCACCCTAACCAGGAAGGCGCCATCATCCTGCCTAAGAACATAGACTACTGTTTAAGTCACATTTGACTAACTACACTAGAGCAAGCCCGGTCACAGGCAATTACAGAGCCTGCTAGTCCGAGTGAGGAGTCAGTTAAGCTAGAACTAGCCAGCGCCAGGCTGGATAATTCCTGTACGCATAGCAATTTTCTTAGAATAACACACAACTCACATAATGTGTTTTCTGTTGTGAATGTGTCAGGGGTAGATATGCATTCTACTGAGGTGGCAAATCATGATGCGTTCAGTCGATCGCAGCATCAAGCAAACAATCTGAAAATTCCCGTCGTATCAATTCCTAGATATGGTCGAAACTATTTAAAGTGCACTACGTATAATAAACGCAACATTATTAATATTGCTACTACGGATAATTTAAACAAAAACTCGTCAAAACAGCCCAATACTTATAATATGGGCTTTTTAAACATAAGATCATTGTCTCCCAAAACGTTATTAGTTAATGAGGTCATTAGAGACAACAATCTTAACGTCATTGGTCTTAGCGAAACCTGGCTCAAACCAGACGATTTTTTTGCGCTAAATGAGGCATCTCCTCCTAACTATACGAATGCGCATATTGCCCATCCCCTTAAAAGGGGTGGGGGGGTCGCACTAATATACAATGAAAACTTTAACCTTACCCCTAACCTAAATGATAAATACAAATCGTTTGAGGTGCTTACTATGAGGTCTGTCGCACCGCTGCCTCTCGATATGGCTGTTATCTACCGCCCCCCAGGGCCCTACTCGGACTTTATCAATGAATTCTCAGAGTTCGTTGCTGATCTAGTGACGCACGCAGACATTATAATCATAATGGGGGACTTTAATATCCATATGAATACCCCATCGGACCCTCAGTGCGTGGCGCTCCAGACTATAATTGATAGCTGTGGTCTTACACAAATAATATATGAACCTACGCATCGCAACGGTAATACAATAGATCTAGTGCTGGTCAGGGGTGTCACCACCTCCAAAGTTATAGTACTCCCGTATACTAAAGAAATGTCCGATCATTACCTTATAAAATTCGAAGTTCTGACTCATTGTCAACAAACTAATAATAATAATAACTGCTATAGCAGCCGCAACATTAATGCTGCCACAACGATGACTCTTGCTGACCTACTGCCTTCGGTAATGGCACCATTCCCAAATTATGTCGGCTCTATTGATAACCTAACTAACAACTTTGACAATGCCCTGCGCAAAACCATTGATAGTATAGCACCGCTAAAACAAAAAAGGGCCCCTAAAAGGCGCACCCCATGGTTTACAGAAGAAACCAGAGCTCATAAATTATCATGTAGAAAGTTGGAACGCAAATGGCGCGCGACCAAGCTTGAGGTTTTCCATCAAGCATGGAGTGATAGTTTAATATCGTATAAACGCATGCTTACCTTAGCTAAAGCTAAATATTACTCAAATCTCATCCGCCTCAACAAAAACGACCCTAAATTTTTGTTTAGTACAGTAGCATCGCTAACCCAACAAGGGACTCCTCCCAATAGCTCCACCCACTCGGCAGATGACTTTATGAATTTCTTTAATAAGAAAATTGAACTCATTAGAAAGGAGATTAAAGACAACGCATCCCAGCTACAACTGGGTTCTATTAACACAGATACAACTGTATCTATGACGGATACTGCAATACAAAATAGTCTCTCTCTTTTTGTTGAAATAACATTAGAGGAACTATTACGGCGTGTAAGTGGGATAAAACAAACAACATGTTTACTTGACCCACTTCCTGGGAAACTTATCAAGGAGCTTTTTGTATTATTAGGTCCATCAGTGCTAAATATTATAAACTTATCACTTTCCTCTGGCATTGTTCCCCTAGCATTCAAGAAAGCGGTTATTCATCCTCTGCTCAAAAGACCTAACCTTGATCCTGACTTCATGGTAAACTACCGACCGGTGTCCCACCTTCCCTTTATTTCGAAAATCCTCGAAAAAATTGTCGCACAGCAGCTAAATGAACACTTAGTGTCTAACAATCTCTGTGAACCTTTTCAATCCGGTTTCAGGGCAAATCACTCTACGGAGACAGCCCTCGCAAAAATGACTAATGATCTACTGCTAACGATGGATTCTGATGCGTCATCTATGTTGCTGCTTCTTGATCTTAGCGCTGCTTTCGATACCGTCGATCATAATATTTTATTAGAGCGTATCAAAACACGTATTGGTATGTCAGACTTAGCTTTGTCGTGGTTTAACTCTTATCTTACTGACAGGATGCAATGCGTCTCCCATAATAATGTGACCTCGGACTATGTTAAGGTTACGTGCAGAGTTCCTCAGGGTTTGGTTCTTGGCCCTGCACTCTTTAGTATTTACATGCTGCCGCTAGGCGACATCATACGCAAATACGGTGTTAGTTTTCATTGTTATGCTGATGACACCCAACTCTACATGCCCCTAAAGCTGACCAACACGCCGGATTGTAGTCAGCTGGAGGCGTGTCCTAATGAAATTAAACAATAGATGTCCGCTAACTTCTTGCAACTCAACGCCAAGAAAACGGAAATGCTGATTATCGGTCCTGCTAAATACCGACATTTATTTAATAATACCACCTTAACATTTGACAACCAAACAATTACACAAGGCGAATCAGTAAAGAATCTGGGTATTATTTTCGACCCAACTCTCTCGTTTGAGTCACACATGAAGAGTGTTACTAAAACGGCCTTCTTTCATCTCCGTAATATCGCTAAAATCCGTTCTATTTTATCCACTAGCGACGCTGAGATCATTATTCATGCGTTCGTTACGTCTCGTCTCGACTACTGTAACGTATTATTTTCGGGTCTCCCTATGTCTAGCATTAAAAGACTACAATTGGTACAAAATGCGGCTGCTAGACTTTTGACAAGAACAAGAAAGTTTGATCATATTACGCCTATACTGGCTCACCTGCACTGGCTTCCTGTGCACTTAAGATGTGACTTTAAGGTTTTACTACTTACGTATAAAATACTACACGGTCTAGCTCCGTCCTATCTTGTCGATTGCATTGTACCATATGTCCCGGCAAGAAATCTGCGTTCAAAGAACTCCGGCTTATTAGTGATTCCCAGAGCCCAAAAAAAGTCTGCGGGCTATAGAGCGTTTTCTATTCGGGCTCCAGTACTATGGAATGCCCTCCCGGTAACAATTAGAGATGCTACCTCAGTAGAAGCATTTAAGTCCCATCTTAAAACTCATTTGTATACTCTAGCCTTTAAATAGACCCCCTGTTAGACCAGTTGATCTGCCGTTTCTTTTCTTTTCTCCTCTGCTCCCTTCTTCCTTGTGGAGGGGGGGGGGCACAGGTCCGGTGGCCATGGATGAAGTGCTGGCTGTCCAGAGTCGGGACCCGGGGTGGACCGCTCGCCTGTGCATCGGCTGGGAACATCTCTGCGCTGCTGACCCGTCTCCGCTCGGGATGGTGTCCTGCTGGCCCCACTATGGACTGGACTCTTACTATTATGTTGGATCCACTATGGACTGGACTCTCACAATATTATGTCAGACCCACTCGACATCCATTGCTTTCTGTCTCCCCTAGAGGGGGGGGGTTACCCACATATGCGGTCCTCTCCAAGGTTTCTCATAGTCATTCACATCGACGTCCCACTGGGGTGAGTTTTTCCTTGCCCTTATGTGGGCTTTGTACCGAGGATGTCGTTGTGGCTTGTGCAGCCCTTTGAGACACTTGTGATTTAGGGCTATATAAATAAACATTGATTGATTGATTGATTGATTGATTGATCAAGTCCAGGTGTGTCGATTACGGATTGTTTGCAGGCTCATTGCTGCGTGGGCGTGCTGCGCTCAGCGCGAGCAGGGGCATGTCTGAGCGCGCTGTCAGCGGAGGTGCCGGCAGCTCCAGTTGCCGAGGAAACGCGGGTTTGACTCCGCGTTGTGACACTACGTGCCTGTTGCAAATAGCAAACAATGAAGCCAGACAGAGTGTGGCGAGCAAGGTGAATAAATAGCTCTCTGATTAGTGCCCGGCAGCAGGTGAGCTTGCCGAACGCTAACCAGAGGCAGGTGAAACCAATCAGTACCCATGGTGACCAAAACAAACCCAGGAGTGCACAAAACAGGAACCAAGGGAGTCCAAAACTAACAAAACATGACTAAACAAAACATGATCCGGGCCACGGATCATGACACAGGCCATATGTTCAAAGGCCATCACTCCCCCTGCCTAAATCAAATACCAGGCCAGCATTTTGGAGCTAAACTGGTCCTGAGTGACTTTATATGCACTAGGGTTGTCCCCATACCAATATTTTAGTACCGATACCAAAATGTATTTCGATACTTTTCAGTACTTTTCTAAATAAAGGGCACCACAAAAAAAATCATTTTTGTCTTTATTTGATCAAACAATCTTGGGTTACATGAAACATATGTTTATTATTAAAATGTAGTCCTTAAATAAAATAGTGAACATTCTAGACAACTTGTCTTTTAGTAGTAAGTAAACAAACAAAGACTCCTAATTAGTCTGCTGACGTATGCAGTAACATATTGTGTCATTTATCTAACTATTATTTTGTCAACAATATGAGGGACAAACTGTAAAAATTGATTATTAATCTATTTGTTCATTTACTGTTAATATCTGCTTATTTTGTGTTTTAACATGTTCTATCTACACTTCTGTTAAAATGTAATAATCACTTATTCTTCTCTTCTTTGATACTTTACATTAGTTTTGGATGATACCACACATTTAGGTATCGATGTGACACCAAGGAGTTACAGGATCATACATTGGTCATATTCAAAGTTCTCATGTGTCCAGGGCCATATTTCCTAACTTTATAAACATAATAGGAATTTGGGGAAATAAAGGAAAAAAGATTTTGTGACGATAAAAAATATCAATGTAATCATGGTAGTATCAACTAGATACGCTCTTGTACTTGGTATCATTGCAGTGGATGTCAGGTGTAGATCCAGCCATGGCATTTGTTTACATTGTGACGCCGGTGAGCTATTGTATCCTCCTACGGTGTGTAGTGAAGCATGTTTAGCTACGCCTCGTCCTCCAGTGATAATGCTAAATGTTAGAAACGTACTTTATTTGTCACCATGGAGACAAGTATTAGTCATTTAGAAGTAGCTAAAACACTGCCGACTGTAGATGGATGTTAGCCACTAGCTAGCTGGCTAGCCAGGTCTTAAAGCACCTCTTCCTGAGGGTGTTTCAGTGTTATAACTTCACCTTTATCTTTACTTTTTACACCTAAATGCGTCCATTCTCCCTTTTCTGTCTAAACACTGTGTCTGCTTGTAAGTACTCTGTGTGTGCGCGCTGCCGAACATGCTCCTCTGTTCGTAAAACCAGCAACGTCACGACGTGACGACGCCCTGTCATGCCCGGAACCGGTACTTTTCAAACAGAGTATAGTACCGTTTTTGATTTATTAGTACCGCAATGCTATACTAGTACCGGTATACTGTACAACCCTAATATGCAGTCAGTAGCTTGCGGTGAGAGGCAAGGGCATTTAACAAATCTGAACACTTCATATTTCTGTCCTGCCGCCTGCACAATCTTGATAGTGAAGTGGCGAGCCTCATGGAAATGGTTGGAAGCACCTTGTATTCGGATCATGTATGCTGCAACATGAACCCTGCAGATAAGCCTTGGCTCCTACTGCATTTGAATCAAAAGTCTCTCTGGCGTTCTCGGCCCCCCTCTTCAGGCAGCTGTGCTATGATGGAGGATGACCTCCTTAATGAAGAGGGGAGGTGAATTGATTAATTGATTCTACCATGAATTGATCAGCTGACTTGCGGTGAGGTTGATGGCTGGTGAGGCACTGACTTCATCACAGTCAGATTTACAAACATATGAACCCTAAAGAGTATCTTATTCACCATTTGATTGGCAGCAGTTAACGGGTTATGTTTAAAAGCTCATACCAGCATTCTTCCCTGCTTGGCACTCAGCATCAAGGGTTGGAATTGGGGGTTAAATCACCAAAAATGATTCCCAGGCGCGGCGCCGCTGCTGCCCACTGCTCCCCTCACCTCCCAGGGGGTGAACAAGGGATGGGTCAAATGCAGAGGACAAATTTCATTACACCTAGTGTGTGTGTGACAATCATTGGTACTTTAACTTAACTTTAACTTTACACATACAAACTGTAGCACACAAAAAAGCACATTTAATAAAAAAAACGTTATGGTCTTACCTTTACTTATAAATGAAGTCCATGCGCCGCAACTAAAGCCCTCACTTAAACTTTCCATGTGCAAGATTGAATCTATTTAAAAAAGTGTAACCGAGGGTTTATAAATGTCGCTTATACTGTATGAAACTACAAAATAACAAACATGGAGGCTCCAGTTTACACGAGGACCACTTTATTTACCTTCTTTCAAAAACCTCCGCAACGTGACATCACTTCCGCTCTTAGCGCCTTCAAAATAAGAGCTCAAGGCATATACTGTATAACAGCGCATAACAGGAACTTAACATCACAAAGAGGAAAGCCCATGAAAATAGGTTACAAAAGTTATTTAATAAGAAGCCAAAAAGTGCAAAAACAATAATGTTCGTGTTGGAGGAGTTGTGAATTAGGTACACCTGCAGTCTGCAGGTGTATCTAATGTTGTGTCCCTGCAGTCATTCACAACTCCTCCAACACCAACATTATTGTTTTTGCACTTTTTGGCTTCTTATGAAATAATTTTTTTAAATAGATTCAATCTTGCACGTGGAATGTTTTAAGTGTGGGCTTTATGTTATGATCCGCTGCCCGGATCATATTTTTGTTTACATTTTCGAGGTACTTGTGTTTTTTGTTAGTTTTGGACTCCTGTTTTGTACACCTGAGTTTGTTGCCATGGCTGCTTATTATTTTCACCTGCCACGTGTGTTCCCGACGCACACCTGTTTGTCATCACTGACATTATTTAAGCCTGCCTTCCCTGTCATTCTGTCTTGCTTCCTAGTTTGTTTTCACACAACAGATGACGACTTTTGTTTCCTGCTCTGAACCTGCTAGCTTCCACGCTAGACTCCTTTTTACCTTCTAGCTCCCACGCTAGCTCCTTTAGTTTTTGCCTTCCGTACTATGAGCACGTTTTTGTTTATTCCAGTATAATTTATTTGTTAAATAAATCATTTCTTACCTGCACGCTGTGTCCGAAGCCCGATCTGCATTCCTGGGAGAGCGAGCCCCGCATCACCATGCGCCCCGGTCGTCACACTTTAGTTGATATAACAATTCTACGGCGGGGGTGCAGGAGGCGAGCCTCAGCCAGTGCGTCTTTTGCAGCCGTTTTATGATCGCTCAGCACAAGAAATACTTTACACACATACAGTTGTTGACCAAATACCAGAGGTGTGGACTCGAGTCACATGACTTGGACTCGAGTCAGACTCGAGTCATGAATTTGATGACTTTAGACTCGACTTGACAAAATGTAAAAAGACTTGCAACTCGACTTAGACTTTAACATCAATGACTTGTGACTTCACTTGGACTTGAGCCTTTTGAATTGACATGACTTGACATGACTTGCTACTTTCCCCAAAACCCAAAGATGAAAAAGTTATTCGGGAGCGCTCCGTATTTTTCATTGTGTACTTGTCTATCAGCGTTGCGTGTGTCAGCTGGTGTGGTCTCAGTACAACAGCCAATCAAATTAGATCTACTTTGTTTTCATCACACAGCATTCATCCAATCAAATTGCAGGACAACCAACAAAGAAGACATGTCCAAACCACACGCCAGTGAACAAAAAATGATACCTAAAATAATTTTGTTTGGGTATAAAAATTACGAGGTGGTCAACACAAAACGGTTTGCAGTATGCAACACATGCGGTTCGAAAATTACTGATGGAGAGGCAACAACGTACTTCCAACTTCGTCCGGCATTTGAAGTTGCACAAAGAACGGTAAGTTTTGAATGTAAGATAACGTTTATTGGCTAAGTACCGTGACTTTTATTTGCTGTGTAGTTAAATCAGTGAGGCTGTAAACTCACTGCTAACGTTATAACGTTATTGCAAACACGGGAATCTGTTGCAGTTCACTACCTTATTCATACTTTTTGTTAAGTGATTTTTTTTAAGCAGGGTTACGTTAGTCAATATATCACACGTAACGTTAGACGGCGGTCAGCAGCACCGCGTATTTTAGCCACCTAAAAAAAGACAAAAATAGTAAAATAAAGGTCAGTTAAAATGTATACTATATTATGAATATGTGCACCGTTTTAGCTAGCTTTCTGACATACTGTTGGTTGTTTACCTCAGTGGTCCCCAACCACCGGGCCGCGGCCCGGTACTGGTCCGTGGATCGATTGGTATCGGGCCGCACAAGAATTTTTCTTTTTTTTTTCTTTTTTTAATTAAATCAACATAAAAAACACAAGATACACTTACAAGTAGTGCACCAACCCAAAACAACTCTCTCCCCCCTTTTGTTCTGGGCATTGAACATGAAGACTCTTCCTTCACTGTTCCGAGTGGCCATGAGAGTCTTGGCAGTGCCTGCCTCCAGTGCTCCAGTGGAGCGAGTTTTCAGCCATGGTGGCATCATACTACGCCCCCATCGTGCACAAATGACTGACAGACTCTTGGCTAATTTGGTCTTTTGCAAATGCAATGCAGCATAGGGCCCTGACATATAAAAAGTACAACTTTTTTGTTATGTTCACGTATATGTCATGTTTTTTCAATGTTAACACTTTTGTACAAATAAGTACATTTGCACTTTATTTTTCAATGTGTTTGTTCTGTAAAGGAATGAGTTAATGTTTAAAATGACTGGTTAATAGTGCTATTATAAAGTGCAATGTCAGCACAATTTTCTTTCCTGCAATTTAAAATGCACTTGTTTTAATAAATAAATACAGCGTTTGAAAAGCATACACAATCTGTGTTAATATATTAGTCTGTGGTTAAAAGGACTTGAAAGGACTCGAAACTCAAAATGCAGGACTTAGGACTTGACTTGAGACTTTCCAGTCTTGACTTTGGACTTGACTCGGGGCTTGCCTGTCTTGACTCGGGACTTGACTCGGACTTGAGGGCAAAGACTTGAGACTTACTTGTGACTTGCAAAACAATGACTTGGTCCCACCTCTGCCAAATACACTGTACATTATATACCTCAGCTAACTAAACTATGGAAATGTATAATATAGTTCATATAGCAATACAGTCTCACTGCACAGCAGGCCAGCAGTTAGCCGAGTCATTGCGCAATCCATGTTGCGGCACTGAGTGACGTGCCTCAACTGGCTGCTGTTCACCGCACCGTCTCTTCTCAGTATTTGAACGGCAAATGTGAAAATTCAGCGATTTTGAATAAAAATAATCTAAAACTGGAGTTAAATGGAAAATAACTTTATAGTATAATCACTGGATACATATAACAATTACATTTTTTTTCTTCCCATGATGGCAGGTGAGGCCCCGCCTCACCTGCCTCTAGTGACTGCACGTTACTGGAATTGATTAACGTGGACCCCGACTTAAACAAGTTGAAAAACTTATTCGGGTGTTACCATTTAGTGGTCAATTGTACGGAATATGTACTGTGCAATCTACTAATAAAAGTTTCAATCAATCAATCAATGTATGACAGGCCACACACATACCAGTGTAATCACAAGTGATCAAATCATTCAATGACATTACTTGTGTTCCTACTAGGCTAGTCCCGACACCAATACTTTGGTACCGGCACCAAAATATACCTGTATATTGATATGTTTTCGATACGTTTCCAAAGAAAGGGAACTACAAAAAAGTTTATTTTAACAGAAAATCAGGCAATACAATAAACATATGTTTCTTACTGCACTCAAAGAAACATTCTAGAAGGTTAAAATATAAATTAAAGGGCATTAAACACATTGTGTTTTTCTTGTTGCACTCAAAGAACAATTGCCAATTTTCCATACAACATATAGTCTGCCATAATCCGAGATTAAAGTAGAATATAATAAAAAGCTTTTTTTGACATTATATTAAATGCTTCATGATTTATAATTGCCATTCCTGGTCTGCTGCGATGAGGTAGCGACTTGTCCAGGGTGTACCCCGCCTTCCGCCCGATTGTAGCTGAGATAGGCTCCAGCGCCCCCGAGACCCCAAAGGGAGTAAGCGGTAGGAAATCGATGGATGGATGGGCATTCCTGGTCTGTGCTTTAAGAAAAATACAATTATTAGTAAGTACTAAAAACAAAACAATAGATAAATGTACACAGATAAGACATGTAGCCGGTAAAACACATTTGTTAAAGATAAAACACAAATTACAGCAATTTGTTACCAAATTCAGTCATTTTACTTGCATTAGTTGACGTTAGATGGGCGGTCCTAACTACGCTAATATTTGGCATCAAGCCAAGCAGCTGTGTGCGTGTCTACGTTTCTACATGTTATGTATCTACATGTTACGTATCTACATGTTACGTAGCTACATGTTATGTAGCTACATGTTATGTATCTACATGTTATGTATCTACATGTTATGTATCTACATGTTATGTATCTACATGTTACGTAGCTACATGTTA
This sequence comes from Nerophis lumbriciformis, assembly GCF_033978685.3. Lineage (NCBI taxonomy): Eukaryota > Metazoa > Chordata > Actinopteri > Syngnathiformes > Syngnathidae > Nerophis > Nerophis lumbriciformis. Next base: position 33,657,895 of record NC_084570.2, read on the forward strand.
CGTAGCTACATGTTATGTAGCTACATGTTACGTATCTACATGTTACGTATCTACATGTTACGTATCTACATGTTACGTATCTACATGTTACGTAGCTACATGTTACGTAGCTACATGTTACGTAGCTACATGTTTTGTATCTACATGTTACGTATCTACATGATACATATCTAGATGTCACGTATCTTCATGTTATGTATCTAAATGTTATGTATCTAAATGTTATGTATCTACATGTTACGTATCTACATATTATGTACCTACATGTTATGTTTCTACATGTAATTTACCTACATGTAATGTATCTACATGTTATGTATCTACATGTTACGTATCTACATGTTACGTATCTACATGTTATGTATCTACATGTTACGTATCTACATGTTATGTAGCTACATGTTATGTATCTACATGTTATGTATCTACATGTTATGTATCTACATGTTACGTAGCTACATGTTATGTAGCTACATGTTATGTATCTACATGTTACGTATCTACATGTTACGTATCTACATGTTACGTATCTACATGTTACGTATCTACATGTTACGTATCTACATGTTACGTATCTACATGTTACGTATCTACATGTTACGTAGCTACATGTTACGTAGCTACATGTTTTGTATCTACATGTTACGTATCTACATGATACATATCTAGATGTCACGTATCTTCATGTTATGTATCTAAATGTTATGTATCTAAATGTTATGTATCTACATGTTACGTATCTACATATTATGTACCTACATGTTATGTTTCTACATGTAATTTACCTACATGTAATGTATCTACATGTTATGTATCTACATGTTACGTATCTACATGTTACGTATCTACATGTTATGTATCTACATGTTACGTATCTACATGTTATGTAGCTACATGTTATGTATCTACATGTTATGTATCTACATGTTATGTATCTACATGTTACGTAGCTACATGTTATGTAGCTACATGTTATGTATCTACATGTTACGTATCTACATGTTACGTATCTACATGTTACGTATCTACATGTTACGTATCTACATGTTACGTATCTACATGTTACGTATCTACATGTTACGTAGCTACATGTTACGTAGCTACATGTTTTGTATCTACATGTTACGTATCTACATGATACATATCTAGATGTCACGTATCTTCATGTTATGTATCTAAATGTTATGTATCTACATGTTACGTATCTACATATTATGTACCTACATGTTATGTTTCTACATGTAATTTACCTACATGTAATGTATCTACATGTTATGTATCTACATGTCATGTATCTACATGTTATGTATCTGCATATTTTGTATCTACATGTGCACAACAGGGGAGCTGGTTCACTTATGAGCGTACAGTATGTGTGTTTGCGAGAATGTTAATGTCGAGTGTCTGAGTGATGTCAGTGAGTGAGTGGGCGAGTAAAGAGAGAGGTAGTGATGCAGTGGGCAATAGAGTGATGAATGGGTCCGGTTGTGTCCTGCAAAACTAATAATAAAGCAACCAGATTGTCACAAATCAGCGGCCTCAAATTCTAACCGGAAGGCGGATCTTAGCAGACTCATTGGTGCTAATACTAATCGCGACATTTGGCGAGGCGTGTTTTAAAGCAACACGGCGCTTCCATGTTAAAAGCGTCACCTTTATTGTTACTTTTTAAGTCCGAATACCTCCATATTGTACTTCACACACTCTTTATTAACCAGTAGAATTGTAGTTTTTATTGTTAGTTTTGAAGCCCAAATTCCTCCATATTGTACTTTACCACACTCTTTATTAACCAGTAGAATTGTAGTTTTTACTGTTAGTTTTGAAGTCCAAATACCTCCATATTGTACTTCACACACTCTTTTTTTAACCAGTAGAATTGAAGTTTTTATCCTTAGTTTTGAAGCCCAAATTCCTCCATATTGTACTTCACACACTCTTTATTAACCAGTACCTACTCAGTGGCCTAGTGGTTCGAGTGTCCGCCCTGAGGTCGGTAGGTTGTGAGTTCAAACCCCGGCCGAGTCATACCAAAGACTATAAAAAGGGGACCCATTACCTCCCTGCTTGGCACTCAGCATCAAGGGTTGGAATTGGGGGTTAAATCACCAAAATGATTCCCAGGCGCGGCCACCGCTGCTGCTCACTTCTCCCCTCACCTCACAGGGGGTGATCAAGGGTGATGGGTCAAATGCAGAGAATAATTTCGCCACACCTGGTGTGTGTGTGACAATCATTGGCACTTTAACTTTAACTTTACAATTGTCGTTTTTTGCCATTCCTCCTCTCCAAGATGTTACTGCTTGTATGCACTTTGTGTGTGTGTTTTGACACACTCAACATCATGCACCTCGGCTCTGTAGTCACCGCCACACAGCGGCACTCGGATGAAAGACCGGTACCGGTACTTTTCAAAGGCGGTATAGTACCGATTTCAATCAATTAGTATCGCGGTACTATACTAGTACCGACATACCGAACAACCCTAGTTCCTGCATTATTTGCTTTGGGTGATTATGGCCACACTTACCACAACAGCAGGTAAGTACGCCTGCACATTCTAAAACTAGGACTGGCAGAACCAAAAAATGGGAAAGTGAGTCATTTAACACATAATTAATGGTGTGCTTCACAGTACTGTACAATTTCACACAGTTAAAAATCATACGGGTATAAATGACCGGGTTGCATCAACACCTGCATGACAATTAAAGCTGCTCTGCACCTGCATCATCCACCTCTCTGACAACATGGATTAGCAGCATGCAGGGGATAAAAGTAACAGGCACCGTGGAAAAAAAGTGAAAGGGCAGCTGTTAAAATTGTGGTGCGAAACCTCACATCAAAATTGGTTTTAATTATGAATTAAGAGCTATGATACGTGAATTTTGTTTTTTTTATAAAGCTTTACAAGGCTGAGCAGACTCCTTATTGATCCAAATAGGGTATATACCGTTCCCCGTGGGTTATGAATATGATCCTTTCAGACCAAAGAATGTAACAATTTCCCTTGTTTATAATTAAAGTTAGTCTAAGTCTGAGTATAGGAACGCCACCGGCTTGTTGTACAGTATACCGGTACTAGTATATTATCGGGGTACTAATGAATCAAAAACGGTACTATACTCTGTTTGAAAAGTACCGGTTCCCGGGCATGATGTCACGTCATGACATTGCTGGTTATACAAGCAGAGCAGCATGTTCGGCAGCGCACACACAGAGTACTTACAAGCAGACACAGTGTGTCGACAGAAAAGGGAGAATGGACGCATTTTGATATAAAAAGTAAAGATAAAGGTGAAGTTATAACACTGAAACGCCCTCAGGAAGAGGTGCTTTAAGACATGGCTAGCTAGCTAGCAGCAAACATCCATCCACAATCGGCAGTGTTCTAGCTACTTCTAAATCACTAATCCTGGCCTCCATGGCGACAAATAAAGTAAGTTTCTTATAAGTAGCATTATCACTGGAGGAGGAGGAATACCTAAACATGCTTCACTACACACCGTAGGAGGATACAATAGCTCACCGGCGTCACAATGTAAACAAATGCCATTGGTGGATCTACACCTGACATCCACTGTAATGATACCAAATACAAGAGCGTATCTAGTCAATACTACTATGATTACATCGATATTTTTTATTGTCACAAAATATGTTTTATTTTATTTTTTAATTCATATCTTCATCGCAGGGCCAACACAGATGCCCGATTGTAGCTGAGATAGGCTCCAGCACCCCCGCGACCTCGAAGGGAATAAGCGGTAGAAAATAGATGGATGGATGGAATTCATATCTTAATCATAAACTCAGGGAATATGTCACTGGACACATGAGAACTTTACTTATGACCAATGTATGATCCTGTAACTTCCTGGTATCGGATCGATACCTAAATGTGTGGTATCATCCAAAACTAATGTAAAGTATCAAAGAAGAGAAGAAGAAGTGATTATTAAATTTTAACAGAAGTGTAGATAGAACATGTTAAAACAGAAAATGAGCAGATATTAACAGTAAATGAACAAGTAGATGAATAATCAATTTTTACCGTTTGTCCCTCATAATGTAGACAAAATAATAGGTAGATAAATGACACAATATGTTACTGCATACGTCAGCAGACTAATTAGGAGTCTTTGTTTGTTTACTTACTACTAAAAGACAAGTTGTCTAGTATGTTCACTATTTTATTTAAGGACTAAATTACAATAATAAACATATGTTTCATGTACCCAAAGATTTTTTGTTAAAATAAAGACAATAATGACATTTTTTGTGGTCCCCTTTATTTAGATAAGTATCAAAATGTATTGAAATACATTTTGGTACCGGTATTAAAATACGTTTTGGTACCGGTACCAAAATATTTGAATCAAGACAACTCTACTGGCTAGCTTATGTTACCAGTGGTGGTTGAACAGAACATGTATATTTTGCACAATTTCTAATTGTTTTGAAGGCGTGATATAATGCTTACACCACTTTGGAAAGTTAGCGCCTTTTTTGCCACGATGACGACTGTCTTTTTTTTAATGCCTTCTAACTTGTAAATAATCGAAAATAAAAGCCTGCTTCAGCACAGCCAATGGGAGGGCCTCTATTCCGCCCATAAACCTAATAAATAACATCCAAAAACTGCCAACAATACTCCATTTACTCTTCAAGACTTAAATATTTATCAAGTATGAGTGCTATTGTCATACTTGCCAACCCTCACGAATTTTCCGGGAGACTCCCGAAATTCAGCGCCTCTCCCGAAAACCTCCCGGGACAATAATTCTCCCGAAAATCTCCCTATTGACGGGAGGACAACAGGGTGACAAGAACTAAATCATCCAGACTAGAGATAAATTGTATTATGTTTATCTTACCTAAAAATAAATATATTAATAAAAAAATAAAAAATAAAAAAATAAATACATTTTTACTATATTTTGCTAAAAATTAATTGTATTATTTGTATTTTTTCTGACTCCTTATTACATCCAGCCATAGAATTATACATTAAAATAAACATATTTGAAATAATTAATTTTAAATTATCATATTAATTTAAAATGACCATATTTAATTGTTAAAATAATTGCTTGTTTATCAACAACTTTAGCATTTTATTCATTACATTTTGAAGCTCTCAGAAGCCAAGTTATGTTATATTCCTTAATATTTATTTATGCAAGTTTGAAGTATCAATTATCTAAACACAGAATTGTTTGCATATATATATATATATATATATATATATATATATATATATATATATATATATATGTCTTAATAAGGTTATCCAAAAAATAGTGCTCGATACCGTAGTAGAGCGCAATATATGTATGTGTGGGGAAAAAAAATCACAAGACTATTTCATCTCTACAGGCCTGTTTCATGAGGGGGGTACCCTCAATCGTCAGGAGATTTTAATGGGAGCATTCGCATACCATGGTTTATATAGGGCACAGAGTGGGTGGGTACAGGCTGGCCTAGGGGCGTGGTGATTGGTTCATGTGTTACCTAGGAGGTGTTTCCGTCTATGGCGGCATGTTGTTACAATTTCGCTGCGCTTGTTGAGGGATGACAGGTCTGGACGGTAGATAATAAACAGTTTCTCTTTCAAGCATAGGTTGCATCTTTTATTACCACTATTGTAAGGTGTGCTGGATGCAAGAATTTGCCATGTTATTGAATATTCAACATTATTGTCTTTGAGGTCCCAAATGTGTTTGCTGAGTTCTGTGGTATTTCGCAGGTTTTTGTTCCTGAAAGAAGCCTTGTGGTTGTTCCATCTAGTTTTGAATTCACCCTCGGTTAATCCTACATATGTGTCGGATGTGTTAATGTCCTTGCGTATTACCTTAGATTGGTAGACAACTGATGTTTGTAAGCACCCCCCGTTGAGGGGGCAATCAGGTTTCTTTCGACAGTTACATGCTTTGTTGGTTTTGGAGTTGTTCTGACTGGGGGTCGACGGCTCATTTGCAATTGTTTTGTTGTGGTTTGAGATGATTTGTCGTATATTGTTCATACAGCTGTAGCTCAATTTGATGTTGTTCTTGTTGAATACTTTTCTTAGGTTGTTGTCTTTGGGAAAGTGTTTGTCAATCAGGTTGAGGAATTTGCGTCCAATGTTCGTTGAGACGTTTTTGCTGTATGGGGGGTTGTACCAGATGATGCCGTTTCGTTTTCTGTTCTTTTTTGGCTGGTTTCCTGGCGTGGGTTCATAGGTGAGGGTGAAATTGTATCCGCTTTCATCAAGGGCTTTTTGGTACGGGGGGGTTGCTTGGTCAAATTCAGCTTTGCTAGGTGACAGCATCGATAGCCTTTTATTGATTCCGGTAGGTATTCTTTTCGTGGTGGTGGGTGGATGGTTGCTGTCATGGTGCACGTATTGGAGTGTTGTGTTGGGTTTCGTGAATGGTTGGTAGCTGTTATTTCTCAGGTTGAAAGTGACGTCAAGAAAGTTGACGGTTTGCTTGTTGGCTTCAATCGTGATCCGTAGGCCGTTCTCTTTGAAAATTTGGCATATGCGCTTCTTGGTATTCTCGCTGCTCCTTGGCGAGGCGCGACACACTGCCAGTCCGTCATCACGGTAAATACCAAGGTTCAGATTGAGGCTAGCGAGCTGGGAGAGGAGGAAACTCCCAACGAGTTCACACTTTTCTGCTCCGTCAAAACTTCCCATAGTGACGTCAAATGTTGCATTGTTCTTTTTTTGCCATGGTGTACTGTTGTGGATGAGAATGGAGTTTTTTGCGTGGATGATGATGTTTCTTTCGTTGCCTGTGATTGAGTCGTAGTCTGAGGCGAAGTCTAGTGCTTGAGTCAGTAGGTCTTGCGTGATGGAAGGGTAAAATTCCTCGATATCAAAGGAGATAAAGTTGTGCTGTTGTTTGTCTTGGATGTTGTTGAACCATTTGATTACTGCTGCTGTATTTCTCCATTGGTTGAGTGGTGTTTTGTCCTTGATTTTTGTGTTGACTCTGTCCAGGATTATTTTGCTGATTTTTCCTATTTCAGATTTAGTTGGGTTTATTAGTCGGCATGTTGGGTTATTTGCGAAGTTGGGTTTGTGATCCTTCAATGTGATGAAGGCTTCCTTGTTGGCTGTGGCGTCCACCCTGTCCTCAATGTCCAGTTCAGCCGCGATCCTTTTATTTTCCAGGTGGATGTTCTGTAAGGTATTGGGTTGCGCTTTTTTGTATGATTTGGTGATGCTTCTGTCCAGTAAGGTGTGGTGTTCTGGTATGTCCATTCTGTAGAAGTTTGTGGTTTTATCGGCAGCTATGATGAGGTTGTTTACTTTCTTGATGCGCTCCTTGTCATTTTTCAGCTTGGTGAGGAGTGGGTTGCGGATTGGCTTGAATTTGACTGATTGTATCATTTTGAGCATGTCGTTCTCAAAATCCTTTAGTTCCTCAACTGTGGGTGGGTTCTTGGTAGATTTGAATCCGTAAGTTTCCTTTTGCATTCCTTTTGTTTCAGGGTGGAGGAAAAAATGTGCTTTCCACCGCATCCTTCTTAGGAAGTGTTCCGTCTTTTCTATGAGCCTTAGCTTGTAGTCATTCTGCGCGGGTATGGGAATGTTCTTCGTGGAGTAGTCGATGTTGAATTTTTCCATTTCTGATCGTCGTACAGTGCTCAACAAATGTCAATTTGGAGCGGAGTATATGTCTTAATAAGGTTATCCAAAAAATAGTGCTCGATACCGTAGTAGAGCGCAATATATGTATGTGTGGGGAAAAAAAATCACAAGACTATTTCATCTCTACAGGCCTGTTTCATGAGGGGGGTACCCTCAATCGTCAGGAGATTTTAATGGGAGCATTCGCATACCATGGTTTATATAGGGCACAGAGTGGGTGGGTACAGGCTGGCCTAGGGGCGTGGTGATTGGTTCATGTGTTACCTAGGAGGTGCATGCTACAGCTGCATGAACAATATACGACAAATCATCTCAAACCACAACAAAACAATTGCAAATGAGCCGTCGACCCCCAGTCAGAACGACTCCAAAACCAACAAAGCATGTAACTGTCGAAAGAAACCTGATTGCCCCCTCAACGGGGGATGCTTACAAACATCAGTTGTCTACCAATCTAAGGTAATACGCAAGGACATTAACACATCCGACACATATGTAGGATTAACCGAGGGTGAATTCAAAACCAGATGGAACAACCACAAGGCTTCTTTCAGGAACAAAAACCTGCGAAATACCACAGAACTCAGCAAACACATTTGGGACCTCAAAGACAATAATGTTGAATATTCAATAACATGGCAAATTCTTGCATCCAGCACACCTTACAATAGTGGTAATAAAAGATGCAACCTATGCTTGAAAGAGAAACTGTTTATTATCTACCGTCCAGACCTGTCATCCCTCAACAAGCGCAGCGAAATTGTAACAACATGCCGCCATAGACGGAAACACCTCCTAGGTAACACATGAACCAATCACCACGCCCCTAGGCCAGCCTGTACCCACCCACTCTGTGCCCTATATAAACCATGGTATGCGAATGCTCCCATTAAAATCTCCTGACGATTGAGGGTACCCCCCTCATGAAACAGGCCTGTAGAGATGAAATAGTCTTGTGATTTTTTTTCCCCACACATACATATATTGCGCTCTACTACGGTATCGAGCACTATTTTTTGGATAACCTTATTAAGACATATACTCCGCTCCAAATTGACATTTGTTGAGCACTGTACGACGATCAGAAATGGAAAAATTCAACATCGACTACTCCACGAAGAACATTCCCATACCCGCGCAGAATGACTACAAGCTAAGGCTCATAGAAAAGACGGAACACTTCCTAAGAAGGATGCGGTGGAAAGCACATTTTTTCCTCCACCCTGAAACAAAAGGAATGCAAAAGGAAACTTACGGATTCAAATCTACCAAGAACCCACCCACAGTTGAGGAACTAAAGGATTTTGAGAACGACATGCTCAAAATGATACAATCAGTCAAATTCAAGCCAATCCGCAACCCACTCCTCACCAAGCTGAAAAATGACAAGGAGCGCATCAAGAAAGTAAACAACCTCATCATAGCTGCCGATAAAACCACAAACTTCTACAGAATGGACATACCAGAACACCACACCTTACTGGACAGAAGCATCACCAAATCATACAAAAAAGCGCAACCCAATACCTTACAGAACATCCACCTGGAAAATAAAAGGATCGCGGCTGAACTGGACATTGAGGACAGGGTGGACGCCACAGCCAACAAGGAAGCCTTCATCACATTGAAGGATCACAAACCCAACTTCGCAAATAACCCAACATGCCGACTAATAAACCCAACTAAATCTGAAATAGGAAAAATCAGCTAAATAATCCTGGACAGAGTCAACACAAAAATCAAGGACAAAACACCACTCAACCAATGGAGAAATACAGCAGCAGTAATCAAATGGTTCAACAACATCCAAGACAAACAACAGCACAACTTTATCTCCTTTGATATCGAGGAATTTTACCCTTCCATCACGCAAGACCTACTGACTCAAGCACTAGACTTCGCCTCAGACTACGACTCAATCACAGGCAACGAAAGAAACATCATCATCCACGCAAAAAACTCCATTCTCATCCACAACAGTACACCATGGCAAAAAAAGAACAATGCAACATTTGACGTCACTATGGGAAGTTTTGACGGAGCAGAAAAGTGTGAACTCGTTGGGAGTTTCCTCCTCTCCCAGCTCGCTAGCCTCAATCTGAACCTTGGTATTTACCGTGATGACGGACTGGCAGTGTGTCGCGCCTCGCCAAGGAGCAGCGAGAATACCAAGAAGCGCATATGCCAAATTTTCAAAGAGAACGGCCTACGGATCACGATTGAAGCCAACAAGCAAACCGTCAACTTTCTTGACGTCACTTTCAACCTGAGAAATAACAGCTACCAACCATTCACGAAACCCAACACAACACTCCAATACGTGCACCATGACAGCAACCATCCACCCACCACCACGAAAAGAATACCTACCGGAATCAATAAAAGGCTATCGATGCTGTCATCTAGCAAAGCTGAATTTGACCAAGCAACCCCCCCGTACCAAAAAGCCCTTGATGAAAGCGGATACAATTTCACCCTCACCTATGAACCCACGCCAGGAAACCAGCCAAAAAAGAACAGAAAACGAAACGGCATCATCTGGTACAACCCCCCATACAGCAAAAACGTCTCAACGAACATTGGACGCAAATTCCTCAACCTGATTGACAAACACTTTCCCAAAGACAACAACCTAAGAAAAGTATTCAACAAGAACAACATCAAATTGAGCTACAGCTGCATGAACAATATACGACAAATCATCTCAAACCACAACAAAACAATTGCAAATGAGCCGTCGACCCCCAGTCAGAACAACTCCAAAACCAACAAAGCATGTAACTGTCGAAAGAAACCTGATTGCCCCCTCAACGGGGGATGCTTACAAACATCAGTTGTCTACCAATCTAAGGTAATACGCAAGGACATTAACACATCCGACACATGTGTAGGATTAACCGAGGGTGAATTCAAAACCAGATGGAACAACCACAAGGCTTCTTTCAGGAACAAAAACCTGCGAAATACCACAGAACTCAGCAAACACATTTGGGACCTCAAAGACAATAATGTTGAATATTCAATAACATGGCAAATTCTTGCATCCAGCACACCTTACAATAGTGGTAATAAAAGATGCAACCTATGCTTGAAAGAGAAACTGTTTATTATCTACCGTCCAGACCTGTCATCCCTCAACAAGCGCAGCGAAATTGTAACATGCCGCCATAGACGGAAACACCTCCTAGGTAACACATGAACCAATCACCACGCCCCTAGGCCAGCCTGTACCCACCCACTCTGTGCCCTATATAAACCATGGTATGCGAATGCTCCCATTAAAATCTCCTGACGATTGAGGGTACCCCCCTCATGAAACAGGCCTGTAGAGATGAAATAGTCTTGTGATTTTTTTTCCCCACACATACATATATAGATATATATATATATATATATATATAAATATATATATATATATACATACCTGCCAACTACTCCGGTTTTCCCGTAATTAGTACGGTTTTCATCAACCTATTCCGGGTTACGGTTGCAGTTGTTATGAGAGTAGCGTATGAGTGTGTGTGGCCCTTTAACAGGTGACAGCATGTGAGGTGAGTGACGTCAGTGAGTGTGTGGGCGAGAGAAGAGAGGGAGCGCAAGCGTATGTGCGGGCGGGAACTAGTTTTTTTGTGTATTGGATTGGCGATGGGCAAGCGATCAATAAAGCAGGGTTTGCAACTAATCGCCGGACTCATCATTCCCCTAAAGTCGTCCGCTGTCGAGACCCACTGCTGGGTAAAGTGAAGGGTGTTGCCCCGAACATACATCGGCCCTGGAGAAGTGTCTCCCCTGCGCTTTTCGACTACGGTCTGAGAGCAGCAAGCAGGAAAGGTGCAACATTGGCGACCACGAAGGGACCCTCTCACATAACTGGAACGGCAGTGGTGAGCAAAGGACGATAAAATAAACTGCAGATGTGAAAGCAAGCAGAAGAATAAGCCGAGAAGCTAATTGTTTACCTGCGTAAACTAGCCAAGATGGCGGATGCTAGCTGTCGTAGCCCGCGGGGTGCCGGCTATTCAAAGTCCAACCCGTTCGTGACGATGAACGAGGGTGATGTGGAAGGGGAAACAGACTATGTGAGCGAAGGAAATGCAAGTTGTTATGGCATTTCTAGCCTGTCATATTGTGCAGATGAGCCTGCTGGAGTGAAGAATGCAGCGGCCGAGGTGCCACGTGAGCTCATTCGACCCAAGTTCTCAAGCACAAACCCTTTCATAAAGTCCAGGGAGGACAGTGGCTGTTATCAACGCGACGTGGCTGACATTAAAAGTAACTCATGTTTTCACAAACACCAACCAGACAACTTTATTCCACCACCTGCTGCTATTGCAACGCCACATTCATTATATCCACAGCACTCCCCAGACATGTGGCCCCCCATCCCCCACTTGCCTCTGCCTGGACACAACATGCCCTTCTACATCTAAAGACATTAATTATGGATATTTGTCTGGGCCAGGGCACAGTCAGAGTGTCAAGCTAATGGGCTCTCTTCGCAAAAGTGGGCAGCCAGGATTACAAGGAGCTCCATGCTCTGCTCTACATCAGCCTTCTTCAGAGAGTGAGGACGACTATGATCCAAGGGAGAGAGTCCCCACCTTGAGACCCGGCCAGTATGATGGCACCACACCCTGGAAGGAGTTCCTGCACCGGTTTGAGAGTTGTGCTGAAGCTAACTACTGGTCCGTGAAGACAATGGCTGTTCAGCTGAAGTTCTGCCTGGTGGGTGCAGCTGGGGCCATCATCCACAGAAACCCCAGATCAGCCCAGTGGGGCTACTGCCGCCTGGTGGAGGAGATGGAAACTGCATATGGTCCCTCTTCACAGCATGCAGCTGCAGTGGCTATTGAATTAAGGCGACGTACCCGCAAACCGGGTGAAGCTCTTCATATTTTGAGAGACGACATCTATGAGGGGGTGTCAGTAGCCTATAGCAACAGGACTGATGCTGAGCAGGATGCTATAGGAGTTGAAGTGTTCATTAATGCTCTGGGGGATGTGGACACTGTACAGAAGCTCTTAGAGCAGCACCCCCAGACACTAGCCCAAGCATTTGACATTGCCCGTCGTTATGAAACCACAAGGCGAGCAGCATCATATGTGGCCGGCCTCATGCACCCTGGAGCCGGTGACATAGCTGAACGCAGACCCCGTGCTGCCCTAATAAGAGAGGGTTCAGAAGAAGACGAATTTGGGCCTGTTACAGCGCCCCCATCAGCTGGTTTTAAGCATGAGTCCCCCAGCTACAGTCACACACAATATAAAGGGAGGAGCCATAAAGACATTAAATGGGATGAGGTGCAGTGTCATAACTGTTCAGGCCTGGGTCACATGAAAAGAAATTGCCCTTCACCAAGAAAAACAGCCAGAGCTCAAGCTTCAACCATGTTCCCCCAAAGCTCAAAGTCTACTGTACTTCACCTTAAAGCACAAGGTCATGAAATGAGCATTCATATGGTTGTGTATGGGCTAGAAGTGTGTGCTGTTTTGGACAGTGGAGCGCGGAAAAGTGTTTTTCCTCTGCGTCATTATGACGCTATCCATCTGGATGTCCGTCCTCCACTTCAGTCATCTGCCGTGGAGACTCTGATCGGTGTTGGGCCTGGCGATATACCTGTGCTCGGTGAAGCCCACATACCTGTCCTGATCAACAACCGTCAGGTGAACATCTGCTTCCTGGTTGCTGATATGGCTGGGGACGAGGCCCTCCTGGGCCACCCATTCCTGACCCAAGCTCAGGCCCGTCTCGACTTTGGAAATCATCGGATCGTGCTTTTCGGGGAAGAGGTACCTTATTTTGACTCCACAAATAAACCAAAGGCGCACGCAGTGAGAGTGGCCCGGACTGTGGTGCTGGAGGCTGGGCAGGAGCATGTGGTAAAAGGCAATATCCACCATAAAGATCCCATTAAAGGAGAATTAATGCTGAGCCCCACTAAAGGCTTCGTTGAAAAGCACAGACTGTTAGTGGCCCGAGTCCTAGTGGATGTTCACCCCATAAAACCATGCCCCTTCGCATCTTCAATCCCGGCAGCAGTGCTGTAACCGTCAGAAAGGGGGCCATGGTGGGGTTCCTCCAACCAGCAAAGGTTCTTCAGTCTGCAAACGCTGTGGACTACAAGCAGCCTGGACATGCTGCCCACAACACTCCCTCTGTTCCCCAGCACCTACAAGATCTCTATGCCGAGAGCACTACTGAACTTAACAAAGAGGAGCAACTGCAGCTAGCGCAGCTGCTGTGTACTTATAGCAACGTGTTCTCCACCGGATCCACTGACCTCGGCAGGACCACCCTGGTTCAACATGACATTGTAACTTTGCCAGGCGTCCCGGTCAAACAACCACCACGCCGAATGGCGTCAGAGAAGCAACAGGATGCTGACCAACAGATACAACAAAGCCTCGAGGCAGGATTAGCGCGCCGCAGCAACAGCAGCTGGGCTTCGCCCATCGTGATGGTGCGTAAAAAAGATGGAACGTACCGTCTCTGTATAGACTATAGAGCACTTAATGACTGCACAGTTAAGGACGCATATCCTCTTCCCCGAATCCAGGATACGCTGGACACCCTCTCAGCTGCCAAGTGGTTCAGCACACTGGACCTTGCGGCCGGCTACTGGCAAGTTGAACTGACCCCGAGAGCACGCAAAGCAGCAGCCTTCTGCACCAAAAATGGACTGTTTGAATGGAATGTCATGCCATTTGGACTGTGTAATGCTCCAGCGACGTTTCAGCGCCTGATGGACCGTGTGCTGGCTGGCATGCAGTGGGAGACCTGCCTTGTATATCTGGATGACATCATTGTTCTGGGCAGCAACGTGCCACAGATGTTGCAGCGCCTGGGGCAGGTTTTCAGTCGCCTCCACCAGGCTAAACTGAAACTAAAACCGTCAAAATGCTGCCTCTTCCGCCGCCAAGTGGCCTACCTGGGTCACATTGTCTCAGAGAACGGTGTGGCTACTGACCCAGGCAAAGTCCGGAAGGTGCAGGAGTGGCCAACACCATCGTCGCTCAAAGATGTCCGCCGTTTTGTTGGCCTCGCGTCTTACTATCGTAGGTTCATTAAAAACTTTGCTTGTATTGCAGAGCCTCTCCATGCTCTGACCAAGAAACATGTCCAGTTCTGTTGGTCTGAGGAATGCCAGGTGGCATTTGATGATCTCAAAAGTCGGCTAATAACGGCGCCGATCCTGGGGTATCCGATTGACCAGGACGACATAATACTGGACACGACGCCAGCGACGTCGGCATCGGCGCTGTCCTCTCGCAAGTTCAACAAGGCGTGGAACGTGTGCTCGCCTATGGGAGCCGCAAGCTGTCCAAAACTGAACAAAATTACTGCACTACCCGGAGGGAACTGCTTGCCGTGGTGGATTTCACATCCCACTTCCGCCAGTATCTCCTGGGGAGGCGTTTTACTGTTCGCACCGACCACAGTAGCCTCCGGTGGCTCACGAGAATGAAGGAACCTGAGGGGCAACTCGCCAGGTGGCTCGAAAGACTCGGCGAATACAACTTTGAGATCGTCCATCGCCCTGGCCAGCTTCACGGCAACGCAGACAGCCTCTCCCGGAGACCTTGCCGTCAGTCCTGCCCTTGTAAGCTCCAGAACCCTTCTATTGCTCAGTTGAGCGTCAGTCACCAGGCTGTGCAGTGCGACTTGTACTCTGACATCAACCAGGCGATGCTGAGTCCAGTGGGGGTAGACAAGGCCCCGCCAGCTGACTGGGATAACTTAAAGTCCCCAGAGAAAATATTCTTGACCAAGACAAAAGAAAATAAACTGTTTGGCGGTTGGTCCCTAGAGGAGCTGCGACAAGCCCAGGAAGACGATGCAGATATCGCACCTATCAGGACCTGGCTGACAACCAGTGAAGAACGTCCTGCATGGGTGACAGTCTCACCATGCAGCCCAGCCACAAAAACGTATTGGAGTCAGTGGAAACGCCTCTACATCAAAGACGGTATACTAGTAAGACGGTTCTACTGCCTGGACGACACCCAATTCTATCCACAAGTGGTGCTGCCCCGCATTTTCCGGGCCGACATCATGAGACAGATGTATGATGGACAGGTTGGTGGACACTTTGGGGTTGAGCGCACTGTAGCACGGCTGCAGACTCGGTACTTCTGGTACAGAATGCGGGAGGATGTCGCTCTGTGGTGTAATACCTGCACCAGCTGCGCATCAAAAGCCAGGCCACGGAAGACACCACAAGCCCCCATGGGTACCGTTCGAGTCGGAGCCCCTATGGAACGCATTGCTTTGGATATTATGGGACCGTTGAATGAAACTGAGCGCAAAAACAGATATGTATTAGTGATACAGGACTATTTTACAAAATGGGTCGAAGCTTTTCCCATTCCTAATGAACAAGCCGTAACTGTGGCTGAAGTGCTTGCCTCTGAGTGGGTGTGTCGCTATGGAGCCCCACAGACACTGCACAGTGATCAAGGTAGGAACTTTGAGTCGGAGGTGTTCCAAGACATGTGCGTGCTGTTTGGAATCGACAAAACACACACAACTCCTTTTCGTCCTCAATCTGACGGACAGGTTGAAAGGTTCAACGCCACTCTACAAAAGATCCTGGCCACGACAGCCGAGCGTTGCCACTGGGATTGGGATTTAATGATTCCCTACGCTGTCATGGCCTACAGGGCAACAAAGCACAGTTCAACTGGTTTCACTCCAAACTACATGATATTTGGCCGGGAAGTGAGCGAGCCAGTGGACCTGGTATCCGGCCTGCCACCGGACCCTGAACCAGCTCCCTCGGGCCCGGCCTTTGTCCAGCACCTTCGAGAGCGACTAGAACTGGCGCACCAAATCACCAGAGATGCTCTCGGATAATCTGTAAAGCGTGCAAAGAGACAATATGACAAGAACTGTTACTGCACACATTACAACATTGGTGATGCTGTGTGGTACCTCATCATAGGAACAAGGCAATCCAAGAACAAAGTGAGGAAGTTCCTCCCGTCTTACGAGGGGCCATTCTTCGTGTTGGGTCAGTTGGACGACCTGGTCTATCGAATCCAGAAGGGGCTAAGAACTAAGGTAAAGGTGGTTCACCACGATCAGCTAAAGCCTTATCGCTGCCGTGACCCACTGGACAACACCTGGGTCCTGGAGCAAGCGCAGAGCTGGACACCAATGGAGGTGTCACCCCCGGACGATGTCGATCCTGCTGACTCTTTACTGGGCCTGCCTCAGCTCTTTTCTGGCACCGACGCTGATGACAGCTGCAGCTTCCCATCATCGGATCCAGCCGTGGGTATTCCTGTGGTTTCTCACCCTTCCACCACTCAGCTTGGCTCTCCCGTTCCGGTGGACTTAGAGGACAGTGGGGGTGGTGCAGCAGTGTCACATCCTCAGAACCCTCGGTCTCAAAGGCCCCACCGTAGGCGTAGATCACCAGCAAAGTTTGGTGAGTGGGTGGCTCATTGAGTGCCAAATTCATGTACGGTTGAAAAAAAAAAAAAGAAAAAAAAAGGGGGGGGGGGGGTTGCTTACTGCCTTATGTTTTGTATTTCCCTTTAAAAGGCAAAAAGGTTTTATAGTTTTTTTTTTACTGTATGACCTGTTCAAGCTAATAGTATTCTATGCATAAAAAAAAAAGAGGCAACTTGAGATTGGTTTGTGTATGCACAATGCGTAATAGGCAATTGGTGTATTTTTCGGTGAATATTTGGAGTTATTACAGGGGACTCAGTTACCGTTACACTTAAAAATGCTAATTGCTTCTCCTCCCAAACTGTAGCCTGAGTATTGGACCTGCTAATGTTTTTTAGGGCTGTTTCGCTCAACTGTAATGCGTACACTAAACACATGGGCTGTTGAATTGTTGCAATTGCACTACAAGCTACATTATTGCACCCCCTTTAAGTTGACTCCTACTAGTCATGCTGCATCCTTTCAATTGTATTGAATGAATATGGAACTGTATGTCTGTATGGAAATGTCAATGTTTATTACTATGCTGGAGTGAAATTGTGTTTTAATTGTCATCCAGAGTGGGGGTAGTGTTATGAGAGTAGCGTATGAGTGTGTGTGGCCCTTTAACAGGTGACAGCATGTGAGGTGAGTGACGTCAGTGAGTGTGTGGGCGAGAGAAGAGAGGGAGCGCAAGCGTATGTGCGGGCGGGAACTAGTTTTTTTGTGTATTGGATTGGCAATGGGCAAGCGATCAATAAAGCAGGGTTTGCAACTAATCGCCGGACTCATCATTCCCCTAAAGTCGTCCGCTGTCGAGACCCACTGCCGGGTAAAGTGAAGGGTGTTGCCCCGAACATACATCGGCCCTGGAGAAGTGTCTCCCCTGCGCTTTTCGACTACGGTCTGAGAGCAGCAAGCAGGAAAGGTGCAACACAGTGATAAAAAATACGGTTTTTCATTAATTAAAAAAAAAAATTTTTTTTTTTAAGTTTTATTCACGAAATCGCGTAACCACAATGACAATCGACACTGCTTCCCGTAACTTCCTATCGAGCCATTCCGAATGCCATGCGCGAGGCTATTTATAGCACCGCTGCCAAGCACGAGGGACCAGTTGCCATTGTTTCCAAACGAGCGAACGATCATGGAATCAGCCGGAGAAAAATCGCAAACGAGTCTTAAACCGAAAAGAAAACTGCAGTCATTCCGTGAAGAATATTCAAAAGCCTATCCGGGAATAATTATCCGTTCTAAAAAGGGTGAAAACTACGCGAATTGCACCTTGTGCAGACAAGATTTTTCGATCGGACACGGGGGAATTAGCGATGTAAAAGACCACGATGGGACAAAAAAACACAAGTCTAATGCCTTTGCTAGCGATACAAGTGGAAAACTTTCAACGTTTTTCGTCGCCCAAACAGATTCTTTGGATGTGATAAATGCCGAAGTTTTATTTACGGAGGCAATAATTGAGCAAACAAAAAGGTAATGACACCAATGTTATCTATTGTAATTGTTTAGTACTGTTATACTGTTAAAAGTGTTTATACTATTTATGCTTTCAAGTCCAAGTTGAAGAAATCTTGTTAAATGTTGACAGCATAACTACCAAAATACAGAAGTATGTCCTTAATATTTTTGCAGTGCTATTTCTGTTGAAAAGTTAAGATGATTACATTAGAGATGTGATGTGCCACTTTTCAAGTGTCTGATGGCTTAAATTAATTTTCATTAATTTTTCATATTTTGAATTCTTTTGAAAGGCTTACAAAAAAACTACATTTGAATTGTAATTCCATGCTATTGACAGGACTATTAATTTTAATGAAGTTAGCTTACCATGTTTACAGTATGATAATTGTGATAGAAATGTGAATTTTAGGCACAGAATATTTTTTACAATTGAACAAGGCAGTAGATTATACAAGCTTGGACAGAAAGTTAATAATGACACCAATTTTTTTTTTAATGGAATTGTTTAGTACTGTTTTACCATTTGTTTACTGTAAAAAGTGTTTATACTGTTTATGCTTTCAATTAACAAATTGAAGTCTTGTGAAAGGTTGACAGGATAACCGGCATTAACTGTCAAAATAATTTCAAACTATTGAAGTTAGTTTACAGAATAAACATGTCAATCAACCCATATGATTTTTGCTGTAATATTTTTGTTTTGAAAAGTCACTGACTGATAGAAAAGTGATGGTTTTAGCAACATTTTAACCTGTCTGAATGCTAATAATCATTTTGCGTCGGGGGGCGAAGCTGAACCCCCACCAGGACTTTGTCCTGGACCTACCGGGGCCTGCGGCCCCTGGACCCTGGCTACTAGGTTTTTCTGATTTCAAAAGTTGGCAGGTATATATATATATATATATATATATATATATATATATATATGTATGAAATACTTGACTTGGTGAATTCTGGCTGTCAATATACTCCTCCCCTCTTAACCACCCCCCGCCCCACCTCCCGAAATCGGAGGTCTCAAGGTTGGTAAGTATGGCTATTGTTATTACAGTATGTGCACTAACGCAGACCAACTATTTATAGCGGCACTGTGATCACCAGCTTGTGTGCCTATATTGACATTATCGCTTCCCTGCTTGTGTAAGTTAATTGTAGATCATAAATCATGCCTCTTACCTGGATAGTAGAAGGATGAGGATGTATTCCGACAAGGCGGTACACTTTGACAGCCAATATAGACCTGGTAATAGCAAGAACAACATGAAAAGACGCCTTGTTCCGCCCACCCTTCAAATTCTTCAGGACAAGCTAAAATTATCAGCCCGGAGGTTGGGTCTTGGGCACAGTTGGGTGTTCCAACAGGACAATGACCCCAAACACACGTCAAAAGTGGTAAAGGATTGGCTAAATCAGGCTAGAATGAAGGTTTTAGAATGGCCTTCCCAAAGTCCTGACTTAAACGTGTGGACAATGCTGAAGAAACAAGTCCATGTCAGAAAACCAACACATTTAGCTGAACTGCACCAATTTTGTCAAGAGGAGTGGTCAAAAATTCAAGCAGAAGCTTGTGGATGGCTACCAAAAGCGCCTTATTGCAGTGAAACTTGCCAAGGGACATGTAAGCAAATATTAACATTGCTGTATGTATACTTTTGACCCAGCAGATTTGCTCACATTTTCAGTAGACCCATAATAAATTCATAAAAGAAGCAAACTTCATGAATGCTTTTTGTGACCAACAAGTATGTGCTCCAATCACTCTATCACACAAATATAAGAGTTGTAGAAATTATTGGAAACTCAAGAGAGCCATGACATTATGTTCTTTACAAGTGTATGTCAACTGTGTATTTGGACTGCCATTTTCAAGAAGGATACTTAAGACAAACTAGATCTTGTGCAGCCCTTTGAGACACTTGTGATTTAGGGCTATATAAATAAACATTGATTGATCTTGTGAGACGAGGTCAGCCGACACTGGAAGCTAACTAAGCTGTCCCGGCGGTAAAATGGTTTTGCCCGCCAATGGCTTATACGACCTCGGTTGGGTCCTACAAATTGTGAGTTCAAATATTTTATTTCTTGATTTTTTTCATGTTTCATTTGTTTTACACAATTCTTTTAATTTTGACAGTACTTCGTAAGATATGTTTTAATTGCTGAAGCGGGTTTATTGAATGTTAAATGCGCCGACAAATAGACCGTTTTGTACACTGTTGAGGGACTTCAATGCGGGTGTGACAGTTTGACCCCACACTGTCAGGTTTGACCTTAAACTTCCTTACAAACCGTGCACACTTGTTAGGAAGCACAACATGGACAAAATACAAACATTCAATCTTGTTAGCCAGTGAAAAGCATGTGCTCAACAAACAAATTGTTACCTGTCACTCACCATGGCTCTGAATAGTTGACTAAAAGAGTCAGGGTGGGGTTGAGGGCTTTATATAGGTGAACACACCTGCATTCACTAATTAGGCCAAATTTGGGTCGTACCATGATCTTCAAAAGCTGGGTGTTACAGAAGGACACTGGACATTTAAAAGGGATGTTACCTAAGCCTGAATATACTATGTACAAAAATGACTGCTCTACACATGCAAAAGTACTATGTGAATACTTTTTAGACATGTAATGGTTATTTAGGGTGTAATTTACAAAAGAACGGCATTCTTAGTTCTCCCTGTCAAATTGGTCCCAGCTAGTGAACGGGGCTATGGGCTATTTAAGTTGGAAAATGCCATTTTTCTGACAGTCTGCTGTCGGTCACTGCCAGAGGAGGTTATCTGTCCTGAGCAGGAGTTTCGGTCTCCTTGCATCAAACATCTACTGAGATTGTGGGTGTTGTTTCCTCCTGTTGTTGTTCACCTTTTGACACTTTTGGGATTTCAAAAAAAGTTTGTAAACTGTTACCAACTGCGTGCCTTGCCATCCTTGATTTGAAAGTCTGGTTTGCAAAGGTTACATTACCTTCACCCGAGCCGGGGTGTGACAGCAGGGCAGTGTTGTTTCTTTGAAAATTGTCAAACTGCATCATTTCTGGTGATAGTGAAAGGAACAAGGAGATAATTTGCCCCCCAAAATTGCCACTATTGAGTTATTCTACTCATTGGTCCAAAAGACTTGTTTACACTGTGCTGTTCAAATTCACTCTTCAAATTGACACGGTCACACGTGGGCTCATTTGAGCAGCTTTCAATATTTGAACAATCATGAGCTCTCTCACAGTCAATAGATCAAAGTTTCACACTTCTCTCTGGGCATCTTTGTGTGGAGTAGGCTTGTCTCCATACCAATATTTTGGTACCAGTACAGGTACCCAAATGTAATTTGCAACTTTTCGATGCTTTTCTAAATAAAGGGGACCACAAAAAAAATCTTAGTGTACATGAAACATATGTTTATTATTGTAATTTAGTCCTTAAATAAAATAGTGAACATACGAGACAACTTGTCTTTTAGTAGTAAGTAAACAAACAAAGACTCCTAATTAGTCTGCTGACGTATGCAGTAACATAATGTGTCATTTAGCATTCTATTATTTTGTCAACATTATGAGGGACAAACTGTAAAAATTTATTATTAATCTACTTGTTCATTTACTGTTAATATCTGCTTATTTTCTGTTTTAACATGTTCTATCGACACTTCTGTTAAAGTGTAATAATCACTTATTCTTCTCTGGTTTGATACTTTACATTAGTTTTGGATGATACCACACATTTAGGTATCGATCTGATACCAAGTAGTTACAGGATCATACATTGGTCATAAGTAAAGTTCTCATGTGTCCAGGGACATATTCCCTGAGTTTATGAAAATGATATGAATAAGAACCCGAACGGGACAAGCGGTAGAAAATGGATGGATGGAATATGTAATACTCCTAGTAGACACAGCAGTTCGACAGCATAATCAAGTTTTTATGACATTTACCTTGTAAGAACAAAACCCTTTCTTTGAACTCAAACAGTATATTGTAAGTACTAAACAGTACAACAGAAAGTTAAGTCCAGAATTATTGTGAGATTGGACATTCATGGCTAATTGATTCTTTTTTAATGGGACAAAAAAAAGAGCATTCTAAAGAAACAGCCTGGATGAATTTAGACAGAAGAGATTTACAAGGTAACACTTGTGACATGATTGTAACTTTATTTGGAATAAGAAATGTGTTATGTTTAGTCCAATTTTTTTCAAAATGAATATGAGGTAAGACGTTTTTTTGGGACACAACCCTTTTTGGTGGACAAGTTCTATCAGAATTAATTGTGTTCCTTCTGTGTTGTTGTTACATTTACTGACTAATACGTTTATTTTAGCAATCATTAAGCTTACTCCAGGATAGGATTCATGTCAATGATATATTTTTCAACAAGTTATTATGTTTGAATGAAAGTCCATTTCTGTCAAAAAAAGAGGATATATTAGTTTACTTTTTAAATGTTCTTGTAGTCAGACAATATTTTCAGTATATTAAATGGAATTTGTTACCTGATTTTGGATAGGCTCTGTCACGCCAAATTTCTTCCCCCTATAAACCTCCCCCCATTTACTTCCGGGGTAATTTCCTCTTACGTCATTGACAGCGATCGATAGAATCCCGAGCTCCTGAAAATGATGGTGTCACTGAATGACATTTGTCTTTATCTTTCCAGGGGACTTACCGTATTTTCCGCACTATAAGGCGCACCGGATTATTAGCCGCACCTTCAATGAATTACATATTTCATAACTTTGTCCACCAATAAGCCGCCCCGGATTATAAGCCGCGCCTACGCTGCGCTAAAGGGAATGTCAAAAAAACAGTCAGATAGTTCAGTCAAACTTTAATAATATATTGAAAACCAGCGTTCTAACAACTCTGTCCCAAAATGTACGCAAATGTGCAATCACAAACATAGTAAAATTCAAAATGGTGTAGAGCAATAGCAACATAATGTTGCTCGAACGTTAATGTCACAACACACAAAATAAACATAGCGCTCACCTTCTGAAGTTATTCTTCATTCGTAAATCCTTCGAATTCTTCGTCTTCGGTGTCCGAATTGAAAAGTTGCGCAAGCGTGGTATCCAAAATGGCCGGTTCCGTCTCGTCGAAGTCATCGGAGTCAGTGTCGCTGTTGTTCTGTGAATCCTGCCTTCCGGAAAGCTCGGACCACAGTTGTGACCGAAATATCTGCCCAGGCATTTACGATCCACTGGCAAATGTTGGCGTATGTCGTCCGGCGCTGTCTGCCCGTCTTAGTGAAGGTGTGTTCGCCTTCGGAGCTGTGTGAAAAAAGCCACCCGGCCTCTTCGCGTAAACTTCCCTTAACCACTCGCTCATCTTTTCTTCATCCATCCATCCCTTCGAGTTAGCTTTTATGATGACGCCGGCTGGAAAGGTCTCTTTTGGCAAGGTCTTCCTTTTGAATATCACCATGGGTGGAAGTTAGCATGGCAAGCTAGAACCACAGTGAAGGATGACTTCTCATTCCCTGTGGTGCGAATATTCACCGTACGTGCTCCCGTTCCACAGTGCGGTTCACAGGAATATCAGTTGCTGTGAAATACGGTAGTAATCCGTGTGCGGATGGAGAGATTGCGTCTTTTTATGAACCGGATCCTTGTCGCTTAGTAGGAGCCATTTTGTGGTCTTTACAGATGTAAACAGGAAATGAAACGTACGGTGATATCCGCGCGTTTTTTCTTCTTCTTCCGGGGGCGGGTGGTTGCTTACAGTAGAAGAAGAAGCGCTTCCTGTTCTATGGGGGCGGGTGCTTTCCTTGGCGGTTGCTTGCGTAGAAGAAGAAGCGCTTCCTGTTCTACCGGGAAAAAAGATGGCGGCTGTTTACCGAAGTTGCGAGATCGAAACTTTATGAAAATGAATCGTAATAAAGCGCACCGGGTTATAAGGCGCACTGTCAGCTTTTGAGAAAATGTGTGGTTTTTAGGTGCGCCTTATAGTGCGGAAAATACGGTATGTCAAACACCAGCAGGCTTTGAAAAATTCCAGGCGGAGTGTTAGGGCCGCTGCTGGGAACTTCTGTCTTCGTGGTAACGTGCAAAAAATATTAATTAATATATAATGCTGTTAAATGTTTGTACTTTAAATCAACATTATTGTTGAAACAATTTCACTAATATTAATTAATATATAATACTGTTAAATGTCTGTACTTTAAATCAACATTATTGTTGAAACCATTTCACTACAATATTGTGTGTGCTGCTGTCCTGTGTCAAAGCCGAAGTGTTATCGATCGCTGTCAATGACGTAAGAGGAAATGACGTAAGAGGAAATGACCCCGGAAGTAAATGGGGCGGGGGGAAGGTTTTTGTAGGGGGAAGAAATTTGGCGTGACAGCTCCATCACCCCCCGCGAAAACGAAAGGGACAAGGTAGAATATGGATGGATGGATGTTTCGACTGTCATTTGCAGTCTTCTTCAGAAGGGTCACCTGACCACTGTGACGTGTTGCCTATTAGCTCCTCCCTCATTGGTCATCGTGTAGATTGTCTGACTACAAGAAAATTTGAAAAGTATATGAATAATACGACTTAAGGAGTCTTTTTTCAGGGGGGGAAAAAGGCTATTTAGTATGTTTCTATGTGAAATATATTGAATATTCCAAACAATATATTTGTGTGGAGAGAAGTTGTTTGGAAGCCAACTTCCATGAATCCAGAGGTTGTTTATTCCATCCTTGTTGAAATGGTCATGCAGCTGTGTGGTGACTCTGAAATAAGAATGTAACAATCAGACCACATGAAAACAGCTAAGACAAAAAAAGTCATACAGGAAAATGCATTTTTATACAATATGATTTGCCTGAGCGGCTAGGAGACACCAAAAAATGGATTAGAAAAGACAGATTTAAAATGAATTAAAAAATGTTTCCCGCGGACCGGATTTTGGACGCTGGCGGGCCGTAACCGGCTCGTGGGTCGTAGTTTGGGGACCACTTATCTAGTCGATAGAAAAGCGCTAAATAAATGTAATCCATTATTATTAGTATTTGATTAGCTACTGACGTACCACGGCGTGACTCACATTTCGACATGTTACCATAGCAACAACGCTGCAAACATTACTAGCTGATTTAACATATTCTCCGCTGAAGCCCTCAAATTATGAAGTGGAGCTCCTGCCTCGGTTAAGCTACTTGTCCGCAGTTAGGCAGACATTTTGTTCACAAACAACTTGGCTTTAAAAAAAAAAAAAAAAACTTCTCTGAAAAGGGCCGGGGATTATTGGTGACCGGAACCGGAATGCAACCTCTCTCATACACACTGGTGAAATGCTCTCATACACATAACTGAAATCCTTGCACACATACTACTGAAATTGTTGTCTCTCACACACATGTGTAAAAAGCTCACACATACACACACACACAGGTGAAATCCGTTTATACATACTAGTGAAAAATAATTCCAGGCGTGTGTGTGAGAGAAAAACAATTCAGTAGTGTTTATGAGAGTGTTTCAGTAGGGTGTGTGAGAGAAAAAATGTATAGTTGTTTATTTGAGAGCATTTCAGTAGTGTATGTAACAGCACTTCAGTAGTGTGTATAAGAGTGTTTCAGTAGTGTGTATATAAGTGTTTCAGTTGTGTGCTTGAGAGAAAAGGATTTCAGTTGTTTATGTGAGAGCATTTCAGTAGGGTGTATAAGAGTGTTTCAGTAGTGTCTATAAGAGTGTTTCAGTAGTGTGTGAGAGAAAAACATGTCAGTTGTTTATGTGAGAACATTTCAGTGGTGTGTATAAGAGTGTTTCAGTAGTGTGCATGCGAGTGTTTCAGTAGTGTGTGTGAGAGAAAAACATTTCAGTTGTTTATGTAAGAGCATTTCAGTAGTGAATGTAAGAGGTAATTCTGAATAATGTCCCTAACGGCCCCTCATATTCTAGATGGAATAAGGCAGATAAATAGTGACATTATGAGCCAGGTAACATAAGAACTACAATACCCAGCATGCCACAGTAGTGAAGAGCATGCACAGTAGCCCCGTTTAGGTTGTTGAATGTAGACATGCCGGTGTGGAGTAAACTTTAAGAAGTCAGCCAACACGCCTCGTCTGCATCTTTTATGATTAGACAAGACAACATTTATATTTGCAAGGCCATTTTCAAGAAGGATATTTAAAGAGAAACTACATCTTGTGAGAACATCTCGGCCAACCCCGGAAGCTCGAATGGGTTCTACAGATTGTGAATTCAGATATTTTATTTCTTTATTTTTTCCACGTTTAATATGTTTTTTTGCAATTAAAATTTTGACAGCACCACAAAAGATATGTTTTAATTGCTGATGCAGGTTTATTGATTTTCAAATGCAGTAAATGTGTTTCTGTATAGTATTTCTCCAGCAATGGTCATGTGCTGACATCAATGATGGTATTTTGAGAGGTCATCGTTGAAGTCGGACATCACTGAATGCCTAGGTGGAAGACGCACGGCCCGCCACTGGAAACGACACTGTTTATCATTACAGCACATTATGAATTGTCCTGTGAGAAATCATTTTCCTCGCTCAGCTGCAAAGGACTATTTCCACTTTCAGTCAAAGGGAATGGGAACAAACACAAGATCATTTGTTAGAATAATTGTATTACAACAGTCCCTAAACCAATTTCCCTCCTGCAGCGCTGAGAACAAAAAAATCCCCGTCAAGTTTAATATAACTAGTTGTATTTGTGCTGGGGTGTCACTTTTGCTTCCACGCTCTATTTGTACTGCACCACATTGCCCAATTCATCTTCCAGCTCTATATCATGACATCTGTAAACGGCTTTCCATGCTTTAGTCATGAAACTGCAGGGGTCTTGTTCTTGCACAGACTTGACAACACTGTGAATAAACCTGATCACCTATTCTGGACACTTTAATTTAGCCGAGTGGGTCCAACCTGCACAATCACCTGCTCCTCTTGACATTTGCTAACAAGATAGCTTCCACACAAAAAGAGGATTGGCTTGTGAGAGACTTCTCCAGGACATACTAATTGGCTGAAAAGCTGGCGATTGGACTATCAGAAGTTAGAAGTTAGAAATAACCGTATTTTTCGGACTATAAGGCGCACTTAAAATCCTTTCATCTGCTCAAAAATGGACAGTGCGCCTTATAACCCGGTGCACCTAATGTACGGCATAATTCTGGTTGTGCTTACTGACCTCGAAACTATTTTATTTGGTACATGGTGTAATGATAAGTGTGACCAGTAGATGGCAGTCACACATAAGAGATATGTGTAGACTGCACTATAATGGTAGTCACACATAAGAGATAATTGTAGATTGCAATATGATGGCAGTCGCACATAAGAGATACGTGTAGACTGCACTATAATGGCAGTCATACATAAGAGATACATGTAGACTTCACGGTGGCAGAGGGGTTAGTGCATCTGCCTCACAATACGAAGGTCCTGAGTAGTCTTGGGTTCAATCCCGGGCTCGGGATCTTTCTGTGTGGAGTTTGCATGTTCTCCCCGTGACTGCGTGGGTTCCCTCCGGGTACTCTGGCTTCCTCCCACCTCCAAAGACATGCACCTGGGGATAAGTTGTTTGGTAACACTAAATTGGCCCTAGTGTGTGGATGTGAGTGTGAATGTTGTCTGTCTATCTGTGTTGGCCCTGCGATGAGGTGGCGACTTGTCCAGGGTGTACCCCGCCTTCCGCCCGATTGTAGCTGAGATAGGCTCCAGCGCCCCCCGCGACCCCAAAGGGAATAAGCGGTAGAAAATGGATGGATGGATGGTAGACTGCACTATGATGGCAGTCATACATAAGAGATATGTGTAGCCTGCACTATTATGGCAGTCATACATAAGAGATACATGTAGACTGCACTATGATGGCAGACACACATAAGAGATATGCGTAGACCGCAATATGATGGCAGTCACACATAAGATATACGTGTAGACTGCAATATGATGGCAGTCACACATAAGAGATACATGTAGACTGCACTATTACATTTGAACAGAAGTGTAGATAGAACATGTTAAAACACCAAATAAGCAGATATTAACAGTAAATGAACAAGTGGTTTAATAATCCATTTTTACAGTTTGTCCCTCATAATGTAGACAAAATAATAGGTAGATAAATGACACAATATGTTACTGCATACGTCAGCAGACTAATTAGGAGTCTTTGTTTGTTTACTTACTACTAAAAGACAAGTTGTCTAGTATGTTCACTATTTTATTCAATGACTAAATTACAATAATAAACATATGTTTCATGTACCCTAAGATTGTTTGTTCAAATAAAGACAAAAATTACATTTTTTGTGGTCCCCTTTATTTAGAAAAGTATCGAAAAGTATTGAAATACATTTTGGTACCGGTACCAAAATATTGGTATGGGGACAACCCTAGTGTCAATATGCATTCATTCCAATGAAGGTCTTCTTTCCATACTACACATCATTAGTCCTACCCTTCCATTGCTGCTATTTCCAACCCACCCTTGAGCCAATGCAACACAGCCACAGATGGTTCCTTAATGCTAGCATAGACATTTACAAGAGGGAGTGTGGGTGAAATCAGCCAAATGGAAGCAACGTGTTGTCATGACATGGACTTAAGGTTTCTTTCCCCTAGAAAGGATACCAAATATATAAACAACAATGTCATCAGACGTGATCCCACGCTTTACCACAAAGAGTGTGTACTATGTTGACTTACAATGACAATGTGACAGTAAAACAAAGAGTGTGTACTATGTTGACTTACAATGACAATGTGACAGTAAAACAAAGAGTGTGTACTATGTTGACTTACAATGACAATGTGACAGTAAAACAAAGAGTGTGTACTATGTTGACTTACAATGACAATGTGACAGTAAAACAAAGAGTGTGTACTATGTTGACTTACAATGACAATATGACAGTAAAACAAAGAGTGTGTACTATGTTGACTTACAATGACAATGTGACAGTAAAACAGTAAACTGGCATCATGCTGCTCACCATAACACTAACACTATGACCTTGTACTGTATTGTATGTGTGCATAGGCCTGGATGTATGCCCTGGTAAGCCATGCTTAAGCACACACACACACACACACACACACACACACACACACACATACACACACACACACACACACACACATGCACACACACACACACTAGAGAAATATTGCATGGACCTGAAGGCTCTCATAAGCTTCAGTGCACATTAGCCCTGCCATCAAACACCTCCTGTCTACTGTACTTGTGTCCATGCTGTCTAGTCTCTATACTGTACATACTGTACATTACACGGCTAGTCTCAAGCTGACTTGTAAATTCACATTCCCTGCTTTCCTCCATTTTGACCCCAATATGACTACGGGGCCAATTTACCGTACAGAATAAATCCAGCGAAAAGACCAAGGTACTCGGGTTGTATGGTATACCGGTACTAGTATAGTATCGCAGTACAAATGAATCAAAAACGGTACTATACTCTGTTTGAAAAGTACCAGTTCCCGGGCATGACGGCGCGTCGTCATGTCATGACATTGCTGGTGTTACGAGCAGAGGAGCATGTTCGGCAGCGCACACACACAGAGTACTTACAAGCAGACACAGTGTGTAGACAGAAAAGGGAGAATAGACTCATTTTGGTGTAAAAAGTAAAGATAAAGGTGAAGTTATAACACTGAAACACCCTCAGGAAGAGGTGCTTTAAGACATGGCTAGCCAGCTAGCTAGTGGCTAACGTCCATCTACAGTCGGCAGTGTTTTAGCTACTTCTAAATCACTAATCCTGGCCTCCATGGCGACAAAAAAGTACGTTTCTAACCTTTAGCATTATCACTGGAGGAGGAGGAATAGCTAAACATGCTTCACTACACACCGTAGGAGGATACAATAGCTCACCGGCGTCACAATGTAAACAAATGCCATGGGTGGATCTACACCTGACATCCACTGTAATGATACCAAGTACAGGAGAGTATCTAGTCGTTACTACTATGATTACACCGATATTTTTTTACTTTCCACCATTTTGTCCCAAACATGACTCCAGCAATTTACCCGTACAGAACAAATCCAGTGAAAAGACCCAGGTAACAATTTTACTCAGTGGGGCCGAGAAGATTCCAAATGAAGCTTGAAAAACTGATGGCTCAGAAACTGTTTGGATGAAACTCACAACAGGGTCCCTGACTCTGATGGACAATTTGCCATACGATTTCATTCATGCCAGGGTTGTGGGTTTGGTCATTTCGGTTTTGCAAAACCAGTCAAATTTTAGGGTGGCACCAGATTTTTGCACAAAAATAATGCAACTGACTCCTGTAGGGCGCTGTGACTTGATCCAGAATCGATCTTGAATCTAATTTTTGGTCAGATTTTGTAATTGTTTCACGTAGCCTGTTGCCTATCAAATGACTGCAGTACAATTGACTTTCTGGTTCTTAAAAGAAAACGTTGTCAAAATATCTGTTAAATGTTCCTCACAATGCAAAATGTCAACACAAGAGTGCTATACAAGAGATGATATTACAGCAACAAGTAATATCATCTACCATTTCAGTACCAAACTGTAAAACAAATCATATTACTGTATTTTTCGGACCATAAGGCGCACTTATACCGATAGCTTGTGCTAATGTTGTGTGTTTTCTAACAGTAACATAAAAAACAACAGGATAAATTAAGAAAAAAAGAGCCAAAATTTGGAATGTATTGAGAAAAAGCACACATTTTAAAACTAATAATTAATAATAATATACTAAAGTCACCTATAGCACGTTTTGTCTTTAAATATATGCTAATATATATGCTTTTAGCACATTTAAAAAAAAATAAAACAGTTTATACACACCTGATCTAAAATCTTAAAAGCTCTCCAAATTTAAATAAATACACAATATTGCCAAAAGTATTTGGCCACCTGCCTTTACCCACATATGAACTTGAAGTGCCATCCCATGGAATTGTCCAAAATGTTTTGGTATTCTGGAGCATTCAAAGTTCCTTTCACTGGAACTAAGGGGCCAAGCCCAACTCCTGGAAAACAACCCCACACCATAATTCCTCCTCCACCAAATGTCACACTCGGCACAAAGCAGTCCGAAATGTAGCGTTCTCCTGGCAACCTCCAAACCCAGACTGGTCCATCAGATTGCCAGATGCAAAAGCGTGATTCATCAGTCCAGAGAAGGCGTCTCCACTGCTCTAGAGTCCAGTGGTGACATGCTTTACACCCCTGCATCCCACGCTTTGCATTGGACTTGGTGATGTATGGCTTAGATGCAGCTGCTCGGCCATGGAAACCCATTACATGAAGCTCTCTGCGCACTGTACGTGGGCTAATTGGAAGGTCACATGAAGTTTGGAGCTCTGTAGCAACTGACTGTGCAGAAAGTCTTTGCACTATGTTGACCCCTCTCTGTCAGTTTACGTGGCCTACCACTTGGTGGCTGAGTTGCTGTTGTTCCCAAACTCTTCACTTTTCTTATAATAAAGCTGACTTTGGAATATTTAGGAGCGAGGAAATTTCACGACTGGATTTGTTGCACAGGTGGCATCCTATGACAGTTCCACGCTGGAAATCACTGAGAGCGGCCCATTCTTTCACAAGTGCTTAATTTTATACACCGAGCCAAGTGATTAGGGCACCTGATTCTCATCATTTGGATGGGTGACCAAATACTTTTGGCAATATAGTGTATACTTAAAATATAAACAAAGTTTAGTTAGTTGTTTAAAAAACTAAACAACTAACTTATGAAGTATTTCATTAGAAAAATTGCAACCACAATAAAAAACACTGTTAAATGTGTCACTGCACATTCCTTATTTCGTACAGGCAGGGTTTTTGACACTAGATTATGCAGTTATAGAATCATATTATTATAATTATTATTGTATATTTTATTATTCTACATAGGAAAAAATACAGTAAAATTGTATGAAAAAAGTTCAGAAAATAGTATGTAATGACAAAATCTGAAATATTCAAACTAATAACTAATATTAATATACTTAGTCACCTACATTACAAAGCTGACATAATATCTGTTTAAAAAAATAAAATAAAATAAATCAATAATGTCAAAGTATGCAGGGACCCTGCATACTTTGACTGTAAAAGTTTTGACACCACTGAACTTAAGTATCACAAGTATCGATATTTCGATTTTTTTAGAATCGATATTAAAGCATAATGATCTGGTATCGATATTTCAGGTTGATCCGCTCATCACTAATCAAGGGTAATCAGTGGCGGGCCGTGCGTCTCCCACCTAGGCATTCAGTGATGTCTGACTTCTATGATGACCTCTCAAAATAGCATCATTGACGTCACCACATGACCATTGCTGGAGAAATACGATAAAGGAACTCATTTACGCACTACAGTCATTGAAACACATCAACGGTGTACCAAACGGGTTATTTTCTGGCGCATTTAAAAACCAATGAAAACACAACAGCAATTAAAACATATCTTATGTGGTACTGTCAAAATTAAAATTGTGAAAAACATTAAACGTGAAAAAAATTAAGGAATAAAATATTTGAACTCACAATTTGTAGCACCCATTCGACGCCGCATAAGCCAGTGGTACCGCTCGTAGTTGCTTGATTCGAGTGGAAATGGCGGGCATTTCCCCATTTCGCCGCCGGGACAGCTGAGCTAGATTCCGGGGTTGGTCAACATGGTCTCTTAAGATTCATAGATGATAAAAATGGGAGCCATTACCTCCCTGCTTGGCACTCAGCATCAAGGGTTGGAATTGGGGGTTAAATCACCAAAAATTATCCCGGGCGCGGCCACCGCTGCTGCTCACTGCTCCCCTCACCTCCCAGGGGGGTGATCAAGGGTGATGGGTGAAATGCAGAGGATCATTTCGCCACACCTCGTTTGTGTGTGACAATCATTGGTACTTTAACTTTCTTGAAAATGCCCTTGCAAATATATATCTGCCACCTAATCAACGTTTTGTTCTCCTTCTTTGTGGGTTAAAAAAGTAGCTTTATTAAATTAATCTGCTAACGGCCCCGGCGGGTGTGGCTCTGCTGATCTGCATAGCACCCCCGCGGCTCAAACCAGTGAGTATCCAATCACAGGAGGCGTAAATGTCAGGTTCAAGGTGAGGCCAGCTAGAAGGCTTTACTGTCAACAACTTGTGATCTGATTGGCTATCACAATCATCTATCAACTGTATGTGTTCTCAAATTCATCCTATAACAGTCCTGGTTAGTATCCAATCACAGGATCGGTAAATGTCAGATTCAAGGTGAGGCCAACTAGAAGGATTTACTGTCAACAACTGGTAATCTGATTGGCTATCACAATTATCTATCAACCGTATGTGGACGTTCACATACAGTGCACAGACATTGTTGATTCTGAAGGCAGATTTGGTACAGCATGGCAACTAAAGCTAGCTGAATTCGGATTGGATACAAACTAAAACTAAAACCAACACTGGAAGGAGCATGATATGACATGAAGAGAATATGAATACTTTTAGATATTAAGGGAATGTGGTTATGTGGCAGCACGGTGGAAGAGGGGTAAGTGCATCTGCCTTACAATACGAAGGTCCGGGGTTCAATCCTGCGCTCTGGATCTTTCTGTGTGGAGTTTGCATGTACTCCCCGTGCCTGCGTGGGTTCCCTCCGGGTACTCCGGCTTCCTCCCACCTCCAAAGACATGCACCTGAGGATAGGTTGATTGGCAACACTAAATTGGCCCGAGTGTGTGAATGTGAGTGTGAATGTTGTCAGTCTATCTGTGTTGGCCCTGTGATGAGGTGGCGACTTGTCCAGGGTGTACCCCGCCAGAATGCAGCTGAGATAGTCTCCAGCGACCCCAAAAAAGGGACAAGCTGTAGAAAATGGATGGATGGGATGGATTTCTGGTTATGTTCGGCCAGCAGAGAAGGTCTTGCAGGCACACCACTGTTACTGACAGTAGTTTTGTAGAGAGCCCGGTCTTGTCCTGACACCTTGATGGCAGAGCTGGAATCTGCTCACACTAAAGTCCCAAACACACTGGGATGGATCATAAGCGGACGTCCGCCAGGCCTATGAGCGCAAATCAAAATTTTATGACCACGCGTAATCTGCTCCGCGCACTGGTTTCAAACTTGTTTTTTTTTAACACAGTGCCTAGTTGATAACTGGCTGCGACACATTGCAGCTGTTAGTGAATACTACAAACCCCAAATACTCCCCTTAAAGGTCTCTCGTGGCATCTAATGTTGGAACAAACCACTGCCCATCTCTTTAGTTCATTCATCCATCCATCCATCTTCTCCCGCTTATCAGAGGTCGGGTCGCGGGGGCAGCAGCCTAAGCAGAGAAGCCCTGACTTCCCTCTTCCCAGTCACTTCGTCCAGCTCTTCCCGGGGTATCCCGAGGCGTTCCCAGGTCAGCCGGTAGACATAGTCTTCCAAACGTGTCCTGGGTCTTCCCCGTGGCCTCCTACCGGTCGGACGTGCCCTAAACACCTCCTTAGGGAGGCGTTCGGGTGGCATCCTGACCAGATGCCCGAACCACCTCATCTGGCTCCTCTCGATGTGGAGGAGCAGCAGCTTTACTTTAAGCACCCCCCGGATGACAGAGCTTCTCACCCTATCTCTAAGGGAGAGCCCTGCCACCCGGCGGAGGAAACTCATTTCGGCCGCTTATACCCGTGATCTTGTCCTTTCGGTGGTAACCCAAGCTCATGACCATAGGTGAGGATGGGAACGTAGATCGACCGGTAAATTGAGAGCTTTGCCTTCCGGCTCAGCTCCTTCTTCACCACAATGGATTGATAAGACGCCGCACCGATCCGCCTGTCGACCTCACGATCCACTCTTCCCTCCACCAACCACGGGGGGGGGGGGGGGGGGGGGCGTGGTTGGTGGTTGGGACGGGGGCGTCGTTGGGGGCGTGGTTAAGAGGGGAGGAGTATATTTACAGCTAGAATTCACCAAGACAAGTATTTCATATATATATATATATATATATATATATATATAAGAAATACTTGACTTTCAATGAATTCTAGCTATATATATATATATATATATATATATATATATATATATATATATGTATATATATATATATATATATATATATATATATATATATATATATATATATATATATATATTTATTTTATTATATATATGTACATATATATATGTATATATATATATATATATATATATATATATATATATATATATATATATATATATATATATATATATATGTATATATAAATATATTACATTTTACATATTATATTATAATTTATATAAATAAATAAGAGAAATACTTGAATTTCAGTGTTCATTTATTTACACATATACACGCACATAACACTCATCTACTCATAGTTGAGTTAAGGATTGAATTGTCCATCCTTGTTCTATTCTCTGTCACTATTTTTCTAACCATGTTGAACACCCTCTCTGATGATCCATTCTGCTTCATCTCCTTGTTGTGTGCGCAGTTGTGCACTGCACTTTCTAAAAGCCCTAGATGTTATTGTCACATATGCATGTACAGTAGATGGCAGTATTGTTCTGTTTAAGAGTGTCACAACATTGCTGTTTACGGCAGACGAACTGCTGTACGGTAGACAAAAACGTGACTGCTGTTGTTGTGTGTTGTTACCGCGCTGGGAGGACGTTAATGAAACTGCCTAACAATAAACCCACATAAGGAACCAAGAACTCGCCCTCGATCATTCTACAGTTATAACGTGATTGGGCAGGCACGCTGTTTATATTGTGGGAAAGCAGACGTGAAAACAGGCTGTCGACACGTCACTCAGGTCCACCTGAATTTCGGGAGATTTTCGGGAGAAAATTTGTCCCGGGAGGTTTGCGGGAGAGGCGCTGAATTTCGGGAGTCTCCCGGAAAATCCGGGAGGGTTGGCAAGTATGCTTCCCTCACTCGTGAACAAGACTCCCAGGTACTTGAACTCCTCCACTTGGGGCAGGGTCTCTTTAGTTCACTGCCTGCCAAACGAGCAGGTAGAGCGGCTCAATTTCCTCATCGTTAGTGTAGAGCGCCGTTATAGAGAACTGTCATTTGCCCCCAACGCCATTAAAAAAAATTCCAGAAGTAGAATGGCCTTGCATACTTTTTCCCTAAAAAGTCATGATCATTTGGGAGACATTTATGTTTATAACGGTGTGTGTTTGCAGGGACAACATAAGTGTCAGATTGCCTTTGGGCCTGCTAGTAATGAAGAAACACACATCGTAGTGGGATTTGAACACACGTCTCAGTGGTGCAGTGTTGCCAGGGTCACCATTTATTCAGCAGTTGTTTTGCAGAAACTTTACTTTGTTGTTGTCGTTGCTACAAACCCCAACACAAGTTGTCACGTTGTGTAAAAGAGAATACAATGATTTGCAAATCCCTTTCAACTTATATTAAATTGAATAGACTGCAAAGACAATATATTTAATGTTCACACTGAGGAACTTTATGTTTTTCAAATATTAGCTCATTTGGAGTTTGATGCCTGCAACATGTTTCAAAAAAGCTGGCACAAGTGACAAAGAAGACTGAGAAAGATGAGAAATGCTCATCAAACACTTATTTGGAACATCCCACAGGTGAACAGGCTAATTGGGAACAGGTGGGTGCCATGATTGGGTATAAAAACAGCTTCCATGAAATGCTCAGTCGTTCACAAACCACTTTGTCAACAAATGCCTGAGCAAATTGTTTAAGAACAGCATTTCTCAACCAGTTATTGCAAGGAATTTAGGGATTTCACCATCTACCCTCCGTAATATCATCAAAAGGTTCAGAGAATCTGGAGAAATCACTGCACGTATGCGGCAAGGCTGACAACCAACATTGAATGCCCGTGACTTTGGACCCCTCAGGCGGTACTGCATCAAAAAGTGACATTATTGTGTAAAAGATATCACCACATGGGTTCAGGAACACTTCAGAAAACCACTGTCAGTAACTACAGTGGGTCACTACATGTGCAAGTTAAAACTCTACTATGCAAAGCCAAAGCCATTTATCAACAACACCCAGAAATACTTTGCTGGGCCCGAGTTCATCTAAAATAGACTGATGCAAAGTTTAAAAGTGTTCTGTGGTCTGACGAGTCCACATTTCAAATTGTTTTTGGAAACTGTGGACGTAGCGTCCTCCGGACCAAAGAGGAAAAGAACCATCCGGACTGTTCTAGGCGCAAAGTGTAAAAGGCAGCATCTGTGATGGTATAGGGGTGTATTAGTGCCCAAGGCATGGGTAACTTACACATCTGTGAAGGCACCATTAATGCTGAAAGGTACATACAGGATTTGGAGCAACATATGTTGCCATCCAAGCAACGTCTTTTTCATGGACGCCCCTGCTTATTTCAGCAAGACAATGTAAAGCCACGTGTTAAAACAGCGTGGCTTCATAGTAAAAAAGTGCGGGTACTAGACTGGCCTGCCTGTAGTCCAGACCTGTCTCCCATTGAAAATGTGTGGTGCAATATGAAGCCTAAACTAGCAGAAGGGAGACTGTTGAACAACTTAAGTTGTACATCGAGCAAAAATGGGAAATAATTCCACTTCAAAAATGTGTCTCCTCAGTTCCCAAACCTTTACTGAGTGTTGTTAAAAGGAAAGGCCATGTAACACAGTGGTAAAAATGCCTTTTTTGCAATGTGTTGCCGCCATTAAATTTTAAGTTCATGATTATTTGCAAAAAAAAAAAAAAAGAAGTTTCTCAGTGTGAACATTACATATCTTGTCTTTGCAGTCTATTCAATTGAATATAAATTGAAAAGGATTTGCAAATCATTGTATTCTCTTTTTATTTACCATTTACACAACGTGACAACTTCACTGCTTTTGGGTTTTATATTTAAAGCTCAGTCGTAGCCCCCTTAGGTAACATTGTCCATATAATTGGAACAAAGATGGATGTGTAAAGTTCACATTTTACTCCTCCAAACGTGAATCAATGTTTCATTGATGGGTTAATCCAATTGTTTTGCAGATTTGATGAAGTGGATGACAAACAAGAATCTGATGAGATCTGTAAAAAAAAAATATCCCAGCAGGAGCATAACTGAGGATGGTGTGGCTAAAAAGTCTTTGAAATTGAAGCCAAACAAGACGACCTACACAAAGACAACTGACAAAAGTCTTCTCAAAGCTATTTAATTCCCTCCTTGTCACAGGTGTGCCTTGATCGTGGAAAGTCTCCAAGAAAGCCAAAGGCAAGTAATTCTGAAGACTTTCGGCCCATTGCAATAACCTCCATTTTATTCAAACTATGGAGAATTCTGGTTGATATTTTGACCAATAAAGTCAGTGAACTAGACCCTCTACAACAGGGCTATTCAACTGGCGGCTAAAGAGCCAAATCCGGCTGGAATGACACAATACCGGCCCTGAGTTTAGGTCTAAACTTTGCAGCAAGTCCCTAAAAACATTTGAGTGTTTCTTTTTGTACAGAGGAACTTGAACCACTGCAAACACGTTGGCAGATCCTCACATTGACATGTTAACATTCTAGCAATCATAGAACACTGGGGTCCAAACTTTTGATATACTGAACTGAGGAGTTCCTCAAGGCACCCCTTTAAGTCCCCTCCTTTTTGGCAGTTACATATTTTTATCGTAATGTGATTTATGTAACTAAGGTGTTTCTGTAGCTTGTTTCAGTTCAGATGCACTCAGCAGACTTTGTACTAGTGGTGTTCCTCAAGGTTCCATTTTAGGTCCTCTCTTTTTGATCACTTCGGCTATTCAACTGGCGGCCAAGGGGCCAAATTTGGCTGGAATTACACAGTACCGACCCTGAGTTTAGGTCTAGACTTTGCAGCAAATCCCTAATAACACTCAAGTGTTTCTGTTGTACAGAGGAACTTGGACCACTGCAAACACATTGGCAGGCCCGTGCATTGACATGTTAACCTTCTAGCAAACATAGAAGACTGGGGTCCAAACTTTTGGTATACAGAACTGAGGAGTTCCTCAAGGCACCCCTTTAAGTCCTCTCCTTTTTGGCAGTGACATATTTTTTCGTGATGTGATTTATGCAACTAAGGTTATCTCAATGCAGCTTTCTGACTAGTTTAAAGCAGAGGTGGCCATTACGTGGATGGCGAGCTAGCGGTGGATGGTGGAGGGTGTGTCAGTTCATCGCCAGCCAGGCATTAAAAAATAGACCTAAAAATTAGCGATCACCAACTTTCGTCACTTGATTGACATTCACGTCACCCAAGGGTCTTGTGAGATGACATCACATGGACACTGTGGTCAGATGAAACAAAAATTGAGCTGTTTGGCCAAAATAGCCAGCAATATGTTTGGAGGAGAAAAGGTGAGGCCTTTAATCCCAGGAACACCAGACCTACTGTCAAGCATGGTGGTGGTAGTATTATGCTCTGGGCCTGTTTTGCTGCCAATGGAACTGGTGCTCTACAGAGAGTAAATGGGACAGCTCCATTTGTGTTTCATCTGACCACAGAATTTTCCTCCAGAAGGTCTTATCTTTGTCCATGTGATGTCAGATGAAACACAAATTGTACCGGTACCAAAATATTGGTATTGGGAAAACCCTAGTATTGACCTTAATAGTCTTCTGAGCTTCCCTGAAATCACAGATTTTATCTTGAAGAAATATTAATTTCGTCAAAACATTTCAAAACACCTTCTCATACCAACCACACACTTCCGGCTTCACAACAATAGCACAACGCGTCACATCGGGTCTTGCTACCATAACACAATGAAAAATCGTCTTACATTACCATCATGCTTCGTCAAAAATGTTTTGTAATGTAATCTGTGATATTTATACCTAAATACATGTTTTCTGACAGACTGAAATTAAGTGAATATTCTTTTTTGTAACCTACTCTGATTGTTAGTCTCCAGTTACAGAATGTTTAGCGGGCTGAATATTGCATTTTATTAATAAATAAAGAAGGTTAAAACATTGTCATGCCATAAACTTTCCCAACATGGAATGTACAAAATATCATAAGCATTTATTCATAGATTACATGACCAAACATCTTTAAAAATCAAACCATGATCGTAAAACAATCCACATATTGTGTTATTAATGCGTGGAACTTGTGTCTGAACATGGAAGTGTAGGTCCTCTCCTCTGAATGTAGGTGCTCCGACAGCAGTAATACACATTCCTGTGTTCCTAAAAAAATGCAAAATCTGGCAAAACACTGACGCACTGCGGGTATTTTTGTTTAAATTCTCATTTAAAGTGTGTTTAAGTTCGTTTTGTGTTGAGATATTTAAAAAAAGCATGTTTAAAAACATGTAATTAAAGCAAACTAATTGTTTAGTCAGAGTAATAAAAACTTTAACATTATCTGTAGAGGGTACACTTGTTAATGATAAAAAATGTGATCGATCTGAGATTTATTTTGAGTTAACTATGAACAAACTGCGATTAATCGCAATTAAATATTTGCATCTTTTGACAGCCCTATTTATTATATGTTTTTATACATGACAGTGTTTGTATTGCTGAATACGCCAAGTCCTTGGATAAAGAGACATTCAGTCATTCATTTCCTGCAGAGATTAAATGGGGCATAAGCGAGGGTCACAGTGAGCATTTCCGTTCAAAAGACACCTTGAAATGATTTGTTTGTGTTGTGCTCCGCGTTTTACTTGACTGTTTGTGCTTGTTTCGTGTCGTTACATCCTCGCAGAATGACAGCACTTATTCAGAACATTTTAAAACAAGTGTTCTTAAAATAGAGCATGTTTACAATCAGATATGTGCTTCTTCTCCTGTCATTCATTAAGAATGTTAATTAATGAATATTAATCGTGAAAGGCTGTTACTAAATTACAGAAATGCTAATAAAAATCAAATATTTTACAGACAGAAAGTTACAAGATTGTACACTTTATCCCATGCTTACATCTCATTGTGCAACATGTAAATGTTTTAGAGGGAACTAAATGTGATCTAAAAGGGGTACAAGTTATTTCCAAAGTAAGACCCCACCAGACATACAATACTAATACATAGCTCATAAATTAAACAGATATTTTAGTTATTTTCATTGTAAGTGGGCCAAATCACTTAGAAAATAAGTAGTGTGACGGCCTAATAGCTAGCTAAAATAATTCGAAAATAGTCTCATAAAAATGACTGCTGTCATTTAACATAATAACACGTTTAACTTGTTATGATGTCAGGTACAGGACAGGTGTTCTGCTGGTATGGCCATCTTTTTCAGAAACCTGACATTTGAAGTGACGCACATATTTTGAGAAACTTCATTTTTTTTGGCAATAATCATTAACTTAGAGTTTAATGGCAGCAACACATTGCAAACAAGTTGTCACAGGGGCATTGTTTTACCAGTGTTACATGGCCTTTCCTTTTAACAACACTCAGTAAATGTTTGGGAACTGAGGAGACACATTTTTGAAGTGGAATTATTTTCCAGTCTTGCTTGATGTACAGCTTAAGTTGTTCAACAGTCTCCCTTCTGATATTTTAGCCTTCATATTGCACCACACATTTTCAATGGGAGACAGGTCTGGACTACAGGCAGGCCAGTCTAGTACCCGCACTCTTTTACTAGGAGGCCATGCTGTTGTAACACGTGGTTTGGCATTGTCTTGCTGAAATAAGCAGGGGCGTCCATGAGAAGGTTGCTTAGATGGCAACATATGTTGCTCCAAAAGCTGTATGTACCTTTCAGCATTAATGGTGCCTTCACAGATGTGTAAGTTACCCATGCCTTGGGCACTAATACACCCCCATACCATCACAGATGCTGCCTTTTACACTTAGCGCCTAAAACAGTCCAGATGGTTCTTTTCCTCTTTGGTCCAGAGGACACACGACGTCCACAGTTTCCAAAAAAATTTGAAATGTGGACTTGTCAGACCACGGAACAGTTTTCCACTTTGCATCAGTCCATCTTAGATGAGCTCGGGCCCAGCAAAGTGTTTCTGGATGTAGCGACCAACTGTAGTTCATGACAGTGGTTTTCTGAAGTGTTCCTGAGCCTGTGTGGTGAAATCCTTTACACACTGATGTCGCTTTTTGATGCAGTAACACCTGAGGGATCCAAGGTCACGGGCATTGCCGCTTACGTGCAGTGATTTCTCCAGATTCTCTGAAGCTGCTATTACGGACCGTAGATGGTAAAAATTCTAAATTCCTTGCAATAGCTGGTTGAGAAATGTTGTTAAACAATTTGCTCAGGTGACCCTTGCCTCATCCTTGTTTGTGAATGACAGAGCATTTCATGGAAGCTGCTTTTATGCCCAATCATGGCACCCACCCGTTCCCAATTAGCCTGTTCACCTGTGGGATGTTCCAAATAAGTGTTTGATGAGCACTCCTCAACTTTCTCAGTCTTTTTTGCCACCAGTGCCAGCTTTCTTGAAACATGTTGCAGGCATCAAATTCCAATTAAGCAAAAATTTGCAATAAAATAACAAAGTTTACCAGTGTGAACATGAAATATCTTGTCTTTGCAGTCTATTCAATTGAATATAAGTTGAAAAGGATTTGCAAATCATTGTATTCTGTTTTTATTCACCATTCACACAACGTGACAACTTCACTGGTGTTATATTGCAGAGGTCGTTAGGTGCAAGGCATGCTTCTGTGTAAGGAGAGTACGCACCACTGGGAGTACACCAATAGGTCTTCCCATGTTTGAAGTCAGAAGATGATCTATGGATGCAAAATATTGTTATGACCACAAGATCTCTTTCTTTTGACGTGATCACATTCACACTCACATCACATGGAGACAGGGCGACATCTAGTGGTCACTTATCTATCTTGCACCTTTTGAATGGAGCCATCTGGGGAGCCACAATCTGCACACTTTATACATATACACAAATAACTAACTAATAACACACTGGGATTGTTATAAAAGTATATATTTAATAACAAAATATTTAATTCCATTAACTAGAAATATAGCTTTAAAATTGTGTATTTAGGTACAGTAACATATTTAAAAGTGATTTTTTTGTTGCTGGTTAAATGTAGAGTTTGTATACACGTATATATATATTTTTTTAATTGTTCTGTGGTATCGGTTACAAAAAAAAAAGAGAAGACATTTTTATCTACAATGCAATATCATTGCTTTATCAGCTTGTTGTTGTTTTTTTCAAAGTCTTTATTCCAAGACTGTTTGCATTTTCGATTCACTTTGTGTTTTCAGCACCTTTTGAGTTTGTGTGTTTCAGTTGCCATGACGGCAGATTACTCTCACCTGCCTCTAGTTAGTGTTCGGGCTACTCACCTGTTCCCAGGCACTAATCAGAGTTATTTAGTCTATCCTCCGGCCTCACTCGGTCTGGTGGTTTTGTTTGCGCCCATGCAACAAGTCACGTTCTCATTCACGCTCTTAGTCTTTATTGTGACTAGCGTTTTTTTGGCTATCTATTTTTATATTTTTGTCCGCAGCTAGAATAAATAATTTCTTCTCGCCTGTTAGCCGCTTCCTAACGTCCCTCTGCATCTTGAAAAGACGACCTCCGGCATCATAATGCCACGGCAGCTTTAACAAAGACATAAGAATAATGATGCAAGTCTATTGTGGAGCAGCTGGGTGAGAGCGACATGGTCCCGGTACCCAGGGGCGCCGCTAGGGATTTTGGGCCCCATGAAAAGAATCTTTACAGGGCCCCCAACACAGTGTCATTATTTTTTCTGTATTATAATTTCATCATTAGGGGCCTCTCTGGGCCCCCCTCCATCATGGGCCCCTAGAATCCGTCTCCTTTACTCCCCTTTTCGGCGCCCCTGCCGGTACCCGCTACAGTGTTTCCATTGGCTTCGGCAAGAATCCAGGAAACAACATCTGTGACAAATAGAGAGAAAATGAAGCCAAGGTCAAAGGTTGGATATGTCTTAAAAAATAAATTGGGTGTTATATTAAAGTTGGCAATCAACCAGTCTGCCTAAAATACACATTTTGACTTGTTTGCTCATAACTCCAATAATTTACATATGTTATTAATAATAATTGATGTGTTTTAACAAGTATCAATATGTATCAACGTTTTAGCTAAACGAAATAGGTTAATTAGTTAATTTTATTTAACCGTCCGGCAGCTTTTAACCTGCGAAGTGCAGGTGAAAAGTCCAATTTAATAGGTACAACCCAGGTAGCGCCAACCTGGCGGAAGCAGAAGTGGACAGGACAGCGGTGGAAATAACTTTGA
This sequence comes from Nerophis lumbriciformis, assembly GCF_033978685.3. Lineage (NCBI taxonomy): Eukaryota > Metazoa > Chordata > Actinopteri > Syngnathiformes > Syngnathidae > Nerophis > Nerophis lumbriciformis. Next base: position 33,702,610 of record NC_084570.2, read on the forward strand.
AATGAAACACAAACACAAACCACCCACTTCTACAGGAACCTAGAGTTCCGGGAACTAGAAGTTCTGGTGGAAACAGGCCTCGTGTGGCACAGAGAAGCTGGCTGGCTTAAAGAGGCTTCTTGATTGGCAACCAGGGACATGTGAGGGAGTGGCGAAGGCAGACAGGAAGTGAAAACAAAAATAAGACTGTTGGACAGGAAATAGTACAGTAAGGAAACATTTAAACAAAAGTACAAAAACAGGAACAGCAACATGTAATATTTATTACAATTGTCCTACCACATAGCTCAGACCTACCTCCGGTTCCTGTCCACTGCGCTATGCATTCTGGGTAATGTCGTATGTAAACATTTAGCAACACAACTCGCCTCCTAGCTTACATGTATTTATATATTTGTTTAATATTTATTTATCCAGGGCAAAACAGTTAAGAACACATTTTTAACTTGTAATGCTGACCGAGCATTTACATGACAGAAATGTTGAAGTGTGATGAGAATCTATCATTTACCAACACTAACTACCAATAAAGTAGTGCTGGACGATTAAGGCAAAAATAATAATCCCAATTGTTTTGATTGATATTGAAACCATGGTTAATAACACGATTATTCATTCATTTGAAAGCACAAGTATGTATTGTACCATCAAAATTAGACTTTAAATATAATTAATAATGATATCAATTAGTAATGAATACACCACTACAAGTAAAAATAATAAAAATGATGGCAACAACAATAAATAAAAAATAACAAAAATCAGATTTTCTTTTTTAAATTTTATGGAATTCCATGTTTTACTTTTTACACGTGTTTTACCACCATAGAGTGTTGTTAATTAAATATTTAAAAGAAATTTAACAATATTTTCGGTCAAAGCATAATAATTGTAAGCATAAAGTACATTATGCTTGCACTTTTTGATACCTTTGTTTTGTTAGCAAAGTCGGACCGGATGTTGTGTACAGCGCTTTATTGTGAAGGGGGAAGTGAGCTGCTGTTCCGAGCTTGACGAGTCAGGAGACAGCTTGAGGTTGTTTGAAATGTTTTTTCTTTTTTTTTTTTAAATAAGAGCCAGCCTGTCAAGTTGTGACTGCTGTCCTGTATCAAAACCTCATAAAGAGTCCCGACAAAACCCGAAAATGGCAGAAAATGTATTTTTTTCAAAAACTTTCTTTCGCTAAAATGTCGTAAGAGGGGACCCTTACACAAAAATTAAAAAAACGGTCTTGCTTCAACAGCACAATACTGGTCCTGTAGTTGTAGGAGATGTCTCAAAACCTCATCAAGAGTCCCGACAAAACCCGAAAATGGCAGAAAATAAAAACATTTCTAAAACTTTTTTTTGCTAAAATGTCATAACGGGGGACGCTTACACAGAAATTAAAAAAACGGCCTTGCTTCAACAGCACAATACTGGTCCTGTAGTTGTAGGAGATGTCTCAAAATCTCATCAAGAGTCCCGACAAAACCCGAAATGGCAGAAAATGTATTTTTTTCCGAACTTTTTTTCACCAAAATGTCTTAAGGTGGGGACCCTTTTACACAAATTAAATACTGGTCCTGTAATTGTAGGAGCTGTCTCAAAATCTCATCAAGAGTCCCGAAAATGGCAGGAAATTTATTTTTTTCGAAAACTTTTTTCGCTAAAATGTCGTAAGGGGGGACCCTTACACAAAAAATATAAAAACAGTCTTGCTTCAACAGCACAATACTGGTCCTGTAGTTGTAGGCGATGTCTCAAAACCTCATCGAGTCCCGCTAAAATGTCGTTAGGGCACAAAATGTATTTTCTATATATATTGTACATATTACATATTGTTATGAAGGTGTCTGTTACTACATTATATATACTTGCAGTGTGTATATTGTACATATTACATATTGTATTGAATGTGTGTGTTACTACATTGTATATATATATATATATATATATATATATATATATATATATATATATATACTTGCAGTGTGTATATTGTACATATTACATATTGTAATGAAGGTGTGTGTTACTACATTTTATTCATATATATATATATATATATATATATATATATATATATATATATATATATATATATATAGTTGCAGTGTGTATTTTGTACATATTACATATTGTTATGAAAGTGTCTGTTACTACATTATATATATATACTTGCAGTGTGTATATAAAATGTTGATGGAGGGTTTTGAAGTTGTCTTAGAGCAGTGGTTCTCAACCTTTTTTCAGTGATGTACCCCCTGTGATTTTTTTTTAATTCAAGTACCCCCTAATCAGAGCAAAGCATTTTTTGTTGAAAAAAAGAGATAAAGAAGTAAAATACAGCGCTATGTCATCAGTTTCTGATTTATTAAATTGTATACTATAAATAATATTGCTCATTTGTAATGGTCTTTCTTGAACTATTTGGAAAAAAATATATTTATTTTATTTTATTTATATTTGTAAAGGATTTTTGAATTGTTGCTATTTTTAGAATATTTTGAAAAAATCTCACGTACCCCTTGGCATACCTTCAAGTACCCCCAGGGGTACGCGTACCCCCATTTGAGAACCACTGTCTTAGAGGACTTTGAAGACTACAACGATGACTCCTATTAGCCGCATTTTTTAAATGTTTTTTTTATCTTTAAAATCCTAAAAAACTAAAATATATGTTCTTGTGTGTTTGATTGATTGAATTATTTATTTCAAACCTGCACAGTACAACACACACTTTTTTTTTTAAACATTTTGGCAGGGACATTTATGCAAGGCTTGAAAAGGGGTTGGATGAAGCAAATGCTTATAATATCCCAACCCCTCTCACTCATTCCACATTTAACATAAACAATATAATACAAGAACAATACTATACAAACAAAAACAAGAAAAGCTCCTGTACACTAACAATACAATAGTACCACTGCTACTATAAAACAAGACAAGACGAGACAAAACACACACACACACACACACACACACACACACACACACACACACACATACACACACACACAGGCCCAAACACTCTCTGACCATACACCTCTCTCCCATCGCTCTGTGCTGAGGGCATCACTCTCTTTCCTCCTCGTACTTCTTCAGTACTTCTTTTTTAAACAGTCTTTTAAATGTAATCATGTTAGAACAGGTTTTTAACTCGTCCCCTAAGTTGTTCCACAGACTGACTCCACGCACTGAAATGCACATTGATTTTAAAGTTGTTCTAAATTTAGGCAAATATAATTTGTTGTTTCCTCTTAGACTGTAACTATGATGAGCATCTCTATCCTGGAATAGGTTTTGTATATTGGATGGTAGAGAGTTTTGGGATGCCCTAAACATAATTTGAGCAGTTTTAAAATTGATCACATCGTGCAGTTTAAGTTGCTTTAACTCCATGAATAGTGGATTTGAATGATGTAAGTAGTGAACATTGGACACAATCCTAATGGCCTTTTTCTGCAGAGTGACTAAAGGCTGTAGATGGGATTTATAACAATTTCCCCAGACTTCAACACAATAGTTTAGATATGACATAATAAATGAATGATACAATAAAAGCAGAGCATTGATGTTCAATAAATGACATGATCTCCTCATCATTCCAACACATTTAGCAACTTTTGTCCTCAGGTAATTTATATGAGGCTTCCATGATATATTTTCATCTATTACCACTCCTAAGAATGAATTTTGTTGAACATATTCTATTGGTGTATCATCAATAACAATCCTGATGGGTATTTCACTTTTGCGATTGCTAAAGAGCATGATTTTGGTCTTCTTTAAATTGAGAGACAATTTGTTGGTATTAAACCAAGTTTTTAACTTGATCATCTCCTCAGTTACAGAGGCCAGAAGTTGCTTAACGTCGTCACCTGCACATGTAATGGTTGTGTCGTCAGCAAAGAGGATGAACTTCAGCAGTGTTGATACTTTACATATTTCATTGATATACATTATAAATAGTGTGGGTCCCAGTATCGACCCCTGGGGGACTCCACAGGTTATGTTCATGAGTGTAGATTGATGTTGGTCGATCTGAACAATCTGCTGTCTCTCATTCAAGTAGCTCTTCAGCCATGTCATACTGGTTGTGAACAATAGTCAAAAAAAGTGCATTTCCCCTTTTAAGTATGTGCGGTATAAACGAGTAAAACATCAACAGTATTTGTTTTCCTTTTTTTTGTTGAAATCCTCTGCTTTTTGAGGTTACAAAGAACCATTGACAACAAATTCCTAAAATCAGAAGCTGATTCAATGTTATTGAAAAAAAAACCCTCAAAAGGGACTGAATACTAATTTTGCTAATTCAGAGGCCAACTGTCGTTCTTCAACACATGCTTCCTGTTTTGGACGACCTGCCGAGGTTCTAACCTGGTGCACTGTGCTTGCAGGAAAACACATCAGGACAGGCAAGGGACCAACCCAAACATGTGGAACTGTTCAGCATGTCAACCATCGCAGCATTCTCACATGTGAGTGTAATTGGGGTCACATTTAACAAGCTTGGCAGACAATAATAAAAAAAACGTCAGCTAATTTGATGATTGATGTGAAATCACTAAACCACATGGAGCATAAAGTCCTCCTTCTGGAAGAACGTTGGCGATTCCTCGTGGTCGTCATGTTTTTATACTTTATTCCGCACATCCAGTGTGATAAGCTCTCTCACACAAACAACGTAAAACCTGCGGTACAACACTGCCGTCTGAGATTTACTCTGCCAGCACTTTGTGCTCTAAAGGGATTGAAAATGTGTATTGTGGATTTGTGCTAAACAGGATTCTACCACATAATATCATGAGAAAGGAATAACCTAGATGTGGCTGCTTTACTATAAACATAGGATGGTTATCCCACACCATTTTATGCCGTTCCCTAAAGCAAAATCATCTGTGTTAAATGTGATGCAGTGGTATTTAAAAAAAAAAAAGAGGACTTTCAAATTTAAAGATTTAACTCATGTGATTAATCACAAAATCATGTAAATATGCATATTATCACACAATTTATATGCAAAACAGAACACAGTAGGAGTGGGAAGAACTGTAAGGGGGAGCGCAAATGAGGAAGGAATCATATCACGCATTCACACACCATACGATATTGCAACTGTGAGAATGAGATATTTTTATTTATTCTTTATTATTCTTATTTATTTATTCTGGTGTGTCTTCTCGTGACCTTTTTGCTTTTATCTTATGTCAGCTAGTAAACTCTTTGTTCTGTCTTAAGGGCTCCTGTTTGTCGGCTCACAGAGCTCAGTGTTTCCCACAGGACAGGCATCTATTTGTGGTGGTGGGGGCGGGGGGTGACGGCGGCAGCGGCGATGACCAAGAAGAACGCGGAGTTGGAATATAAGTACAACACTTTATGTACATATTTAGCTCATTAAAATTATCGACAGGAAGGCGAGAAACACTTTATTTCAACAGACTCTGGCGCCGTACCTGTCGTCAAAACTCCAAAGACCGACTGCACAGTTGCGCTAACAAAATAAGAGTCTCAGAAAGCTGGCGTGCACAAGCTAGCAAGCTACGGAGTTTGCCGACAATGTATTTCTTGTAAAGTGTATACAAAGGAGTACAGAAGCTGGACAAATAAGATGCCAAAAACCAACCACTTTCATGTGGTATTGGACAGAAAGGAGGACTTTTTTTCTCCTCCATTCGAAAATGCGGACGTTATCAGCACCACTGTCTGATTCCTATCAATGCAAGTCATCACAATCAGGTAATACACCAACTTATATTCTTGTCTTCATGAAAGAAAGGAATCTATATGTGTTAAACATGCTTGTATTATTTTTAAACACCTTTAACTTGTTAACAATATTAACTATATGTGTTAAACATGCTTGTATTGTCATTAAACACCTTTAACGTGTTAACAATATTAACTATATGTATTAAACATTCTTGTATTATCATTAAACACCTTTATTTATTAACAATATGTGTTAAACATGCTTGTATTATCTTTAAACACCTTTAACTTGTTAACAATATTAACTATATGTATTAAACATACTTGTATTATCATTAAACACCTTTAATTTATTAACAATATTAACTATATGTGTTAAACATTCTTGCATTATCATTAAACACCTTTAACTTGTTAACAAAGACATATATTTCATAAATAAGTAAATATAAATTATATATATGAATGAGGTAGATCCCCACGACTTGATCAATTGAAAAGTAGCTCGCCTGCAGAAAAAGTGTGAGCACCCCTGAGTTACACCCATCTGAACAGGTCAGCCACCTGTTTAAAGCCCGATCACAGTTGAAATCTTGAAATGAAGGGCCTTTAATGGCCAAAACATTAACCTGGACAACATTTTAACAGCTGTTTGGCTCAGATTTTATTATTTTCATTGCATTCACATGCTGCAGTGGACAGTGGACAATTTAGCTTCATTATTAATGCAGTATCTGAAGCACCGTCTCCACGTGTGTTTATTGACAACAGGGTTATAACCTGGACACGTTAGCTCGTCGGTATGGTAACACCATACCGACGAATGAATGCTGCTTCATTCGGTGTTAATGAAGCAGCGTCAGGCTGCTCACCGTGAGTGAAACGCTCGGTGAAATCGCGGATTAACGTTAAATATATGACGAGCCGCGAGCGATGCAGCTATAACTTATCTACCTACAACCTATATTACCCTCGTATTTTGATCCGGTCGGTCCGTTGTTTTACTCCGCCGTCTTCTTCTTCTTCTTCTTCTTCTTCTTCTTCTTCTGGCCCACCAGGTAAATTAAGTGCTATTGGCGGAGTTACAATGCATAGTAGGCTACCGCCACCTACTGCACCGGAGTTGTAACTACAAGGTACATTCACAGACAGAGTCCCATTGCTTTTATGAGCGGTCCAGCGAGTCAAAAGCCGAAAAATCCATTTGTGGCGGACGTAATTCTTTCGTGGCGGGCCGCCACAAATAAATGAATGTGTGGGAAACACTGGAGCTGTTTTGGCCAGTTCCTTATCTGTTTTGAAGTAGAAGCTGTATTTCTTCCTGGGAGGTAGGGGCTGTTTTTGCTCTACATAAGCTGAAAATGTGTATTGTGTATTTTTGCTAAACAGAATTCCACAACATAATATCATGATAAGGGAATAACCTAGATGCGGCTGCTTTACTATAAACATGGGATGGTTTCCCCACACCATTTTATGTCGTTCCCTAAAGCAAAAACGATCAACAAAATTGAGCAATCTGTGTTAAATGTGATGTAGTGGTATTTTTTTTAATTTGGACTTTGAAATTTAAAGAGTTAACTCATCACAAAATAATGTAAATACGCATATTATTGTCATGATCCGTTACCCGGATCATGGCATGATTTATGTTTGTAATGTTTCTGTTTTAGTCTGTCTCCTGGGTGCACACTCTTTCCCTGTTTACTGTTGGTTTCCATGGGCACTGATTCTCCTCACCTGTCTTAGTTTAGCAATTAGTGTTCCCACCAGGTGTTTTGGTTAATCACTCCCCTTTATAGTTTCCTATCACCCAGCAATAGTTGCTGGGTCAATGTTTGCGATAGGCAACATTTACGTTCCCCTGGTTTTTCTCCTCGCTGATTTTGTACACGATAGCATTCCTCGTTTTTCACCCTTTGTGACATTTTGTGTTTTGTTTAGCTCCACGCTTGCTAGCGTCCTCAGTCTTGAATTTTCGTCCTGCCTTTTATTTATTAAAAATACTTTAATCTTACCTGCACGCTCCTCCTGCTTGTCTTCTGCCTTGGAAGGAACGCTACCAGCGCACTGAGCGCAGCCATGCGACCAAGACTTAACAGATTGACCCAGCCAGACGAAGTGTTCCTTTCCAACAAGGACAAGCAAGATATCCTCCTGGAGCTCAGAGCGGACACCCAGCCATGGGAGTACGAGGACGAAGCAGAGCTGTCCGAAGAAGACCTTCCGGTCGACATTTCACACTAAAATTCTGGCAACTAAGCTGCCAGCTTTTCCCGTAAAAAACAAAACGGTGGTACTGTTTTCCCATTTACTGTAAAATGTCGTAAAAGATAAAATAAACACTATATTTTACAGTAAAATGTTGTATATGTAAAGTTTTTACTGCAAAATGGACAGTCTACTTAAAACAACGTATATACCGTATTTTCCGCACTATAAGGCGCACCGGATTATTAGCCGCACCTTCAATGAATTACATATTTCATAACTTTGTCCACCAATAAGCCGCCCCGGATTATAAGCCGCGCCTACGCTGCGCTAAAGGGAATGTCAAAAAAACAGTCAGATAGTTCAGTCAAACTTTAATAATATATTGAAAACCAGCGTTCTAACAACTCTGTCCCAAAATGTACGCAAATGTGCAATCACAAGCATAGTAAAATTCAAAATGGTGTAGAGCAATAGCAACATAATGTTGCTCGAACGTTAATGTCACAACACACAAAATAAACATAGCGCTCACCTTCTGAAGTTATTCTTCATTCGTAAATCCTTCGAATTCTTCGTCTTCGGTGTCCGAATTGAAAAGTTGCGCAAGCGTGGTATCCAAAATGGCCGGTTCCGTCTCGTCGAAGTCATCGGAGTCAGTGTCGCTGTTGTTCTGTGAATCCTGCCTTCCGGAAAGCTCGGACCACAGTTGTGACCGAAATATCTGCCCAGGCATTTACGATCCACTGGCAAATGTTGGCGTATGTCGTCCGGCGCTGTCTGCCCGTCTTAGTGAAGGTGTGTTCGCCTTCGGAGCTGTGTGAAAAAAGCCACCCGGCCTCTTCGCGTAAACTTCCCTTAACCACTCGCTCATCTTTTCTTCATCCATCCCTTCGAGTTAGCTTTTATGATGACGCCGGCTGGAAAGGTCTCTTTTGGCAAGGTCTTCCTTTTGAATATCACCATGGGTGGAAGTTAGCATGGCAAGCTAGAACCACAGTGAAGGACGACTTCTCATTCCCTGTGGTGCGAATATTCACCGTACGTGCTCCCGTTCCACAGTGCGGTTCACAGGAATATCAGTTGCTGTGAAATACGGTAGTAATCCGTGTGCGGATGGAGAGATTGCGTCTTTTTATGAACCGGATCCTTGTCGCTTAGTAGGAGCCATTTTGTGGTCTTTACAGATGTAAACAGGAAATGAAAAGTACGGTGATATCCGCGCGTTTTTTCTTCTTCTTCCGGGGGCGGGTGGTTGCTTACAGTAGAAGAAGAAGCGCTTCCTGTTCTATGGGGGCGAGTGCTTTCTTTGGCGGTTGCTTGCGTAGAAGAAGAAGCGCTTCCTGTTCTACCGGGAAAAAAGATGGCGGCTGTTTACCGAAGTTGCGAGATCGAAACTTTATGAAAATGAATCGTAATAAAGCGCACCGGGTTATAAGGCGCACTGTCAGATTTTAAGAAAATTTGTGGTTTTTAGGTGCGCCTTATAGTGCGGAAAATACGGTAATTAATAATAAAATATAGAGGCAAATTCATACATTATTCACTGTTACAAACGGCCCTCTGATGGCAGTCATAACTGTGATAACATCCTCTTCTGTAGCTCTTCCCCTTCCTCCTCATTTCCTGCTTGCGACGCTGAGGTGAGTTGTGTCCAAATCGGTGTGGTGCTGTGTCGTTTTCTAACAAAAACAAACGGTTTAGTTTTGCAATTCTGGCCGTAAAATGTTTACTTTTTATGTACCCTTAATATCAAGTGTTTCGGTGTTGATTTAACCGCTACTTTGAGCGCGACAAGCGCTTTGTTTGAGTGACAGTGTTGGCGCAATTTGTTTGAAGCGGTCCTCTTTCATGTCACGTGACCACTACTTCCTGTTGGTAAAAAGTATGTTTTCTATGTAGGGAGCAGAGTGGTACAAGAAGTCACACAGAAGGACTTTATGTGGTTTTTACTTCATTTTCCGGAATGTGTAATACTGTAAATGTGCTTGTTGTCTTGCTTTTATTTAACACGCAATTCTTTATTTTGGCCGCTAGTCGGCAGTGTTGACTTTTTGCATCTTATATTGCGTCAATGCTGTACAACACAGGTGTCAAACTCAAGGCCCCTGGGCCCACATCACTTTGAATGGCCCCTGAAAGCCTGGAAATAATGTGCATCAATAAAGTACTTTATCTTTCTTTCTTTCTTTTTTTTTTTTTGACAGGAAAAAAGGACATATACTACATGCAATTATATATATTTTTAACTGTATCTATAATCCAATATTGCAACAGATATTATATTATCATACATTTGAAACATTATGAGGGTAAAAACATACGTAAATATCTACTTAGCCTTATGATTTCAAAGCAAGTTGTCCATCAAATTGCACACTGTGAAAATCCATCCATCCATTCATTTCCTACCGCTTATCCCTTTCGGGGTCGCAGGGGGTGCTGACAATATATATTTTTTAAAACAGCTCAGTCTTCAGGATTCTACCGTAAGAAAAAAACTGTTGTACCATTTTTACATTTACAGTAATACACTGTGAAAACAGCAAGCATATTTCTGATGCAAAACAACTTTTTACCATAAAATAGTGTGACCATTTTACTGTAAATTTTAAGGTAACATTCTGCCATTTTTTTGACCGCAAATTCTACATTTTTCTTCCTTACAGTGTAGGTGAAATATACATTTACTAATCAAATGCAGAGGTATTGGTGTGACAATATCATGCGGCTAATCCTTATACATGTATGTTTATTTTATTCTTAAAAATGTTCAACTTTGACTTCGCTGCCTGCGATGCCGAGGAAGCACAGCGAGAGAAAGGAGCTTATGGGATTTTTACTTCATTTTCAGAAAAAAAACTCCTTGTAAAAAAACTCTTTTATGTGAAGCGTTACCCAGAACCACCTCTGTGTGTCGCTGAAGTGTCCACAGAGTGTAGAAACTAGGGTTGTACGCTATACCGGTACTAGTATAGTATCACGGTACTAATGAATCAAAAACGGTACTATACTCTGTTTGAAAAGTACCGCTTTCCAATGTATTTATTTTTGTAACAGGCATGACATTGCTGGATTTACGAGCAGAGGAGCATGTTTGGCAGCGCACACACACATAGTACTTACAAGCAGACACAGTGTGTAGACAGAAAAGGGAGAATGGACGCATTTTGGTGTAAAAAGTAAAGATAAAGGTGAAGTTATAACACTGAAACACCCTCATCCTTTAAGACATGGCTAGCTAGCTAGCAGCTAACATCCATCCGCAGTCGGCAGTGTTTTAGCTCCTTATAAATCACTAATTCTCGCCTCCATGGCGACAAATAAAGTGAGTTTCTGACAATAGGATACAATAGCTCACTGGCGTCACAATGTAAACAAATGGTATGGGTGGATCTACATTTGACATCCACTATAATGATACGAAGTACAGGAGCGTATCTAGTTGATACTACTATGATTATATCGATATTTTTTATCATCACAAAATCTTTTTTCCTTTTTCTAAAATTCATATTATGTTTATAAACTCAGTAAATATGTCCCTGGACACATGAGGACTTTGAATATGACCAATGTATGATCCTGTAACTACTTGGTATAGGATTAATACCTAAATGTGTGGTATCATCCAAAACTAATG